>NC_045629.1:53558930-53904763 GCF_009829155.1 Mustela erminea
TTCTTTAATACACCATTTTGCTAAAGAACAATAACCTTAGTTGTGATAATTAACTAAGCAAAGAAGGACAAATGCATATATTTGAAGTTAGATTTCATAGACTTAGTAACTCTGGAAAAGTATAAAAAAAGATTGATATTACTAAATCTTTATTACTTCATTCATCCAACATCTATGTATTAAATATTTATGCTATACCAGTCAATACGGCAGTCACTAAATATTCAGTAGTGAGTAAAACAGACATACTTTCTACTTCATAGTGCTTATAGCCTACTTTAAATCTGCCACATGACTCCAATAAAGCTGGGTCAATTTGGATAAGTCACTTAATTACTTAAGCCCTCATTTCCTTTTTTAAATCTAGTAACATAAAGAGGTTAAATTAAATTGTACCAAAGACTGTCTTCAGCATAATCTTCTAAGAAAATTAACTCTCTCATAATCAGAGTAAATGATCTAAACTATAATCATCTTTCCATAAATATCTTGTCAAGTAGTCAAAAGCAGCCTTCGTTCTTATTAAACAATCAATCTGTTCTCAACATGGATGTCAATGAAGAGTCTTCAGTAGTAACCAGTAAATCATAGCACTGGTAAACCAAAGGAAAGAATATTATCTTCATTTCATTTATAAAGTTATGTGTAGAAGAGCTTTAGCAAATTAAATAAGAACTTTACCAAGTTACCTTTATGTAAGTCATGAAATTAAGAGCCAGTGATTGGTTCCTATTTCATGCTATTTTTCTATATTTTATCTGTTGAGAATCGTATTTTGAAAGCAGGTTCATTCTTCCAGTCATTTATTGCACTGTATGATTGCGTTTTCATCTGTATGCATAGGCTGTGCAACACTGGGCCCTTAAAGATACATTTTTTTAAAGCTATTTTCATAGAGATACTTTATGAGCACCTGTCCCTACTTGATACATAATAGCGAAACATTTTTTCTATGATCTGGTCTTCAATAAGCTCCTGCTAAATACCCATATAATACTAGAAATAGGCACTTAACAATCAGCATAATTACTAAACTTACAGAAATAGGTAGTCTAGGCAAGATCTTTGGATGCTGAAAATGTAAGTTGACGATAAATGCAAATGGCAAAGTCTGAAGACTGAAGAAGGTGAGAGCTGAAGAGGATAAATGCAAGGAACCTTCAGAGGAATAGTGCTCTGGGAGAACAACTCATGTTTTCCCCCTGCCAAAAAACCCTAAGACAGATCTATTGCTCTCCTAATCTGTATTAGGACCTAGAAAATCAATGATGTTTAAATCAGAGCACATAGGGAGATTGACAAGTAATGAATCAGTTACCATATGATCTGATTAAAGCCTAGCAGCACACTCCATAGGCTGCAGGAGAAACTCAATGAAGACCTGGTGAATGGGTACATGAATCTCAGGAGATGCACAAGTGTTGTAGAGAAGTCAGCTTAGTTTTTAAAATAGTGAGTTTAAGGTACCCAGATGGAAATGTGAAATGAGCAGCTGGATTTATAGCGGAGTACAGGGGAGAGCTGAGCTGGAGATAAATATTCAAGAATCGTCTATCCAGACAAATTAAAGATGCTCTTAACACATCTCTCTTATTAACTACATGGAAAGACTAAGAGTTTGACCATGACATAGATGGATGATTAAAAATAAACAGATAATGCTCCGTAGGTTCTAGAGAGAATGAGTGGAGTCATTATGAAAAAGAGTGGCATGAATGCACTTAAGTCAATTGAGGTGGTGTCAACACTCTAGATAATGAAGAGGAGAGGCAGAAGAGGTGGTAGAATTCCAAATTCAACAATGCTGACAAACTTTTTAAAAAAAATTCTGTTTAGGTATCCTACAGAGAACACTGTCTTCACAAATATAACATTCTAAGATGTTGAAAATGTGAGATGGGATTAAAAAGGAAGCAAAAGGGTCGTTTAATTCTTCAAGGGTTCTTGCATAATTTCCTTTGAAATTTGGCCTGATGTATTTAATTAAAATTTTGATGATAATTATTTGTTTTATTATCCATATATATCTAAAATATACCCAGATTTTGTGGCCTGAATCCCACAGACTAAAAGCTCTGTGAAATCAGGAAACATGTCTCTATTATCCACCCACAAATGTACACCTAGGGCTAGTCCAGTGCATGGAATACAGTAGCACACAATGAAGACTTGTTTCAATTAAGGAAGGAAGGGAGGGAAGAAGGAATGAGGGCAAGAGGGAAGGGGGAAGGAAAAAAAAGTTCCATTTCTTACTGAATTTGGAGATAATCTGCTGAACCAGTGTTCTATGTGACTTCATTCCCAAGCCTGAGTATTTGAAAGCCTCAGGATTCTGTTGTTCTAAGTATGGATTTGGATCTATCCTACTGAAGATATTTTCAACGATTAAAAAAGGTTAATGAGTCAGTTTTGTAGATCTTTCCATTTTAAAAAAATTTCCTGTTTTAACTTTCAGTCTTAGAAATATTTTTAATGATGAAATGCAAGAGGTAAAAGGTGACATTATTAATGGTTAATTATTTTTACTCCCACATGGAACATTCTATTCATGGTTTCATTTCATTTGAATAATGTTCTTTGGTGCTTTTGCCATAGCAATGCCTTACTTTCATGCAGAATACATTAACCCACAGTCAGAAATTAAATACATATATAAGAATCACATAAAATAGGGGCACCTAGGTGGCTCAGTGGGTTAAGCCTCTGCCTTCGGCTCAGGTCATGGTCCCAGGGTCCTGATCAAGCCCCACATCGGGCTCTCTGCTCAGCGGGGAGCCTGCTTCCTCCTCTCCCTCTCTGCCTGCCTCTCTGCTTACTTGTGATCTCTCTCTCTGTCAAATAAATAAATAAACTCTTTTTAAAAATCACGCAAAATGCTATGTTTCATGTCTTAATTAAAGTTACATTAACAGCAAATTTTAAAATAATTCTAAGCCCCAATCTATTCAAACTATTATATACAGTCTCTGCTGAGAACCTTTGTTCTGAGAATATCCTCCCTCTAGTGGTGGGGGAAAAACAGATTTTTTTTTTCCTGCTTCACGTGTTCTTTTGCTAAGATGGCCCTTTTAGGTATGTGCCCCTTTCCTTTCAGGACCAAATTTAGTTTAGGCATGATATGATACTTACCTAAGAGAGTTTTCCATGCATCTTTGGATATCTCAGGAAATTCCCCATACCATATATAAATACACACACACACACACACACACACACACACACACACACACATATATATATATAAAATACATAATATATATAAACAGTAAAAAATTCATAGCAAAACAGCTTTCTGCCTTGGTTTTTTTCCCTAATTGATTCTCTTGCACTTGCTGTATTAAAATTCACTGCAAATTCTTTCTCGTTCTTCCCATTGAGAGGCAGCTTTTGTTTCTTTTCTGTTTGAATCCAGTTCAGCCTGCAATTGCTCAATAATAGAGTGTGGTAGAGGTGACACTGTGCCAGTTCTAAGCCTGTCCTTTAAGAGGGTGACTGATTCTGCTTCCTCCTTTTTGCAATGCTTGTTCTGGGATACTGTAGCTCAGAATCCAGTTGCTGTACTACAAGACACTCCAAATATGTTGAAGGCCATATGTAAATATTCCAGTTGAAAGCCCCAGGTAAACACCCATCTGAGAGCTAGCATTAATTTCCAGCCATATGGAAAGAAATCTTAGACATTGCATCCAATAGATTCAGATGACTGCATTCCCAGCCAACCTCACGTAGAGCAAAAGAAGCACCCAGCTGAGCCCAGGCAACCCACAGAATCAAGAGAAATAATCAAATGGTGGTGATTTTAAGTCACTAAGTTTTGAGTTATGTTATGCAGCTATAGATAACAAAGACAGTGTTGACGCATCTTTCTTTATCTTCCTGTTTCTAGTCTTAGCTTTGCCAATTTCCCCGCATGGTTCTATTTTCTACTCCCATATATCAATTCTGATCAGCACCAACCAAGCTGAGAGCTCCAGAGCAAGGATGATCTGTAATTTTGCCCAAGATATTAAATTTCTAAGTTAACATTTTCAAAGCAAATAAATGTAGTAAATAGCAAAATCTATTCCTTCTGCATTTTGAAACCATCAAGAAGAAAATAAGGATTAATAATGCAATGGCTCCCGTTGTAACCACAGTTAGAGTTGCATTACTCATTACTATGCTTCTGTGCATCCCCAGTGGAAGGGGTCCCACTTTGAAATTCAGCTTTTCCTCTAGTGAAGCTGGTTTTTCAAAGGGTTTTTCTCCATTTGTGTATCTCTTGTTTACATATCTGCAACAGTTGACCACTGCCTGATTCTTTTCTGGCTCTTCCTCCTCCTTCCAACACCTAAACGCAACTATCTACCCAGGCTCCTGCCTGAATATCTCTCTTTCTCTAAACACAGACTAAATATCAGTTAAACAGGATCTGTTATCGCTTCTCAAGTCAGTCAGGTCTTTATCCAAATTTAGGTTTGATGCACACCCTTCTCTCTGTTTGAAACAGAACTCTGACCCATCTTCCTTGAACTTATGGAAATAAACACAACTCAGTGATGGAAACACCCACAGGGATCCAGTGAGAAGCCACAACAAATACCTACCTTTTATTTTTATCTAGTCCACCTTTAATCACCTTACTACCATACTCCCTACTTATTTCTCTATCCCTCCTTTTATTCTTCTACCATGATCCTGATTCATCACCTAGCCTGGAAACAAGTTGGAATTTGTTGTCTCACAACTCCCATAGCATATGGTCTAGTTCCCCATGTTCATTTGCTCCTGCATCCTACATCTTACTCCATGGCCAACATCAAGATTCAGCAAGCAAGCCCTGCTCAAGGGGTTCCTTTTCCACAAAGACCTCCTTTTTTTTTTTTTTTTTTAAGATTTTATTTATTTATTTATTTATTTGACAGAGAGAGAGAGAATACAAGCAGGGGGAGTGGCAGGCAGAGGGAGAAACAGTCTCCCTGTTTCTCTTTCATCAGGAACCTGACATGGGACTTGATCCCAGGACACTGGAATCATGACCTGAGCTGAAGGCAGATGCTTAACCAACTGAGTCACCCAGGTGCCCCTCCATGAAGACCTCTTTGTTACCACTGTTATTTCTGAACTCTCTTTATTTGAATTCCCATAGCTCTATGTTTGTATTTTGCAGAACTTGTCAATACTTACCTCATGCAGAAGAAGCTTGTGAGTATGACGCACTTCCCTACAAATTTCTACCCTACTTAATTAAAGGATAGTATCTGTGACATGAGGAGCACATAATAAATACTCACTTTTTCTTTGTTCTGATTATTTAGCCACATTAAGTATTTTATTTTTAAATGTATGTCGATATTATGATTATCACTAACCCAAAATGTACAAAAACATTTCACAGAAGTCATAATTGAGGTATTACCTTTGAATCCAGACTAGAGGAGAAACCAGAGAAAGGAACCAGACTAGAGGAACTTTTTCTACTTAGAAATAACAAAGAATATGGGCGCCTGGGTGGCTCAGTGGGTTAAGCCGCTGCCTTCGGCTCAGGTCATGATCTCAGGGTCCTGGGATTGAGTCCCGCATCGGGCTCTCTGCTCAGCAGGGAGCCTGCTTCCTCCTCTCTCTCTCTGCCTACTTGTAATCTCTCTCTGTCAAATAAATAAATAAAATCTTTTTTAAAAAAAAGAAAAAAAAAGAAATAACAAAGAATACAGACCTTTATATCATATCATCATGAAGGATTTTATCAGATAAGAAGTAGACTGATTCTCTGAAAGCTAATTATGTGATCTAAGTCTTTTTCTGAATTCGTTTTTTGTCCACTTGAGTTCTCTTCTTGTTAAGACATTTTTTTCACTTAATGCAGATGAGTCATTGCTTTCTCCAACTTGTCTCCCTAATTCATGTCACTTTAAAACCTTCATGAAAGCTTTCAAGGTCACCGCCAATCAGACCCGTCATCTTGATAAAAATAACATTGCTTCATCATGCCATTTTGGCTTTTAAGTCATTTACTTTATTTGGCATAACCCCAATCCCTTACTTCAGCCACATCTGTTGAGATGAAAGCAGAAATGTTCTTTTTCAAACTTACACTGTTAAAACATATACCCTTTTAAATATGTCACCAAGAATGCAGAATTTTTAAAGACAAGAGGGTTGTCGCTGACTTGTTTCCTTTTCTTCTTTCATTAGGTGAAACACAAAGGAGTAAGATCTTAAGGGGACTGTGGCATATGTAACATTTGATTACTCAAAACACTCAGCACCAAGCTTGGATAGAATAAATGAGTCAACAAATGTTTTTTATTCTGAATCCCTGAAAAAGGTTCAGCAGGGGACAAATGAGGAGACCCATTTTGGTTGGAGATGGAGAAAGTGAGAAACCTGTGAGATTTTCAGATATCCATGTTCATGTAGAACTTGGTATTGAGACTTGATAAAAGGAAAGAAGTTTAGGCTGAACATATCAGGATGAAAGTCATCAATGTGTAAGTGGCGTTTAAAGACCAAGAGTGGATGAACATATTCAGGGAAAGGCTATAACAACAAAAAAAAAAGATGGTGGAGGAGATAATCTTATTCAGCACATGTCTGAATGCCTCAGCAGGGATAGCAAACAGAACTATATCTCATTACAGCATATGATTCACCCAGGACCAAAGAGGTAATGAATGCTATACATAGAGAATAATTAGACGTGTACAAGTATCTTCCTAGCTTATAGAAGAAATAGTCCAGGTTTATCTATGTGAATAAGACTGAACTCAGCTAGAGGGGAAGGAGTAGAGGGATGAGTTTGAAATACTTGTTGAATGAATGAATGAGGGAATAGATGAATGATAAAACACTAAATTTTGTTTCTAGAATCCAGAGACCTACCTGATCAAGCCTATTGGTTAAAACTTTCTTCTTCTTCCTTGGCTCCTGCTTCTGAGAAAGCCTCTAGACAATTGAATTGGAGAGCTAGTTCCTCCTTTTCTCTACCTGTTTTCTCTCTTCTCCAGCTGCTAACTTTCATGCCAAGGTTCTAATAGATACAACGAGAGATAGATATTCCATTCAAATGTACCTGCTCCATTTCCCATCACACTAGCTATTCAGAATCCCTGCCATGCTAAGCATGATATAAAATGGGAAGGATTCCTTCATCCATCTTCACTTGGCTTTCTCTCCTCTGAGCCCAGCGCTGACCCTTATAATTCAAAAGAATAAAAAGTTTCATTCAAACCAGAACTTCTCACCTCCCCGCCTGGTGTGCAAAGGCATTTTATAATCCCTTCAATCACTTCATTCCCATAAATAAAATATTTTAGATTCATTGGTTTTAAGGTATTTATTGAGGACCTGGGGGAATGTCTGGGGCAGGGGTTTGGGGGAAGGAGATTCCAATAAGTCTTTAATAAGAAGTCTTTTCCTCTCTATGAATGTTGTTATTTCTCTAGTAGCTTTTTAATTCCTGTCTTTGGTGCCTGGGAAGGCCTGTGACAGACTCAATTGGATGCCTAAGCGAAGGGATCCCAAACCTCACCCTTTCATAGTGACAGACCCTGTTCTGATGGGTTTTTTCCACATAACTTTGTGCTTATGGAGGTGTTAGGATTCCCAGCCAAAAGAGTCTGGGTCTTGATGAGTCCAAGCCAATGGACTCATGATAATCTTATTTCTCTTGCCAGTCTTAGGAAAACACACAGCACCCAGTTCTGGAGAATGAGACAAGAGAGAAAAGCTGGTAAATGAGCTATGCTTTCTGAAAAAGGATTTTTGCTTTGAAAGAGAAACACAGAAGGGAAAAAAAAAAAATTGTTTCCTGCTTCTGGACATGGTTTACTGAGGAGGATTGTTAAAACTGTTGCAGCCATCTTGAGGTGCTAAAGGAGGGCAAAACTGAGCTGTTGGAGAGCAAACTGATTGGAGATGTATGAATAACTCGCCCCACCTCAGACTGCCTTGATAGATGACATTATAAATTTGCTTTATTTTTATAACTTCAAGGTAAGGTTTTTATTATTTGCAGCCAAAAGTTTATCGACTGAGGAAGACCCTAGTAAATAGGGTAGGATGAGAGAAAGGTTAAGGGACAAACATTGACTTTCAGTTAGCATAGAGGGAGGGTGAAAAGACATCGTCCTGCACTTGATTCTGGGAGAAGAAACCTGAGGAAATGGATGAAAGGGAAGGAATTGGGAACCCATGTGTTCCAGTTTTCTGTTCAGTGTCACATTAAAACAAAACCAAACCCACATACCATGTGATGAAAAATAATCTCAAATAAAAGTAATTCCAGGAGCACCTGGGTGGCTCTGGGTGGCTCAGTGGGTTGGGCCTCTGCCTTCAGCTCAGGTCATGATCTCAGGGTCCTGGAATTGAGCCCCGCATCAGGCTCTCTGCTCAGTGGGGAGCCTGCTTCCCACCCCCCCACCCCCTGCCTCTCTTTGCCTGCCTCTCTGCCTGCTTGTGATCTGTCTGTCAAATAAATAAAATCTTTAAAAAAAAAAAAAAAAGTCATTTCAAAATTTCCTTGGCTTCTTAAAAAACACCCAAAGGTTTCAGGGGAGATTAACCTATATCTAACTTACATAAAAAAGCAAAAGCCTGTCTCTGTTTCTGGTACCTCCACATTATCCATAGAAATGCCAGCTATTCCCCCAGGCCTCCTTTAGTCCCAGTGTGACTTCCTGATCTACAGGGGCTCACAGCCACAGACTACATTCCTTCCAGTGCCTCTTTTTCTTCCTCTTCAGTCTTTTATCTTCATTCCTTCCTCCTTCTACCAGGACAGGTATAGGTCGCCAACTTTAGAGGTAAATTTCCCATCCTGGCTTTTCCCAATCTCATTGCTCTTTGTTTTTGCCAGGACACTGTGACATAAAGTCCCAAAGAACTTATATGGCAAGGCCAGACTTCTCGTAGGCGCCAGGAGCACAGGGCTGGGAGTCCTCACACTTTCAATATTGCTATGTTTTGTTCTCAGAAATTCGCTGCTCCAGACCGGGAAACCCTACAGAACAAATGACCTGGTTTCTTCCACAAAAAAGTTGTGAGGGTTGTGCGGGGACAGAAAGACAAAGATAAAGGGGGAACTTACGGATGGAGAAAGACTAAAGAAATGTATCAACCAATCATAATGCATGAACCTTATCTGGATTTTGATTCTACCGCCTTCCAAGAAAACACACTTGTATTTATGACATCTATGAGATTAATAGAAAGTAGAATACCAACTGAGTATTTAATAATGCCAAGGAAATACTTGTTTTATTTGTAATAATTGTACTGAAGTTATATTTTTTAAAAAGTTAACTTTAGAGATATGTACTAGAATCCAATTACATGGTCAGGTATTTGCTTCAAAATAATATAGGGAGGGTGGAAATGGCCACATATCTGTTGATCCTTACTGAAGCTATGAAATAGGTACATCAAGGTAAATTATATACTTTCTCTGTTTATAATTTAATTTTTTTTAAAGATTTTATTTATTTATTTATTTATTTATATGACAGGCAGAGACCACAGGTAGGCAGAGAGAGAGAAGGAAGCAGGCTCCCTGCCAAGCAGAGAGCCTGATGTGGGGCTCCATCTCAGGACCTCGAGATCATGACCTGAGCCAAAGGCAGAGGCTTAACCCACTGAGCCACCCAGGTGCCCCTTGAATTTCTTTGTAAAAAAATGATAGAGAATCTTTTTAGGAATAGATAGTATACAAACTTGAATATGCCACCAGTAGGTCACTTGGTGAGGCTTGTTTGTTGAGGCCTGGGAAGAATCATCCTGGAGACTCATGGTCACTGAGCATGTCTTAAACATCTATGATCTAACTTTATATTTCCTGTGTTAGAACCTGTATTTCAGACCCACTATATGGCACTTGCAATTATTCTGATAGGTACCATGACCTTCCCAGATTTGCTCAAAACCCAGCTACCCAATTCATGTATCCATATAGAAAACATGTCCCAACTATAGCCTTTGTGGACACACCTACTTGAAACAGGATGGTGAAATGAGTCCAGATCATTAGATAAGTCTGTGGCAATTTTCTCTTAGCCATTAATGTCATCAGTCATGGGGTAAAAGGAGTCTTACTGTTTCTGTCTTCCATAATGTGTGTAATAGGTTTTCATGTGTTCTCTGTATTTAGTAAGGCTCATCTGTGAAAAGGAAGCCAGAGGCCAAATTATATTTAAACATCTCATTTGAAGTTGTCTCAGAAGATGTAAAATTATTTTTCATTCAGGATGACTCACTCTTTTGTGAAAGACCTTAAGTTCAGATTCTAATATCTTCCAAATATTCACTCACTTTTGTTAATCTGAATTTATTAACTTCATTTCTAATGGCTCTGACGCAACTCTTTCATTTGTATTCATATAATACAGTGCCAATTTCTAACTCTCCGGAACTGATTGTGGATTTTAGCTACAGAAACAAATAACTCTCAAACATTTGTGTGTTTCTGTAACTTGGAGTTTCTTTTGTACTCATTTCTTTCCTTGGAAAAAAGTGTAATTCTTGTTTTCATTATTCAGCTTTGTAATTCATCAGACTTCAGTCTGCCGGTTAGCCAGTTAGCATGTTCAAGCTACGGAAATGTATATTCTCAAATCCTAAAACAAATGGCTTCCCAAAGAAGGTAGACATAAAATATAGTGGGAGAAGTAGACCAGGGATCCAGTGAGCAGAGGAATCATATATAGAAGACATTTGTCTTTTTCTTCCCTGACTAATAACGGTCTTCCCTTCTGTTTCAGAAATTCTCTAAATAGAGTGTTAATAGGAAATGGAGTCCTTCTACAGAAGCCAAAAAGGCCAGTTCGTTGCTTTCTAAGCCTCCAGTGAAGGCTACTACTGAAGCCTATGAACCAGGCTTAGCCAATCAAATGTATCTGACTTGGATGTAGAGTCTAGAACTAGTGATATCAAGAAGCAGGGAAATTCTTTCTGCCATAGATGTGACAGCAACAGCATCAGTGTCTGGAGGTAGGACTGGCACAATCACCATGGTGATAGCCAGTGCCCAGTGCCAGTAACAATGTGGATGCAAGCTGCAGTGTTCATGTCTGGTGGCATTATTACTAGTCTTCTCACTGGAATGTTTTTCGAAACTGTTTTATGGCGTGCCTAGGTGGCTTAGTTGTTAAGTGTCTGCCTTTGGCTCAAATCATGATCTCAGGGTCCTGGGATCGAGCCCCACATGAGAGCTCCTGCTCTGCAGGGAGCCTGCTTCTCCCTCTCCCACTCCCCTTGCTTGTGTTCCTTTTCTCACTGTCTCTCTCTCTCTCTGTCAAATAAATAAAATCTTTTAAAAATAATACTGGTCTTATTTTTGATTCTGGCTATGCCATCACCTTTTTATACTTAGCCAATTTTCTGACTGGATCCTTGTGGGTTTTTTGTTGTTGTTGTTTTGCTTTCATTTTGCCAAAATTCTTGAAGTTATCTATTATCTGTTGAATACATTATTTTTCAGTCTAATTCAGCCAATGTTAGCTTCTGTTGGTGTTGAGTAAGAATCCTGACTTTATAAAAAATAGTACCAGCAGTGGCTATAGCATAGAACCTCCAGGAAATCTGGGAGCTAGTCACTCTTAAGGAACAGAAAGTGGTAGCCCATGACCCACCATGACAAAATAGTAAACTATCCCCCGAGTGTCCTTGGAATGAAATACCCACCAAAGGCAAGATTTCAGAAATGTCACCAGTGGCATACTAAGGGCACAAGTAAGACAAAACAGGGTATGGACTTTTTTTTTTTTTTAAAGATTTTATTTATTTATTTGACAGAGAGAGATCACAAGTAGGCAGAGAGGCAGGCAGAGAGAGAGAGGAGGAAGCAGGCTCCCTGCTGAGCAGAGAGCCTGATGCGGGACACGATCCCAGCACCCTGAGATCATGACCTGAGCCGAAGGCAGCGGCTTAACCCACTGAGCCACCCAGGTGCCCCACAGGGTATGGACTTTTAACAACACTTGTCACCTGAAAAACCAAATGAGACACTCAAACCCCGAATCCTTGTCTAAAAGCATGGAGCTGTGTGTCTACTCACAGGAAGGAACATCACCTTCTCTTCCTGCACCCACCACTGTGTGTTTGAGAGGGAGTTCTGCTCACTGTGCTGGTATCAAATGAAAGTATGCTGCTGGACAGTTGTATCCACACTAAGCATCACTTTAAAGGCAATGGAGAAGGCAATACTTATCAGCAGGCAAAACTCTGGACAGTAGACGTCTTTGTCCTCTTTACCTAAATGGAGAGTTGTCCAAAATTAAGAACTGTACTAATTTGTGAAGAATTAATGGTTTGACTTGATGGTCTTGCATTTGAAGGCAAAAAAAAAAAAAAAAAAAGTGAGGATCAATGACAAATAAATTTGAGGAAATGTTATGGACAGATCCAGTGTATGAAGAGAAGTGTTGGTCACCAAAGGCTCCCAGTCTGGAAGGAGTGTCTCATAATTAGGAGGAAAGATAACTCACTCCATGTCCTTCTCCAGTCACCCCAGTGCTGTTTGATGGGCTCATGCACAAAGTATCAGAGTAGCCATATCGGTTCTTTATTGCTCTGTAACAAACTGTCCCCAAATTCAGCAGCTTAAAACTAGGGACTGAGTAATACCTGGAAGAATCATGACACGCACACTTGCTGTAGTACATCGGGGTCCTTACTTCTGGGAATCAAGTCTCTCCTTCAGTCAATTAGTTTCCAGGTCTAATAGCTGTTTCAGGTCTAGGCAAGGTCTTATAACTTTGGGGGACCAACTGCCCTCAGCCTCCCAATCATCCATTCTTCATTTCTTTTAGTTGCACAGCTTCAGTAGGACTTTTACTAGTTGCCCATTTATTTGCCCCTAGAGACACCATATTCTATCAACCATTTCCATGACTCTCTGACAGACCCTACATGGCAGCCCTTCTAAATTTTCCACTCATTAAAAGGTGTCTGACTTCTAACAGTTAAGTGCTGCCATCAAACTCTGCTGTTCCATGGATTTTGCCTCTCTACTGCAAATCTTGTCATTCATCCTAGTGTACAGAACATGCTCCCCCTGACCTTTTCTCTCATGCTGGTATCCTTCTCAACAGGACAGTCTGTATTGCTTCAGTGAACAGCATAAGCTCCAGGCTCTTCTGTGGACTAGAGTCCCCTGGTGGGACTTTGGCCTTGTGTCATGTATTTCTAATAGTTTCCCTCTACCACATCCATGTCTCTGAGCCCTTTTATTTCTTCTTATGCTGTGTTTTGGAAATTCTGGCATTCATACCTCATGTGTGGTCAGTGACTAGTAGTTTGTCCTCACCATCTCCCCAAATCCTTGCCAAGGTGTTCAGTCGTTCAAGGTGTTCTGTCTCAGTGGAGTGATCTCAGATAAATAAATAAACCCTCCTTTTTCCTGCCCTTATGTATTGCCTATCCTAATCAAGCACTCATAAAATCCAGTACCAAAGGTATTCTCCAGGTCCTAGGGGTGCATGTTAGCATGTCCTGCAGTAATTTGGAGATGTAGTCTCTTTCTTTATCAAGCCCAGCACATCTCTAGCTGAGTTTATGTTGTAATTCAACCATTGTTGTAGCCTGGTGGACTAATGGGAGCTATGGGTAGATCCTGGGGAAATGGAGAACACATGTCTTTGCGGGGAGAGGTTCTGCACCACTTCCAAATGGAAGAAAGTTACTAGTCTTTGACAGGAATAAGCCTTTCGGGATGCCTGGATGGCTTTCTTTAAGCATCTGCCTTTGGCTCAGGTCATGATCCCAAGTCAAGACCTACCTCGGGCTCCCTGCTCAGTGGGAAGCCTGCTTCTCCCTCTCCCACTCCCCCTGCTTGTGTTCCATCTCTCACCATCTCTCTCTGTCAAATGAATTAAAAAAAAAAAAATAAGGAAGGAAAAAAAGAAAAGAAAGAAGGCTTTCTTTGAAGGCCCATAGGATGCAAAAAGATCTGAGAATTCAAGATTTTTAGGACATCAAATCCATCCAATAGGTCATGATCCCTTTCCTTTTTTTTTAACCAAGGCCCTGATCATAGACCTGCCCTGGAAGGATGGATTTTTTTTGAAACCCAACTATTCTTCATTCAGTCCTGGGCCTGGTGCTTGGTTTCTCTGCCCTGCTGTGGCACAAGAGGAGTGCCTCTCTTGTGCTACTAAGAAGGCCCCCTGGCTTCCACACCTAGCTTTCAAGTGATAATGAATCTTTCTCAGTCTTTTGTTTTGTTCTTCTCAGTATTTTTCTAAAGCTTCCGTCATGTTTAGCCAGAGCCACCAGCTCCCTCCCTGTAGTTACTATTTTCCCCATACTTCTCAGACACTTCACACTGCTAGTTCATCACCTTCCACCTGTCTGTCATCCTTATTTTCTACAGATGAAAGTCGTAACAATCACACTGTTTTGTGCTGGGGCTCACAGTGTTTTACCTACCACCAGTAATGGGGTTCCTCCTTGCCTGCCATGCATCTGCGTGATCCTGCTCCAAATCCTATCTTTGAGTGGGTTCTCTTGGGTCCCTCCTACCACAAACTGTCACAGGTTGGGTTCCTTGATTCTGAGAAGAGATTGCATATAGAAGGTTTATTAGGAAGTGCTCTTTATCTCAATATACCTGTAAGGAAAATGGAGGGAAACAAGCAGAATTGGGCATGCGGAGAAGTAGACTAGCAATATAACCTCAAAGAAAGCTTCAGTTGACCCCGTGGGGAGCCCTGAAGATGTAACAACCCATTCACAGTGTCCCAGGTTGGAGAAAGAAAACTGGATCACCACAGAAAGCCAGCTGTATCATGAGGCTATCTTCAGCTGAAGCAATCGCCAAAGAGGGTTGACAGGTGGAGGTTATCCACTAGTTACACCACCAGAAGCTAGGTGAGTAAGGCCTACATTTCGTGCCCCATGCAGTACATCAAAATATCCCCGGAAAGGAATCTGCTTCACAGTGGGAAAAGGAAAGAGTATAAAGGGAGCCAAGTAGTCTCCTAGGGGCACCTCTGATACTACTGTGACTGTTGGGGAAAATAATGGAAGACTACAAGAACTCTATAGGACAACTATTTCAAAATAATCTTAACTAGCTATATGTGAGTTTGCCTGATGATGATTTTTACTCAGTCTATGGTCACAGTCTACTGTGCAAAGTTAGTTTCATAAGGAAGCACATGGGGGGAGTAATTATCCTGTCCTTAATGTAATCGTGGAAGACTTCACATTTAGATTTAGGTAGACAAAAAGGAGAGGAAAGCATGTTAGGCAGGGGTACAGCACATAAAGCCACGTAAAGAAATATGCCCTGTTCTGAGCACAGCAAGGCATTCGATATTTAAGTTTTTTGTTTGTATCTTTGGTTTGTTTTTTTGTTTTTGTTTCACATCAGAAATAAAGGTTTGGAGAGTAAAGACCACAAATGTTACTCCCTTTGCACTGTAAGAAATCAAGTACTTATACTGTTTAAATCACTGCATATCTTTTGAATGATGATGGAAGTCATTATACAAGAATGGGATCTCAATGAAAGAATTCTTAATAGGCCTTGGATTTGTTCGCTGGTATATTTTCAACCATGACTTCGTATCATTTGGAATCACCTTTTCTTGCTTGTCTATTACTTTAACATATTCAACAGCTGACCCCAAAATATCTCAGGAAGAAATAACCATATCATTTTTTTGGGTGGTTGACACGGACAGTGGTTCAGTGTAAGATAAGGCTCTCGGTGGCCAATGCTGGTGTACTCAGGCCATTATTTCTTTTACTTTTATGTATTGTCTTCTGGAGACAGGGGACAGGATGTTGCACTCTCCCCCACTAGTCATCCTCTTACGAGCTAACCTGTCTGCTAAGATTCACAGGAGCGCTCAAGCTGCTCACAGTGGTGATGCAATGGCTTTCTGTGAATAACTTCTGGCTCCCTGGGAAGGCATTGCATGACCTTACATGCCATCTGCCAAGCCATCTGCATCTTATTTTGGATCCTAAATAAGAGCAATGGTCCTTGTTAACTTTTATGTGTCATTCATTCAACAAATATTTGTTGAGTGAAAGGCAACTCTGCCAGGTGCCATAGGTAGAAACGTCTCATGCTCTTAGAAGAGCAAAATGCCAACAACTAACTAAAAAACAGCTTCATAAGCAACATGTAGAAGTATGTGCAAAGTCTAAGGGAAGAAGATGCTCATGGGAAAGAATGTGCCATAAAGATTTTCTCTATGTTCAAGTGTGTACGTGCTAATAAGCATTTAATTTGGTTGTATATAAAAACAGAACCCATGGTGTGATGTGGTATTTTAAATTGTTCTTAGGTCATTGTACTGCTCATAAAATGAATGGAAGTGCACTGCTTTCAACTTGTGAAGTGTTACCTATTATTCATTCTTGAATGACTAGACACCCAGGGAGAAAAAGATAGATGGGCTTGGTAGGGGAGAATGAGGATCTTAAGAGAAGCAACGCTCCTTGTTACACAATATTGATAATACTGCATGTTCCTTCCACTCCTGAGTGTCAGCTTACATTCGTATAGGAAAAAGGACCCTGCCAGTCGGTAAAAATGGGAAGAACGCTCTTGGTGCACACCCTTTTAGGATGATTATGTTTTCAGCTGTAATGTTTATACAGTCTTATTTTTATGGAATACTTACTGTGTGCCAGACACCAGACTAGATCACAGAGGCAGCATTATTTAATCCCTCACAGGAACTCTTGGGTGTAGCTATTCATATCCCCATGCATATGAGTAAACTCTGGTCCAGAGAGATTTAAAAATGTAGCAGTTCAGGACCCACAGGAAACAGATGCTATATTTGAAAGGGACAATTTTTAAAGTTGGAAAGGGCTGAGAGGACATTAATAGTGGCCACAGGAAGTAGCAACAGTGGGAAGCCACATCCACACTTGGATCCAAAAGGGAAAGGGGAGAGATGGATGTTACTGGAGCCATTTGAATGCTTGAAGGAAGAAAATCATCATATAGGCGATGCAATCCCAGAGCAACACAACCACTGACAGAACCACAGGGAATGGAGGAAGTCTACTGCAGGACAAATAGCCTGACTTCTCTAACGTTACTGTGTCTCCTCCCATCCTCCAGCCTCCAGAGGATGCCATCCATTGGCCAAACCCACCCAGTAACAGAAGGAAAGAGAGCCTGGGGTGTTGTACTCTGAAAAGTTCAGCACAGAGAGAGTAAGGGAGGATGGGGTGAGGTGAGGGCAAATAGAGAATAATGCAAAGAACTTGCCTGAAGTTATATCATTAGTAACAGTACTGCCAGCAAATTCTATAAACTATTAACTTCTACTTCAAAGATCATGCAATTTCCATTGTGACAAGTTATTTTCCTATCACTTCTATTAATAACTGTTTCAGAGATCACATTATAAAAGTAAGATATTTAGGGATGCATGGGTGGCTCATTCTGTTGGGCATCTGCCTTTGGCTTAGGTTATGATCTCAGGAACCCTAGGATTGAGTCCCGTGTCAAGCTCCCTGCTCAGTGGGAGTCTGCTTCTCCCTCTCTCTCTGCCCTTACCCTTGCTCATGCTCTCTCTCTTTTTTTTTTCTCTCTCTCTCTCCCAAATAAACACATCTTTAAAAACAATATTTTAAAAAATATATCCTTTATAACATCAAAATATTTTGGTTCATAAACAAAATTATTTCTATCAGAGCTATTCAAAGTTTACCTTGATAGGTACTGAGATCTCTTAATAGAGACATTCAAATATATTAGCCACTCAAAAAATAGTTTATGAATTACTCTATGAATAACCATTTATCCTGGATAATTCACTCTATGAATGACCATTTATCCTGGACCTTTTAGAAGGAAATTCCTGCACTTGTGAACTTTTCTAACTTGAGGAGCTCTGAAGTTTCCTTCTAAGATTCTATGACTCCTTTAAATATCTAGAATGTTCCTCAGACCGCTCAGTTACAAGTGAGAGTGGTTTTAAGGAATTAGTTGTACAAGATGCTTAAGCAATCATATGACTAGAAATGTTACACTGCCCAGGGGGAAGTCATGAAGGATCAGGTCTTTCTTAGGAATGCTTTCAGGTATGGGCAACAAAACAATTTTGAGCAAAATATTTAAATAAATAGAAGAGTGTTTGTTGGGCTGTTGTTGGTGGTGCTGATGTATTTAAAGCTCTCTCTAGGAGCTTTGGCTCATGGCTGTACCTTAGTTGTTAAAGCTCCACTATTAGGTGTTATGATCCAGTCCTGAAAGAGAGGGAGTGGCGATGCTTGTACCAGGTAAGCAAAGGCTTTCCCGGTGAACTCACTGAAGAACTCCACTTCTATTTAGTGAAAATCCAGAAGAAGGTCAGGAGAACAGTTGAAAATGAGAAATGGTCAGCCAGCCACAACTGTCTGATAGGAATCTCTTTCCCTAGTACTACCCGATGGATGCATGGCCGTCTTGCAGTAGGTGTCTACAACTACTGATAAAGGAGGAAGATAGCCAGCATCCAACTCACAGGATCAGGTTCAGGCCTTTATGGGTAGGCTGTGTTGCTTAACATTTCCTCCAGAGATTAATACACAGGGAATGTTAGCTTACATCTATCTGAGTTACTGGTCCATTACTATGACCAGCTCAGTGTGGGGAGTTTTCTCTGAATAGGTTGGGAAGGTGAGCACAGCACTGAAAATCAGGCTTCCTTCTCTGGTTGTGGAAAATGGAATTAGCCAAACTAGAAGTTTCACGGATTTGGAGGGGGAAATGGTGAATTATTGTAACATCCAGTCTGATGGGATTTCTGACCCAGCTTTATCCAGCATCTGCGTTCACAGCTGGTGGCAGGGGACTTACTGCCTGACAAAGCGACATCACTGCTGTGTTAGACTGACCTTCAAAAATGTTCATCTTGAACCAAAGCTGGCAGTCTCTTAAATTCCAATTATTGATGCTACATGTTTGTTTGTTTGTTTGTTTTGCCTAGATCTAAATTAGAATAAATCCTTATTTCACGCGATAACCCACAAATACTTGAAGTCATCATTCATGTTCCCACGTTGGCCACTTTGTCTTCTTTTTATCATTGTTTTCAAGAGTGGTGAACTTTCATCTTGTTCACCCTATTATACTACAGTTTGGCAGTGTCCTTAAATTAAAAAAAAAAAAAAAAAGTCCTGACACGTAGGAGGAGGAGCACAGTATAGATGAGATAAGAACATAGGCTGATTCTTTTTCTTCTTATACTACTATTTTTGTAGCCTAAGATTACATCAGTTCTTCCTGTGAACTGTTGTTTGGTTAGCCTCAGGTCAATTACAGAGCCCTGTGGCCTGACTCCAGGCACCCTCTTTAAGGTTGACTCAATCTCTTAATTATTTCATGTTTGCTATGTTCAAAGCACTTAAGGACAATTTTTTTTTCCATCCTCAAACTCTTCAATTTAGATGATAATAATCATCTATCCCAGTGCTCTATTTGCTTGTATTTATACCATCAAACATCTTGTCATGTTTCTTTTTGAAATCCATCTTCCTATATTAGTACCAGTAAAAATAGGTATTTTTGATAAGTGAGGGTACAAAGTATAGAAAATTTCAATGAAACTACATAGAAATGTATTAATATATAAGAATTCTGGAAGTTCTTTAAGATTGCCAATATGAACCTTGAGATTAAAGATACAATCAAATTGACTATATATTTAAACAACAACAACAACAAAAAAACTCTGACATACTTAGCTGGAAAATTTAGAGAGGTTATGCTGGAAATACTGTCTTTCTGTCTCCAAAAAATAAAAATCCAGGGAAAGTGAAGACCTAAGCTCATTCAAATGTAGCAGGTGTTGCATCAACGAGAAACGAAGACAAAAAGTACCTTCCAGGGACTATAATGTGAAATTTGTGTCTTTATTTATTTTTTCTTAAAGATTTTATTTATTGATTTAGAGTGGGTAGGGTGGGTAGAGGGTGAGGGAGAGAGAGAATCTCAAATGAGTCCGCCCTGGGCACAGCCCAATACTGGGCTCGATCTCAGGACCCTCAGATCATGACCTGAGCCAAAATAAAAAATTGGAAGTCAACTGACTGAACCACCCAGGTGCCCCCAAAGCTGTGTCTTTAAAGACAAAAAACAGTCATTTGAAAATCATGCTATACAGGGCATATTAAAGGAAAATAGATACGAGGTGAATAGACAAATTATTTATCAACAATTTTAGGGAAGAAGTTTGGAGTCATCTCACTCCCAAATTGCTTTTGAAGTGTTCAGGTACAAGGTGCAAACACTGACAAATGCCTAGGCTATTCTGGAAATTAGGCACAAACTAAATGCAGATAAATCCATGAGACCAGATGGTAGCTACCTGAAAATTTTAAATTAAGCCAAGGAGGAAATGGTTGAATTATTAGCTAAAATGCAAAACAAAAAACAATCAAAACCATTTTCTTTATAAATACAATAATGCTAGAGGAGAAGAGTTTGCCAATGAGACCCTCCCCGTCTCCCTGTAAGATGAGAAGAGCCCCTCCCCCACAGGAGACTATAGAAAGGCCATGGCACCATTGTCAAAGGTTGGGCCACAGCACACACTAAACTCCTAACCTAAGTCCACCTTATTAAATCATGTTGGCCCAAGGAGTGTATGAGACAATAGGGAAAACAAACTCATTCACTCAGCAAACATTTGTTGAATCCCTGCTAGGCTGTCAGGTACTGGGCTAGGTGCCAGAGAAAAAAAGAGACATTTCTGAATATTCCCAAACTCAGGCACCTCCATTTCATATCTGTTGAACAAAAAGGTAAGCTGACGTAATTGTACTTAAATCTTCATGGGTTTTCTGGGCTTGTTCATACTGCCTGTCACAGCTGTGCCTCGGAGAATGGTGGAATTGGGCAGCATCACTCTGTGTACTTGTTTTTCACTTAATTACGGCCAAAGTCAAACCGAACAGGAAGGCATGTATCCTGGACTATCCTGGACTAAAGGCATGTATCCAAGGACTAAAAAGTAAAAACATCTGGAAAAGTTGTAAGTAGAAAGCTGAGTGAGAAAGAAGACTCAACACACAGTGGAGGGATATGCCCAAAATGGCAGCCGTCAGCGTGAAGGAGTTATGTGACAGGCGGGAGGAAGAAATGAATTGCCCTGAGACCTAAGAGGGGTGGCTAAGATGATCTCTTGTAGGTTTCTATCCTCTCTCTGTCCACAGAGGCTAGAGATATTTCTGAGGTATTAGGAGCATTTACTGCCACTGAGTGCCAACCACAAAGACAAGGGGCATATTTCAAAAGAAAATGCTGATGTAAGCCAAACAAGCCAAGGACAGGATGAAGTATACCTCCATTAGCCCCATCTAATGAAAACAACAAACACTGAAAAATGGAAAATACATTTGTCTCTGAGAACAAGGGACTGACTCTATGTCTAAGGCCTGCCTTACCTGCTTACTGAGAGATGGACACGCAAACAGAGGCAAGGCATACAATCACATATGGGATGCATATGTGACCTTGAGAGCTAGCTCCTGTTAGACATTTTTAAACAATGTTGGCTGAAGGGATTGGATATAATTTATAAGGCTTTTTAAGCGGCCAGGTGTTTTAATCTTGTTTTTCTATTGAAATGAAGAGGGAAAAATGTGGAGATATGGAAATTGCTTCAGACTGATTTGGGGATCTGCTGTGGTGGTGGCATCAGTGGTGGTGGTGATGCATGTGTACGTGACAGAGCGAGAATGAGAGTGAGAAAGAGAGAGAGAGATACAAAAGGGCATTTAACACAAAGATTTGGATACCACGGACATAACGATGCTATTGCTTTGAGGCTGCAGTTCTGAAGGTAAAAATCCAGCCATTTTAACACTAACAAAAAAATTAGATAAGGGTTTACAACAATTTCATTCATTATTTAGCTAGAAACTGTTTATGCCTCTTAAAGTCTCCTAATCATTCTAATGGTCAGTGGTCATTAGTATGACCATTACCATCTTTAGTCTAACAAAGAGGGAAAGAATGAATAAACTACCACCAGAATTAGATTGGGTCTCTCTGTTACTCACTCTCATGGCATCCTATGCTTTTCCTTTTAGTTTTTTATCACAACTGACTTTAGTAATACAAAGTTTCCTTTAAAGGCTGTCGGTGTTTTGTTAACATATACGCATTTGCAGGTAGTCCTTTGTAAAGTTTTACCTTTTATTTTATTTATTTATTTATTTTTTTAAAGACTTTATTTATTTATTTGACATAGAGAGATCACAGTAGGCAGAGAGGCAGGCAGAGAGAGAGGAGGAAGCAGGCTCCCCGCTGAGCAGAGAGCCCGATGCGGGACTCGATCCCAGGACCCTGAGATCATGACCTGAGCCGAAGGCAGCAGCTTAACCCACTGAGCCACCCAGGCGCCCCAAGTTTTACCTTTTAATTCAAATTTAGATCTTTAAAGAAAGACTGCCCATCCTTGAATTGTACAAATTAGGTATGTTTTAATAGTGTATTTTCGTTGCAATATAATGGTTCTTTGGCCCCGTACCTAAGAAAACACTGTAGTTCCACTTTCAAGATCCCACTAGCTCCAACACTCTAAGTAATCTTCCTTTCCAGCTGATACCCTGGGATGAATAAATTGAAACATCCATGGGACACAGTAAGCATCATGCCTAGGGCCATAATGCCTTTAGAGACTCATAAAGTGTTTAATTTTTTTTTTTAATTAGAAAAAGGAAAAAGAATGTTTAGGTTGAAGAAAATGGTTTAATATATTATATTAACATATTTAATTTTATACCACTTGAAAAATAGAGTTTTGAATATTTTTATGGGGAAAGGGACCTACACAAGCAAAAATGCTTAGCACCTACAAAAGTTATAATTTTGGGGGTGCCTGGACGGCTCAGATGGTTAAGTGTCTGCCTTTGGCTTAGGTCATGATTCCAGGGTCCTGGAATCGAGTCCCATGTTGGGCTCCCTGCTCAACGGGGAGTCTGCTTCTCCCTTTCCCTCTCAACCTACTTGTTCTATCTCTCTGTCAAATAAATCAATAAAAATCTTTTTTAAAAAGTTATAATGTTGGCCCTGAGGATGAAGTGAAATAGAAAGATAAAACCAATTACCCTAAGCAAATTATGAAATGAAATCCACTAGGTCTTCTCCACATACCAAACTAGCCTGTACTACAAATTTTTTATTTTATAAAACTGTAAATCAGTCTTTTTAATTTTTTTTTTAAATTTTTGAGAGAGAGAGCCTGCACATGTGAGTGTGTAAGGTTGATGGCGGGGAGGGAGAGAGAGAATCTTAAGCAGGCTCCACACATGGCACATACCCAAAAATGAGGCTTCTATCTCCCAACCTGAGATCATGGCCTGAGTTAAAATCAGGAGTGGAATGCTCAACTGACTGAGCCACTAGGCGCTCCATATCAGGCTTTTTAAGTGGAAAATTTCAGCAAAGATTATCATTTCTACTTTGTTAAAATCTTGTAAAAATCTTTTTAGAGATAAAGACTGTACTTGCTCTGATGCTACAGGAGAGAAGAATGCTTAAAAAAGCATTTGCCAAGGCACCTGGGTGGCTCAGTGGGTTAAGCCTCTGCCTTTGGCTCAGGTCATGATCTCAGCGTCCTGGGATCAAGTCCTGCATCGGGCTCTCTGCTCAGCGGGGAGCCTGCTTCCTCCTCTCTCTCTGTCTGCCTCTCTGACTACTTGTGATCTCTGTCAAATAAATAAAATCTTTTTTAAAAAATGCATTTGCCATAATTCTCCTTCTGACTTAGTTCTTCTATTGTTTTTTTCCTTTTTATATAATGTTTCAACTACATATTTCCCCATTAGTAAAATACAGCATGTATGTGTCAGTGAATGTGAACTGCACATCGATGGCAATTTTGGGAAATCCATTTTTTAATTTGTTGCTGTCGTATCTTTGTCTCTGTCTCTCTCTTGTCCGACCTCCTCTGGATGACAGGTATGGCAACTCTGTGTTGTAACGACTTAAAGAAAAGTAGCAAATACAAAGGAGAGACACAGGGTCCAGCAGAATGTCAAGCAGAAGCGATAAAGCACAAGCATCATGGAAAGATGATCATCATCAAATATCCATTTAATGCCCATTTGAAAAATATTATTTTAATGCTTTCTGTAGGCCAGGAATAATAATGAAGTCCATGGGAATGGGAAGTGTTCTACATCTGGCTCATTTCCTTCACTCATGACCTGTTCAATGGAGGGTGCGGTCAACAGTCCTAGAAGATTCCACCCAACTGAAGGTAGAGACGGCTATTTTGAGAAGGTGCAGTGTTGCTCAGCCACTGGCAAATTAATAAGGCATGCCATAGCTGAGAAAGATTTACTCACTAGGGACGACTTTAAGTAGCCTAAAATAATCATAAACTGCTTTAAGCTAGTAGGCAGGGCCTGAGAGCATTAGAGAATTGGGCGTTTGACTGGTTAACATTGCCTTAAGGATTTGGAATGAAATAAATGGAAAATCTAGGACATGATGCTATTATAATATGGGCTTCAGTAACTGGCTGGTGTCATTTGATTATAATTACTGCCAAGATGCTTCTTTTAAAATTGAATTAGAGATATAGAATAAGGAATTTTTTCTTTGTATTATATATTTTCTTTGTATTCTTTTCTGTGTATTATAGGCATTCCATTCCTGCTCTTGAACGTAGGAAACCCATTTTTACCTTAACCTTAATTTGGACCACCAAATTTACAGTTGTGTACATACAGCTTAGATATTTATAGATGATTTTTTTCAGGCTTATCAACTTAGAAGCCCAGAGGAGGCTCTGGTTCCATCACACCAAACACTGAAATACACCTTAATATCTGTATCTATTTCACAATTTCCATTTACTTTCTCTAAGGTCATTTTAATGATCTGAAACCTGTATTGGTCCTTGGAAGTGCTGACTGAGCTTCTCCAGGCTCCCAAAGCATCTTCTGAATTTGGCTGCATATTTTTGCCTAGTGGGACCACTTTGAATTCTGTGAATCCAATTTTAATTAAAATAAATTAGCTTGACTGTGAGCTTTCTGATACTCTTAGTTGCATAGTTTTAATTATTCATATTAAGTAAAGAGCTGAGTCGAGGAAAAGCTGGTAAAGAAGATAGATACTTTTCTTGAACAAAACGGAAATATAAGGAGCTGGGAGAAGTCAGATGTAGCCAAAGGTCAAGATGTCCAGTTAATCTGACTCTAGGTTAAACAAGCATGCTTTTAAACTTGGGTTCAGTGTTGGACTCCTCTTTCTCCTAAAAAAGTAAGGTTTTCCTGCTTCCTCCAATCCTAACATCTACTAAAAACTGAGAGTGAAAATCAGGATTTAGAAATGCAATCCAGGGCATCTGGATGGTTCAGTTGGTTAAGCAACTGCCTTTGGCTCAGGTTATGATCCTAGAGTCCCGGGATCAAGTCCCACATCAGGCTCCCAACACCAAGGGGACTCTGTTTCTCCCTCTGGCTTCTCCTCTCATGCTCTCTCTCACTGTCTTTTCTCTCAAATAAATAAATTAAATCTTTAAAAAAAAAATGTAATCCAAGGCAAAGGAAGAAAAAGACTGTTTTTGCATCATGAGAAACCATCTTGAGGCTCAGTGTCGGAAGTATGATTATTTTGTTAGTCCCTTGACAATATTCAGTGATCCTTTGCCTCATTTTAGCTTTTTCATCCAATATGGAACTGGATGGAATAACAACAACAAAAAAGTATACCTGAGACCGAGGAGAAAATGGGAAAACCTGGGGAGGAAAAATAATGCATTAGCTAAAGAAAGAGAGCAGAAAACAAGAGTCTAGGTCCTGGGAGGTGCAAGAGAGACAGCCTTGTAAGGTATCCAGTGCCTTTTCCAAAATTCCTTGTCTTCTGGTAAACAGAAGATAATTTAAAAAGAGCAGAGAGGCCACTTCCAGACTCCACTGGATGTTTTCCCCACCTCACCAAGGCCACACAATTCCTGCGTACCCCGTATGGTTTAGGAATGTGATTCTTGAGTCTGAATTCAAGGTTTGCATCTTCCTCCAGACTTCATGTATGTGCCTAACCAGCAAACAGGCAAAGTGGTTTAAAAATCACTCTACTAGAACTCTTTTGTGATTTTAAGGAGTAATGCTAGGGTAAGTGAATTTCAATTTATCCTATTTAACCTAAGCCATCTAAGGAAAAGGATAAATAGCTCAATTTTCTTTTCTCTGTATACGGTATCAAGTCTTTCTGGAAAGACATTAGCCTGATGCCAGAGTTTAGGTATTTTGGAGAAAACACATAAATATAATTTTAGGGCCTTAAAATAATAGGTCCAGAGGAAGCACTAATTCCAGGCTCAGGGGAGGGACTTATTGACCCAATAAAGAAGCTGGAGATGCAGGGATCCTGAGTTTGAGTTACAATGTTTTCTTTTTGGCTGCGTGAGATTACAGGTATTCCCTAGGTGGATTTACTTCTCTCTAAGTGTGCGCTCGTAGTACCATGGCAGGAAGGATGAGCTTCGGCTTGGTTGTATAACATGGATGTTGTGCAGAGTAATAGGATATGAGCTCCCCCACTGTACCACAATTACAAATCAAAAGCCCTACCAGAACCCATAGGGACTGAAATCATAATGGAAATTTGAAAATCAGGGGAACTGGGTAAACCATCCAACTAACTCTCCCTTTAAATAGCCAGTTTGGCCTAATCTGTGCTCGTACAAATCAAAAGCCCTACCAGAACCCATAGGGACTGAAATCATAATGGAAATTTGAAAATCAGGGGAACTGGGTAAACCATCCAACTAACTCTCCCTTTAAATAGCCAGTTTGGCCTAATCTGAAGACGGATGGGACCTGAAAATTAGTTATAGATGTTGAAAGGTAAATGACCCTGTAGCCATGACAGTTGTCCTGGGTCTGGTATGATTTCTAATATAAGGATCACTTTTAAAATCTTGATTGAGCGAGATTGCTCATCAGGAAAATACATCTTTATTTTTTTCTAACTGCGCTTATATTTTGAGTAGGTGATTTATCTGCCAATTTCAATATTCAAAACCTACAAAAAGACCTGTAATTAAAAACTCTCCCTTCTATCCCCCGTGCCCCACCCCGACCCCCATCACCTTTCCTCTAAGGCCACTAGCATTATCAGTTTCTCATGTAGCTCGCCAGAGCTGTTTTGTTCTTACACTAGCAAACATTTATTAGCCTGACTCCTTTTTCTTTGCATACACAGTCATATACTGCACAAACCATTTGGCATCTGGCTTTAATATCATGTATCTCGAAAATCATTCCGTTTCAACACACAAAACACTTCCTCGTTATTTTTAAATGCCTGCAGGTTGTTCTGATCTAAGACTGTAGCATTCTACATGTTATTTCTCTCATACTGAGCGACACTTAAGTTGCTCCAATCTGTGACTGCTGCAGCACTAATGCTTTAATGAATGTTCTACACGCATTATTTTGCATGGTGCAAATACATCTGTAGAATAAATTTCTGGAGAGAGAAATGCTTGGTCCTGGTACAAATGTATTAGTAGTTTTGATAGGTATTGCCAAATCACACTCCACAGAAGTTGTAAAAATGTATGCTCCATCCTTCATTGATAAAGTTATTAACTGTTTTGACGTTGCTGGTCTTGTCTATGAAAAATAACCTCTCCATTTGGTTGCATTTTGCATTTATCTTATTATGAATGACACCGAGTATCTTTTCATATGTATAACAATACGTGCGTGTCTATTTCTGGGACATATTATACCATCCAGATGAAAAATAGATTTGTATGTCATTCTCATTCAGGTTATAGGATTAGTTTCCTGGTTAATGCAGACAACATTAGTAGTCTTTGCAGAATGTTGTTCAAACATACAAGATCTCTGGTCCCAAAATAATAGCTTAGGGAATAGATTTCACAATTAGAATTGTATGTGGGAGGGAGCATAATATGAATATAAAATGAGATTTCTACCTTGCTCTTACCTCCAAGCAATGGACATAATGGAACTATTGAATAAATGACTTAAGTCCCAGACCAAAATCCTCACCACTCTGAAATATTAGCAGGTTTGGGTCTGTCTGTTCATGGAAACTCCCTTTTGGGACCAGTCTTAATGGACCCCGTCTTTATGGTGCTATCTCCCTAGTCACCTTCCTCCTAGCAGATAAGACCAACGGATAGGGAAAAAAGAAGTGAAGGAAATAAACTTGATCAATAAATCAGTTCAGCCTCCCTCTCCAGTTACACACTCTGTCATAACTACCAGAAAGATACTACAGATGAAGGACTTGGACATTTCTTTGTTGAAGCCCAAGTGGACATAAAAGTGAAGATTACTTGTTTCTTGGATTTATACAACAATATATGATTCATGAAACAAGAAACAAAAATTTTGGGAAAATACTATAAATATGATGTTTCTCACTTATTAAATTAGATCAAGGATTCATGACTTTCTGATTCATCAAAAATATTAAGTAAAAATGAAAATTTCCTTTGGCCAAATGAAAGGCAAGTTTTGGTTAATTATGGAATGCTTAAGAGCCTAAGAAAAACTGTATGTGGAACTGAACAACTACAAGAAAAATATAACTTTAAATTACCAAATTATTTGATATTAACAATTTCTACTTGATAAGAGTTTTACTTTTCCAGTCTGGGTCCCCAACCATGTTTGTTTTTATGATAAGCAAATCTTGATCATGCTGTCCTTATGATTTAATTTACATACATTTCCCTGGTCACAGCTATCTATGGGACCTGGAAAGCAAAGCCATCCATCCCTATTTAGAGCATACCTGGAAACTGCTCACAGGGCTTTCTGAACAAACTGAGAAAACTTAATTCCCATTACCAGAGACCAACAATAGACTTCAATATTAATAACACTTAATCATACACCTAGAAAGCATCTACAGGTGGACACAGCTTTATGGAAGTGCTAGACTTCCACCATAGCTACTGGGGAAGTGAATTTATAGAAAAATAAACAATGATAAGTGGTGTGTACAGAACCTGAGTAAGCCTTAACGTGCTTGATATGAGGACTAGAGCTCACACAATAATGCCTGACTGTAAATTAAATCTTTTTATTAACAGGCATAATATATGTTGGCTAATTGGACATGATTTTAAAAATAGGCATAATATTCAGTAAGCATTTGTTAGCACCCTAAGTGGTAGAGATTTAAAAATAAATTTCATTAAAAAAATCAAATATAGTATGTATATTTTAATTTATATATATAACATGTATAATATACTAAAACACATATATAATACTATACATATAATAACATGACATATGTTATAACATATATGTTATACATATACAATATACAATATATAATATAATGTACATATGTAATACATATATTATATCTATATATGTATGTATATCATTTAATTAAAACAACAGATGGAAAAGTCCATAGAAATTTTAAGATTCAGACCCTGCAGAGTAAATCAGAGAAAACTAGACTGTTTTAAGTCTCTACATGGAGCTAAATAGTATTTGGACATATAATCTTCCTAGATTTTACCAGGACCATCCAATTTTTTTTTCAAGATTTTATTTATTTATTTGACAGAGATCACAAGTAGGCAGAGAGGTAGGCAGGGGTGGGGGGTGGGAAGCAGGCTCCCTGCTGAGCAGAGAACTTGATGCGGGGCTGATCCCAGGACCCTGGGATCATGACCTGAGTAGAAGGCAGAGGCTTTAAGCCACTGAGCCACCCAGTGCCCTGGACCATCCAATTTTAAAAATTCCATGGAAAAGGTGCATCTGGGTATCTCAGTCAGTTAAGTGTCTGACTCTTGATTTCAGCTCAGGTAATGATCTCAGGATCATGGGATTGAGTTCCATGTCGGACTGTGCATTTGAGGGGAGTCTGCTTAAGATTCTCTCTCTCCATCTGCCTCTGCCCCTCCCCCTTGTAATCGTTCTCTCTCTAAAATAAATAAATAAATAAATAAATCTTTTTTTAAAAATCCATGGAATGAGGAACTAGGTCAAGTGAGAATGTCTGGTCCACATTAGTCAGCTTAGCTTCAGGGTTAGGGAGATTATATAATGAATGAGCAGTGCTCTGGTATGATTTGAAATGTGTAAGTCAGTCAACATTTAATTGTGGGTCAGACTTCGTTCATGTTTAAGAGATGGAGGCTGTTAAGTGATAAGAAGTAGTTAGCAAAATAATAAAGTTTGATTTAATGGACTTACAAAGTACAAAAATTTTCAAAATACATCATTAAGACCTCACCTCCCTAGATTATGCCTTTAGTTCTGGAGTAATATATTTCCTTTTTTGTGTGTGTGCACAAATTAGAAGTATATATTTTGATGAGTTACCATGAATGGAATACACCTGTGTAACTACCCCTGAAACAAGAAATAAAATATGACTACCATCCCTGAAGGCTTCATGTCCTCGTGCAATTTTAGTGTCTGCCTCCTCTGCAAATCCAATCTGATTTCTAACACACTTTCACCTGGCTTTGTTCATTGTAAATGGAATTGTAATCCTGTATTCTTTTGTATCTGGCTTCTTTGTTCAGTATTATATTTGTGAGTTTCCTCCATATTGTTTCATGGTCTTATAGATTATTTATTTCAATTAGGGTATAATTTTTTAGGGTATAATTTTGTCAATAATCAATAACATCATAAGTATGCAGAAAGAAGTGAGATCTGCTGAGAATGGTTCAGTAGCCACTCTTCAAGCCTTGGTAGGACCAATACATTTTTGATGATCCAGTCAATACACTTGTCAGCACTATGTTTTACCTATCCACACTATGTTTACATACACAGTAGTCTCCAGTGACCTGTTTTACTCTTGTGGTTGGAAGTCAAAAATCACTGCAGGATGGATAGAAATATCTGGTTTTGCTCTAGGAGACCATTATTGCCTATTCAACTACTCCTCTATCTATGGGAAAAGACTTAGCAATTCTAACAGTTGCTCAGGAAATGAGTGACAATGTAATTAAAGCATCTAATATTAATATCACTAACCCTCAGAGGACCACATCTTCTGTTACAGAGACCCTAATTAATAGTGTAACTTTTATAACTAGAGAAAATGTTGCTTTTGAGAATGAAGTTACAGTATTTGGATAGAAATCACAGAGCATCACACTTGAATTTATTGGGCTCAGAAAGAAAAGGACTATTTCAATTGTAAATCATCTTAATCTGTATCTTATATTTATATAAAATGGAGAGGTCATAGAGGTGAATGCTTTATGAGCACAACAATGGAACAAATATATGTAACAAATTAGTAGGCAATTTAAAACTTGTGAATGGATGACCCTAAACTACTGAGGAAAATGCACTCTTGCCTAGCAACCCTCAGCCTTGCTGTGATAGGGCTGGGTGTCTATTTTTAGTTATCTCTGCTACTGAGCCAGATGAATGCCACCCCCATCTTTCACTTTGCTTTGGATAATGGCCAAATACCAGGATTTACTATTCTTTAAATAGACTGCTCCCATCTGTTCACAATCAATAGGGAAAAAATTGAGATGTGGAATATACCATGGTCTCTTGGCCATATCTGTCATATTAGACTGAGAGGGGTTTAAGGTATTTGTAATGTGACTTTACCTCCTTTTTTGAACATACGGTATTGGTAAAACACCCTTAAGATGGTATGTTATAGTAGAAAATAATTTATATAATTTATAACAGGGGAAATAAAAAGCATCAGATATTTTTTTAATGTGTCTGTCTTTCACAATGCCCTAAGAATTTTTGCATGTAGCTAATTTGTGCTCTCTACTATAGAGTAGAAAACTGTCTCTCAGTGCCCAAGTGAGAAAGGGAAAATGGTGACTGGCTATAGTTTATTCAGCTTTCCCTAGATTATGCTAGGGTAACAAACAATCCCAAAATACCAGGGGCTTATAATAACAAAGTTTATTTGTTGTCTATGTTATATGTTGCCCAGAAGTGAGCTATGGCTGTGCCCTGCTCTAAGTTCTAAGAGAAAGGAGTAGCTCTTACCTGGAACATGCCATCCTCACAGTGAAGGGAAAGGAACAATGACAGAACTTTAAAATGGTTCTTAAATTGACTTCTCAAACATTGCATACATCACCTATGCTCACATTCCGTGGGCTAAAGAAAGTCATTACAAGTTTGAGAGCCGAGGGGCAGGAAGAATAGTACTTTTACAGGAAGGAACACCAAGGAGAAGCCTGGTGGACAACAGCCAGATGGAAAGAGACACTGACATTTTGGAAAGTATATATCATCTTGGATATGAAAGAAAAAGGCAGTTTATCTCAAGAAGGAGATTCTGTGGTGGGAACAACCCAGAGCATTTGACCATAAATACCGCCCCCCCTTTTTTTGTCTATCCTCTCCTTCTGAAACAGCTGGTTGCTGAAACAGTGAGGAACTTTTTAACTGAATTCTGACTTAATCTTTAGAACAAGGAGAATGAGCTGGCAAGTGGAATCTTGACAAGTCTTGAGAAAAGAATAAGATTATTCTATTTTTTTTTCCTTAAGAATAAAAGGGACTTGGTTTTAAAACACTTCTGACTGAGAGTTCTCTTTTATTACTTTTTTAAGATTTGATTTTATTTTAAGTTATCCCTACACCCAATGTGGGGCTCAAACTCAAATCTCGAGATCAAGAGCCACATACTCTAAGTACTGAGCCAACCAGGCACCCCAGGAGTTATCCTTCAGCATGCTGAACCTTTCACTTGCTTTCCTGGAAAAACAACTTAGAAATTAACTTGGACCCTCACAGGAAACAAATAACTGCTCCTCCATTTTTTTTTTGAAATCCCTTTATATAATATTCCCTTTGACAGAATAGTCACACATACACAACATCTGGGCTTTACTAACAAAACTACAACTTCCAAAAAACAAACAAATAAACAAACAAACAAACCTGATCATATGTTCTCTTCTTTCCCTAGTCCCTTGGAAAGGATTCATTCATACAACTTGGCTCATGTGCCCACTCAGAAACCAATCCACCATGCCCAGGGATGAGGAAGAGGTCAGAGACATAAGAACGTATGATTGCCTTTGAACTCAGTGCCTATAGCTCATCTTGCAGCTTCCTTCTTGGCTCTTTTTAAAGCAATTTATTTCAGATTTTTTTTCTGTTTCTTTCTACATTGTATTGTATAAACAACCTCAGATGTGATTGCTGGAGATCCAGCTCCACTTTCTTGACCAGTATGTTAGGATGAGGACACACCCATTCCTAATAATGAACAATTTTCTAAAAAAATATTTAGAACATCTAATATGTAGAGAAAATATCAAAACTAGAATAAATGACCTTATAGGCTTCTTTTTTAATTTATTCACTTATTCATTACTCATTCATTTATGCATTCATTCAGCAAGTATTCATTAAGTACTTTATTTAATATGCCAGACACAGAGCTAGGTGACTTATGATTCCTGTGAATATACAAAAAGTGTGACCTATTTTAATGGTCATTACCACAAGATCAATGTATCTCACTCCTTTTGAAATTCTAAGTCCTAATTTTAGGAAAGTGGCTGGGAACCTAGTCTAACAACTCACTTATTCTTGTGAAGTAATCATTTGGGACAACTTTTTAATACATTAATTTGGAAAAATATATCAAGAGTCAAAAAAAGTTTGTATAATTGACCTAATGATTTGTATTTAAGGATTTATTCTAAAAGAAAAATGTTCAAAAGATGTTTATTTTACCACTATATTTATTATAATACCTTAGAAACCACCTGACTGTATAAAAATAAGGGAATAGCTAAGAAAATTGGGATATCAATTAAATAAAAGATTATGCAATTTTTAAAATGACACATGGAATATGGGTAATGTTTCTGTATATATGATATGACCATTATATAACCATTATATGACCATTAAAATAGGTCACACTTTTTGTATGTTCACAGGAATTGTAACTCACCTAGCTCTGTGTCTGGCATATTAAAGTATTTAAGTGGCAAAGCCAGAATACAAAAAGATCAAAACACTATGTTGGATATTATTTAAAATTTAATATATAATCCAAACTGAACAGTAAATACAAATAATACAAATAATTATGTTTGCTGTTAGTATGTTCAATCACAATGTATTTAATCATATTGTTTCCCAAAGTGACATTTTGTGAAGGATCAAACCAAATACTATGTAGGTCTTAGGTGTATTAATTTATTTTGGTTTTGTACCTTTTTATAAAATCACAACTGATTTTTCTTGGTGGTGATAATGCACTTAACTATTATATCAGGGTGATATGCACTGCTATAACAAATTTGTCCCGCAAATTTGTATTAGGTCAAATACCTAATAGGTCAAAGGGAGCTCATGTATTGCTCACGTAGCAGCCTGACTCAAGTGTTCTGATTTGTGGGACGATCTCTACACACAGTTATGTGGCACTCAGGCTGATAACTGCCCTGCTCTCTCTAAGAGTTTCAAGATGGTTTTGGTGGCTGCCATCTCAGTGATAAAAAAGAAAACTGGGGAATGGGGGAACCCATGGAGAAGATTTTTATGGAGCAAGCCTCACTCATCAGTTCTGCTCCCATTCCACTGGCTAAAATCCAGGACTTTGTATATACCTGATTGCAAAGGAGACTGCAAAACAAAGATTTAGTATGTTCCTAGGAGGAAGAGTAAATTAATCTCCTTGAGGTTGTAGCAATCTCTGCCCAAACCCTAAGTTTATTTGGTTCCAGATTATGGTTCCCTTACACATTTTCTTGATAATGTGTGTATGAACTAATTGGTGGTGAGTTGGATTGCAGTAAGAGCTAGCCGTATTAGAGAACCTGCTGTGTCAGGCACTGGTGTGTGTGTGTGTGTGTGTGTGTGTGTATGTGTGTGTGTGTGTGTGTGTGTGTCCACAAAAACCAGGATACAAATGTTTATAGCAGCTTTATTCACATTTACTAAAACGTGGAAGAACCAAGATGTCCTTCAGCAGGAAAAATGAATGAACAAACTGCAGGACATTGATAGTGGAATATTCTTCAGCAATATAAAGAATGGAACTAGCAAGCCAGCAAAAGATATGGAGGAAACTTAGATACACATTGCTACGCGAAAAAACCAATCTGAAAAGGCTATATGCTATATAATGCCAACTATGTGATATTCTGAAAAGATCAAAACTATGGAAACAGTAAAAAGATTAGCAGTTTCCGGGAGTTTGAAGGAAGGAGGGTAGAAGAATAGGTGGAAAGCAGGGGATGCTTAGAGCAGTGAAACTATTCCATACAATACTGTAATAGAGAGTAGGTGTTGGACATTTGCCAAAACCCATAGTTTATGCAATATAAACTATGGGCTTGAGTGAATAATAATGCAACAATAGTGGCTCATCAGTTGTAACAAATGCACCACAGTGATGCAAATAGTTAGTAATAGAGGAGGCTATGCCTGAGAGGGGAAGGGTGAGAAGCCATATGGAAACGCTCTCTACATTTTGATACATTTTTATATAAACCTGAAAAGCTCTTAAAAATTGCCTATTATTTTTAAATATGGAATGACAATAAGTTGACTGTTCTTAGCTCTGATTCTGTTTCTTAAATAGTCAGTTAATTGTTTCCCATAATTGGGGCACCTGGGTGGCTCAGTTAGTTGAGTATTGGGCTCTTGATTTCTGCTCAAGTTGCAATCTTGGGGTCTTGAAATCAAGCCCTGTACTGAGCTCTGCACTCAGTATGGAGTCTGCTTGTCCCTCTTCCTCTGCTCCTCCCCAGCTTGTGTTCTCTCTCTCCTTCTCTCACTAACCTAACTAACCAACTAACTAAATACATAATACATACGTACATACATACATACATACATACATACAATGTTCAAAAAAATGTTTCTCGAAGTCTGTTTTATACCTTCTCTGGTAAACAGATGATATTCTCTCCCCAGATTTGTCTGAGCAAATTCTATCAGGGAATGAATAATGGGGATGTCACTTTGGTCACCAGAGCTGGGATAAGGTTACTCCTCCTGAAACTTGAAAAAGTAATCTTGGAAAAATTAAAATGAAGGTATACTTATTTAGATGGAGCAAACTCAAAATGTAAGTTGGAAATTAAAATTTTAGGGGTGCCTGGGTGTTTCAGTGGATAAGCCTCTGCCTTCGGCTCAGGTCATGACCTCAGGGTCCTAGGATTGAGCCCTGCATGGGGGTGGAGGGGGGTCCTTGCTCAGCAGGGAGCCTGCCTCCCCCCCTCTCTGCCTGCCTTTCTGCCTACTTGTGATCTCTGTCTGTCAAATAAATAAATAAATAAATAAATAAATAAATAAATATCTTTTAAAAAATTAAAATTTTGAGGTAACATCAATTTATGAAATTAGTATCTAGGAAATTAAGAGAAAAGCTCCATTGAATTTAACCCAAATTGTACAAAACAGAAGCAAAATCAAACCTGTAAAATGATCCTGTGACTATAAACACAACACTAGTATTTGATGAAGTATTATCATTGCTGTACCCTTTTTGAAAAGTCATTTTTGGAAGACTCTGCCTTTATTAATGCTAAAATTAGGTCTAAAATAGATCTTCTCATGTTTGCTGCTGCTCCTAATAAAAAAGTGTGGAATTTCTTTTGAGTTAATTAATCAGATCTGGGTGAACTTCTCCAATTTTAGATTTTCTCACTGGTGAAAAGTGTAGGAAGGAGACTCATTTCTCTGAATAATGCATTTGGCACCAATATTTTTAATATCTTACAGTGAAGTAACATCACATATATTTAGGGACATTCCCTTGTAGAGTTTGAAAGACTTGGTCTCTCTTCAGTTCTAAGCTCATATACCAGTCAGAAGGAAATTTCAAACTGTTTCCATTCTTGGTGGTAACTCTCTGAATTCCTGCACTAGGCCAACCCATTCCTGTCTCTTCCTGTGCATTTTTAACTTGATCCTTCAGATTCCAGACCCCTCCAGGACTATTTCTTAGAGACTTTCATAGCCCAAGTACTAAAGTCATAGTATGTGTTTAAAATATACATGTACTGGGGCGCCTGGGTGGCTTAGTGGGTTAAGCTCTGCCTTTTGCTCAGGTCATTATCTCAGGGTCCTGGGATTGAGCCCCACATTAGGCTCTCTGCTCAGCAGGGAGTCTGCTTCCTCCTCTCTCTCTCTCTACCTGCTTCTCTGCCTACTTGTGATCTCTGTCTGTCAAATAAATAAATAAAATCTTTAAAAATAATAATAAAATAAAATATACATGTACTGTTGATCATAACAGTACTCAACTTTTTGAATTCTAAGAAACATACTCTCAATGTATTTTAGGAGTTGATATTACCATTGAAAAAATTCATTTCTTGACTAACTGAAGAATCCTAGCATCTTTATAGCATGGAGGATTATAGCATTGAGGATGCTAGAATCTCTAAGAACTAGCTCCTTAAAAGTTCAATTTTAACCAGGTCATAATCTGTCATATTAACATACAGAATTGAGAGGCTCAGGAATAACAATACAAAATTCTAAGAAATTCCGAGTTGACCTCTCAGATTTAATCCACTTTAATTAGTTTTAATCCTTGACTGTGTTGATATAATAATGAATCACCATTTATTTGCACTTGCTAAGAACCAGACAATATGCTACTATATTGTATTTATTCATGCTATTTTATATAATGACCACGATATAAAGATAACCATTAACTTGCAATGGCTTCCTCTTTTACTTGAATAAAACCCAAATTCCTTGCCATGGTCTCCTAGACCCTCCTCAGTGTTACCTCATTTTCCTCCTTCCTGCTCTTTGTGTATTAGTTTACTCACCTTTTTTAAGTGTCTTCCAACATTGTACTGAGATCTTTCTAACTTCAGCACCTTTGCACATGCTGTTCCCTGTGCCTGAAATTCCTGTCCTCTACTTTCCCCTAGCTCACCCCTGCTCATTCTCTCAGTTTCGTGTACAGTCACTTCTCCTGAGTGGCCTTCTGTGACACTTACCCAAGTCTCAGTTTAGTTCCTCTTTGCATCATCTCTCATGAAGTATCCATTCTTGGCCTCTATAATCATTCATCAAAACTTGTGATTATTTACTTAGTTGCATATTTGGGTGTATATCCCTATCTCTTTACTAATCCGTAAGCTTAAGGAGGACAGGGGCTACTTCTAGTTTATGAAAGACACTTCTAGTATCTACTGAGTGGACAAATTCATACATCAAAGAGGAATTACAGTTATATCATTAAAACATGATACTTTCTAACTTATAATATTAAATAACTTCATTACATAATAATTATCCCAAAAATGTTATTAAAAAGTTATTCTATATCTAACTACAATAGCCTCTTGCCCTTTATATAACTTAAACAATTCTAAAATAATCTCTTATTTCATGGTTAAAGTGGTGGTTATTTTCCCTAGAATGAAAAGCCATCTGTGAAGCAATCCTTGAACTTTGGGGAATTCCTCCCCTTGGGGGGAATTGAAGAAAATAATCAGAATATCAAACATGGAATACTGCAAAACAGCAAGCTGGAAACAGAAAACAGAAATAGTCTTGTGGAATCATTTTATCATAAGCATCCTTTTGTAGGTGGCTAGATTTCAGCTAGTTTCAAAAGGCCTTCTCCAAATATTCCTACATTGAGATCTCTAGCTTAACAAAAAAAAACTTCACAGCACTCATATTTGCAATTATTTTATATAACTTTGAATTGATATTTTGCTGTTTCATTTCTTAGCTAACCAAATAGATGTAGTACTTCTTGTAGAAAGTAGAGGCTGTCTCTTAAACTTCTTTATACTCTCCCCAGCTCAGTGCAATGCACAAGGATTGCACGTTAATTGCTTGTTAAATAAATTAATTCCTAATTATTTTATTGCACTGAAGAGTCCAGTGCAATGACTAGCAAATAGTTTTGACTCTGCTGTTTTCACTGGAAGTAGAAGATAATTACAGAAAAGTGTGTGGAGTTTGCACAGAAAGAGAGAATTTTCCATGGGGACTTTATATGTATTTTATATCAATTATGTGCCAGAGTTTTTTAATAGATATTTATCTCCTTTGATACTCCCAACAACCTTATGAAATTTGTATTATCAATATTATTCTAACGTAGAAGGAACCAAGTCTGTTATTTTTGAAGACAAACTAGCTAATGAGAGTTGTAACTGGAACTCAAGCCCAGACCTATCTGATTCCAAGGCTGCTCTGTTGACTACCTTTGAAGAACCAAAGAACGGAAATGACTGTATCTTGGGGGATGGGGAAGTGGATGGTTGGAGAGAAAGGAAATAAAAAGGGAGGAAATGGGATCTCCATTTATAAGTGAAATAGAAATCTAAAGAGAAAGAAGCTGTCACTTTTCATCTCATTTCTGCTGAGGGTAAGATTACATCATCAGCAGATAATACAGTAATCCCCGGAACAGAACAATTGCTAAGGCCATGCGCCAACTGCTAGAGCTGCCTGTGAATATCTACAGATCAGGAAGAGGTTCCCATAGTGACAGACCAGGGAAGGTAAGGCAGAGAGGAGTGACCTATCAGTGGCATATCAGGGAGCTGGTTGGCAGTCTGGACAGAATAGGCAATGCTCTCTCCCTCTCAGGCTGCTGTGAACCAAGGGAAGGACTCACTGCAGCCTGAGATGTTAAGGATTAAAACAGTTTGGGATTTTCTTTTGTTGTTCATATAACCATCAATCGACTTAAAGGTTTTTAAATGTATAATTTTATATTTATTAAAAAAAAATTAATGTAGCAGTTAGGGTACGAAAAGATTGTAAGTGCCTGTTCTGTAGTTCAGATATTCTCAGCTCATAGGAGGAAGAGGAAATCATGCTATCACTAACTGATAGAAATGGTTATTTTTGATCTCACAAGAAGGTACCCTAATAAAATCTTCGTTCATATTATATGTCATTACATAAGAATAATGAATATATGAATAAATGAAATATAAAGTAAAATTCCCAGAAAGTACAACTAAAGGCAACTAGGTTCATATTTGCAACAGCGAATTCACAGTAAGAAAAAAAAATCTAACTCAAAAAATTATCTGGGTAAGTATTTTTTCTGAGTTTCACTGTGAAAATGCAGAATTTTTATTTGACTTATTTCAAAAATCACTAGAAGTTGAAAATACCAATTCACTTGCTCTCTACATCATTGTTAGTGGGAATAAAAATTGAAGAGCTGGGGTGCCTGGGTGGCTCAGTGCGTTAAAGCCTCTGCCTTCGGCTCAGGTCGTGATCCCAGGGTCCTGGGATCGAGCCCCACATTGGGCTGTATGCTCTGCGGGGAGCCTGCTTCCCCCTCTCGCTCTCTGCCTGCCTCTCTGCCTACTTGTGATCTCTGTCTGTCAAATAAATTTAAAAAAAAAATTGAAGAGCTATCATTTCTTCTCTTTGTAGAAGTCATTGTGAAATTCTTCAGAACATATTTTAGAGATCATGATGTTACTGTAGATATTACCATCATGATTTCAAATAACTTGCACATAATTAAAGTCTAAGGTTTTAAAATATATATGTATATGTTTTTGTTTCAAGTTTTTATTTCAGTTCTAGCTATGTTAACATATAATGTCATGTGTCGTATTGGTTTCAGGACAGAATTAGATGTTTTTGAAAACTTTATTCCTCTAAATACTTCTTGGTTCAGACTTTTAAAAATGTGTATAGTTTTACAAGACTTTTTCTGAACTGCTCTAAGCTATTAGAGTGTGACATTTTGATAATGACTTTTTTTATACGGAACTCCGCGCTGGCAGTAAACAAGAAAATGAAGCGGATGAATTTAGAGCTGCAGAATTTATCTACTTACTGGAGAACCCAAATGTCTGAAGCAAAATGAAAACTGCAAGTCCTGCTCTACCCACTTCCTGAGGGCTTACAATGGCCTTTTTTCTCAGTGTGTTCTAAGGAAGAATACTGCTATAAGATATGCGTTGTCCAAACTTTGGTGATTAAAAAACAAAAAAGAAAAAACAAAACACCAGGGAAATGTTGCATATTAGATCTGCCCTCCATGCGAGTCCCCATGCACAGTTAGCTCACTAGAGGCTCCAAAGGGTGTTGAAGTCAAGAAGCTTATCTTGTGATGCCTGGTGTTTCCTAACCTTATTAAACAACAAAAACCTTTTCTTTTCCAGAGAGAATGTTTTCGTTTCCTTCAGACCTCAGAGTCCAGGGAACAAACTTTGTAGAATATTGTTGTACAGGTTTCATATTAGTCAGGGTTGTCTAGAAAAACAGAGGGAACATGGGAGGAGGGAGAGGAAGGTGGAGGGGTCTGGAGGGGAGGGGGAGACAGAGGGGAGGGTGTGAGAGAATGAGAAAGTAGTTCAAGCAGTTAGGAAGCCTGAGAAGCTTCATGATCTGCCATCTGCAGGCTTGATCCCCAGGGAAGCCAGTGATACAATTTAGTCTGAGTACAAAGACTTGAGAACCAGAGGAGTCAATGAAATAACTCCCAGTCTGAGAAAAGGAGATGAGATGAGGTATCCCAGCTCAAATACTGAGGCAGGAAAAAAAGGCCAAGTTCATCTTCTTCTGCCTTTTGTTGTATTCGAGCCCACAGGGGACTGGAGAATTCCCACCCACACTGGGGGAGGCAGTGGACTTTACTGAGTCCAGGGACCCTAAATGCTAATCTCATCCAGAAACACCTCACAGACACTCTGAAAAATGTTTAATCTAGGCGCACCATGACTCACTCAAACTGACACGTAAAACTAACCATCACAGAGTTTAATTTGAGGTCTATGACATGAACAACCAAAACAAACAAAAAATCATAACAAGGATAATAAAGGGTTAAAACAACAGTAACTCGAACCCATTCAAACCATTTAAAACCCATTTGTGGCTCAAATACTTGCATGATTTTATGTGCCCAAACTATTTATACTTTTTAGAAAGAAAACAAGTCCCCAAAATGTGAAAGAATACACTGTTATTCTAACTGGGCTTAGCTTGACTTGTTATTAAAATGTCACTGTCATTCTTAAGCTATGTTATGGGTTTCATGGACATCCCACATATCTTTTCACACAGACATAAATGGGTTTCATACTGTGTAATTTTCTTATATGCAAAGAGTGACCCATAGCATAAAGAAGCATTTTCTTTCCAAGTGTCCATTTTCCCACATTCTATTTATTCTCATCGAGCTTTTGACAAATTTTCACACAAGTGTGAAAACATGTATCACAGCCAGTATCATCTGAGCAGAATGAGCAAGCTAGTGCTTCAGCTGTCCAACGCCTTCATCAGTACAAAGCAAGATAAAATTTGACCTGACCTTTCACACACAGTTCCACTCTCTTCCGTGATGTCAGTCCGGCTCTGAACATACAAACAGATGCAGAAATTGACATTTTGCTGCCAACAGTGAATCTAACAAAAAAGAAAACCAAGAAAAGATATACTACCTTTAAGATCACAGCCCCCAAGGAATGCTCATCGTGAAAGTAGTTATGAAAAGGTCGATCATTATTTGTAGTTAAATTTGGGCAACCGGGCAATGAATCTAGTTGAAAGGAGAAGCACATGCAGAAATGAATGGGTCCATGATACATGCTTTGGCCAATGTTATCTGAAGATGTTTTTGAATAAAGAACCCAAATCTTATGGGTCATGAAAAAATCAGATCACCTTGATTGAGCTGTAGAGAAGAAACCAAAAGGCACAACAATCTGGGAAATAAACACAATCAGTGGGGTTGGTTTTTGTTTTTTTGTTGTAGTGGTGCGCACTTTGACACTGTTTCTTTCTGAGGTTGCACTCAAACTAGATAACCCCATCTTTTTGCATCAAAACTAGTATTTTTTAGATATAATTCTGCATTGGTTTTGCTATTGTTCTATAAAGGGGAAAAAGCAGGGCGAAAGCACTGCACCTGGGTGGCACAATCAGTTAAGCATCTACGGGGTTTCTGCTCCAGTCGTGATCTCAGGATCCTGGGACTGAGCCACAGGTTAGGCTCTGCGGTGAGCACAGAGGCTGCTCTGGACTTCCTCTCTCTCTCTGCTCCTCCCCACCCCCTCTCTAAAATAAGTGGGTGAATCTTTAAAAAAAGAGAGGGGGAAAAAAAAAAGCAAAAGAGAGAAAAGGAGGAGAAGAAAGAGAAGGGGGAAAAGAGGAAGCGGAAGTAGTAAGGGGGAAGGAAAAGGAGGAAAGAGGGAGTTTTCTTTCTGGTAGCAAAGTAATAGCAATAAGAGTAAATTTTAATGTCTACACTCCATGCCCTAAGAAGCATCCGTCTTTCCTCTGGGAGGCTTATCCTTAAAAAGAGGGAAATGTCTTTACAGAAAACCCCAGGAAACCTTTTATTACATCTCATTGCTTTTTTTCAATGGGTTCTCATGCCTTATCATGAGCACATTTATTATCAGCTCCTTTGTTGCCAAGGAAGCATTCAGCTTCCTTTGAAGTACTTGGACCCTATGGGAGAGATAAAAGTATTGGGACAAAAATCTCAGCATTATCAGGAAAAAAGGGAGCAGGAAAAAGATGGTGGCAACCAATATTTTCCCTTATGTTAATTTTTTTTCAAAAAGAAATATTTATAATACTACTGTTTGTATCTCTGTGTATTGTTCAATGAATTAACGAGGTCATCAGTCTGAGGTGGCTCGAAAGCAGGGGCTGCCTAGGTAAGAAAACCCAAACCTAATCTTGTAAATGCCTCATGGTTACAAAATCAGAACCAGTCATAAACAGGGATCTACACTTTAAGCTATAGCCAGTCAAATCATTTCCTTTGTTTGGGCACCGGCTCTGCTTACCTTTCCTCACTCCTCTCCATGGAGCTCTCCTAACCACTTCCATTTTGGTACTGCCCAATTGCAATTAAGCTTTACTCAAATAAACTCTTAAAAATGTTAATATACTCCACTCATCTTTTAATAGTATTTATTCCCTTTCCTTTTCTTAGTGTTTTTTGTAAAGATCCTGTTGAGCTCAGCTGTGCCAGAGGGACCCAACTGACATTAGTTTGCTTTTTAAAAAAAAATATACTTGAGCTCGAGCATTAACGAAGGAACACTGTGGTGCTGGGAAGATGGTGGCCGTGACCAGGGAGGTGGTGAGGGTTGCGTAGTCAGCCACTCTTACCCCATGACATAGAGTTTCTTCTTGGTCATGGAATATTGTGTGTTCTTGCTGTCCCAACATTCAGTCATCCTTCTGCTCGTCATACCACGCTCGCTTTTCGTAACGAAACACCTCTCCCCATTCTCAGTCTATGGGGTTACCTTGGGTTCCTAAGTAATTTGGACTTGGTCAGTCAAAACACCACCTTCCACTGGCCACAGCAATTGGCTTAGGGACAGGCATGAAACCAAAGTTTGGCCAACAGAGCCCCCAAATCAGCCTCAACATCTTTTTCCATCATAGTTGATTACCTTGCTGCTTATAGCCTAGAACAACCAGTGGTCAATATGGCCACTATATAGAGTTTTCTTGATGGTGAAACTAACGTAAAAATAAAGTACAGTCATCAGGCTGAGATAGAGAGTGCCTGGTGAGCCTGATGAGGTTGTTTGGATCCAGTTATGCATAAAATTAATGTCCTCAAACTATGAGGACATTAAACCTCAAACTATGGTTGAGCTTCTCTTACCATAGACTTAACCAGCTCACCTTTCTACTGCTAAACTTTGGAAGTAAATGTTTTATTGCATTAAATAAGTTTCCTTGTGCTTATCCTTAGGCATTTCATGATTTCTTTCTTAGTCACTGGTGAATCTTTTTGCACAACGAAATACCAATTAATAATGAAAGAGGAAAAGGACAACGCCCTCCACAAAAAAGCTTTCTCAATTTCCCCTGCTAGAAATAATCTCCCTTTCCTCTAAATTTTCATGAGCTGTATTCCTCTAACATTTTATTATTTTCTAGCATTTTTGCTCTTTATTCAATAGGTAATGCTTCTTAATACATAGTCTGCCTCTGCTTCAGCTTGGTATCCACACAGAATCTATTGCATTTCGCATTTCCTTCATTAAATGCTTACTTAAAACTGAAAGAGTGAAAATAAATAAATAAATAATTGCAGTCAGCCACAAACACTCTTAGATACCACTAATGCTCTTCTGTCTTTTAAAATTTAAATAAGATTTATCTTTCATTTTAAGACTGAAGAAGTTTCAGAAGCTTGCTCTCTTTTGAGGAAAAGAGCTAAAAGAATCCAATAAGTAAACAAGTACTGAGTTATAAAGTACCCTGTAATATAATCGTCTTACTAACACTTCTTCCCTTGGCTCTGACTCCAAAATAGCTTTTAAATTACTTCCTATGCTCCTTTGGAGAGCACAGTCCTGAACTCTGCCAGACATCCCTGCCAGGGTAATTTCCAGAGGCAAGAAGAACAAAGCCAATTGTTGTGGGCAAGCACACGGCAAAGCCAGCAGGAGAAAATAGAATGTAGCGAAGGGCAACTGATAATTTGGAATTGAGATGCAAAACACCAAATGATATCACAGTTAGGTTATGAACAGACATCAAAGTCAAAAAATGGTAGAAGCAAATCACGTGTTTGGCAGAAAGCACTTCACAGGAATATACATATTTTAGAAGGCTCTCCTCAGAACTCTTCAGCTTCTGTCTCGTGACATCCGATATACATCCAAAGAGAGGAAAAATGTACAGACAAATCCCAAACTTCTGGATATAACTCATAAATTAGTTTCTCTTTTACTTTTTATTGAAGAAAGAATTTTAAAATTCCAAATATGTACTTTCTGTGTTACAGTCTTTGTGACTATTGGAGTAGCTCTTATATCCTTCCCAACTGAGTCCTATGAGCTTGGTTCTTATCTCTCCCTCATCTTACTAATAATGAAACCGAAAAACAGAGTAATAGTCACATCTCTGAGACTACCTGTCCAGAAATGCAAGTGAGGATTAGAACCCAAGTCTTGATACTAAAACTGTGATGTCCAAGAAGAAATCTTTCAACTCAGAAAAATAATGCACAATGCAAAATGCATCAGTATACACTATTCTTGTGTTCTTGAGATCCTGAAAATAGGAAATTTTAACAATGTCTGCTTCAAAATGGTAACAGTTATAAGAAAGGTGAGTTCTGAGGAAAAGTTGGAGGGGACTAGGGGCTTAAATGGGCTTCGCTGTGTTTCATTCCAATCTTCTGATATTAGAAGATTGTAAATAGTCAGATATTCCTTTATTCTTCATCTTCCTCATTTTTTCTTCCTCTCTGATGGATTAAAAAGACAGACACTGAGGTGACCAAGAAAGCTAAATGAGATTATACCATATTGGATAAACTAGCTCATTTAAGAAAACCTTAGACTTCTTTTATTAATACAGGCATATTTAGAGAAGAAAGAAATGTTCCATAAAAAGTTTCACAAATTGGCAACTCAGGGTGAAATGAGAGAGGTAGTCAGTTGTGTTGCAGCATCATTTTAATGTTTAAACAAGGTGCTGTTTCTCGAGGAACTTTCTATAGGTCAGAGATTTTGTTGAAATAATTTATGAGATTTATACTCTCCAAAACATAATAGCACTGAATGCTGTTGTGTTTCCTATATGTATAGATGTTGAATCATCTCTCTTCCTGTACCTGACAAGAACTTTTCACACATCTGTCTACCTGACATTTCAAATTTCTAATTTGCTTTGTGAGAAAAACAAAAATTCTCTGACATACCCACTGAGTAATCTGTGTAGGAAGGAAGAAATCTGTCTGCCTCCATTTGGGAGAAAGGACTGAGGATACTGATTAAGGACATACAAGGAAAAAAAAAATAAAAAAATCCTGCAGATATAGGGAAGTAAAAAAAAAAAAAATTTAAAGGCACTGGGATGAGATGATAATAAAATTAATACCAACCAATTTATACTTAATATTTATCACCGGCTCTCTCTGGATGATTATTTCTCCATATGGGTGTCCTATCTTCCCAGCTGAGTTGTGACTTCCTTTCAACTCCAGCACCTAGCTGAAGCTTTGCTCGGCACTGACTGCCAAAAATCCTTGGCTGTCTACTCATCCTAAAGAACAAATGGAGGGGTTTCTTTGTTTTGTGTGGTTTTTTTTTTTTTAATGCCTAAAGACAGGATTTCTCCCTACTTACTGTGAAAGTCTTGCTAAAAAGATATTTATCCCACTGGGAAAAGGGAAGAGAGGTAAGTGCTTTGAGGAACTTGAGAGAAATAATAGAGAGATGATTTACTCAAGCCGAGGCAGTAGAAGAGGGCCATAAATCCTACAAATAGCAGGACCTCAGGAAAATGGCAGTTTCCTACATGCTGGGTGAGAAGAAAATGAGAGATCTGTTGGCTCTCAAACACCCAGATCTTCCTGGACACTGGCCATTGGAGCAGTAATCAGTGTGGATCAATGAAAAATGGGGACTTGAGTTGTACTATTCATACAACATACAGGGTCTTTGTAGGACTCTCATGAGGGAGAGTTCTGGGAGTATCAAAGGCTATATTTCCCACCAGCCTGGCCGGTTGGGGACTTTGGTTGGATTAGGTAGAGTCAAAGGGAAAATCTCCTGTACAGATGTATTAACAGAATAAAAAAATCATAGCTGCTACATGTTTCAAGTGTTTTGAGCCTTTCATAACATCAAAGGAGAAATACATTTTTATGATAAAAGCCATCTTTTGGGTTGTATTGAAAAATACAAAAAAGCATAATAACATAAATAAAGAAAATATAATTTCACCATCCAAAGACAAGTTCTGAATTCATCTGAATTTGGGCTTATTATTCTTTCCTTCCTTCTATTATATATTTAAAAGACTAAATTTTCTAAGAACTTTTTCATGAAAATAGAACATTTATATAACTGTATTCATGGTTAGCATTTCTATCACATTTTTATTTTTAAGTTTTAATGTAAATTCCAGTTGGTCAATATATAGTGTAGTATTAGTTTCAGGTGTGCAATACTGTGATTCAACATTTCATGCAACACTGGTGCTCATATTGTATCATTCTAGTAAAAAACTCATTTATGAATAACTTTGTAACCATATGTAAGACATCTACCTAGAGATAGCTCTGTATGTCTAAAAAGTTCTAATGCCAACAGGTCCCAACTAAAATTTCATCATTCATGAACAATTGTTTTCTACTCATCATTCTTTTGTTTTACAGCACATCTTCAAATAGGTCCTCTGGGCATGCATTGTTAGCAACGAGTAACTCCTATAGGAAATCGCACAGCATCGTGGCTTTTAAGAATATGCAATCTTTGAGGTCATGCAGCTGAGGCTTGAATTCCAGCTCTACAACAAATGATTTTGTGGCTTTAGAAAAGGTATTTAATATCTTTGAGACATAAAAATAACTACCTCTTAAGGTAACTCTGAGGATTAGATAAAATAATTTCTGATAGCCATCAAACTAGACTAAAGCCCCATAAACTCTCAGTTAATGGTAGCTGGCATTAATATTATAGGTTAAAATAACCCAGCCGCAGTTTCTGTCGAAGAGATAGCTGTAGTTAGCAATATTTTGTCCTATGTAACTCATCCACAAAGTTCATCTACAGCTGATTAGGTTAAATGTTGGTTCTGTGTCCTAATGGTAGCTAATCCATAAACTGATTAGAAATTAGAAAAACAACTGATCTAACAATGGCAAACAGGACCAATATCCTACTGCCATTTTGGGGGATTCAACATAGAAAATCTTGTAGATAGAAATGTGCTATGGGAAATGGATGTCTTTTGGGCTAAAAGAAAATGAGGTCAGGTAGAAAGTTGGAGCTACAGAAAATAATGGTAAATCGGTAAATGTAAAAGTCTGAGTTTTTTCCCCCCTCATTTTTCCTTAAAAGGCAATTGACTTTTTTTTTGAAAGCAAAATACACAATAATGCAAAGTACAGGTGATTGACAAGTAAATTAAGTTACATTGTTCTAAGGCTATTACATGTGTGAAATGGGAAATGCAGGTGAACGTGAAAAGTTTGGAATAAGAGGTAGGAAGTGGAAAATATCCAGTATAGTGTGAAATGGTACAATACTGATTCGAATTAGATTCTGACAGTTTAAGAATACATTTTACTATTTAGAGTAATAACTTAAAATACAATAAATTAATAAAAAGGGAATAGTGCCATAACAACCACTTAAAAATGAAAAAGAGGAGTGCCTGGGTGGCTCAGTGGGTTAAACCTCTGCCTTCAGCTCAGGTCGTGATCTCAGGGTTCTGGAATGAAGCCCTGTGTTGGGCTCTCTGCTCAGTGGGGAGCCTGCTTCCCCCGCCCCCTCTGCCTGACTCTCTGCCTACTTGTGATCTCTGTCTGTCAAATAAATAAATAAAATCTTTAAACTAAAAAGAAATATAACTAAGAAATAAGTAGAGAAAATAAATGTTATATTAGAAAATAGCTGGTTAACCCCCAAAAAGACAAGAAAAAAAGCACTAAAAGATCAAAAACACAAAAGCACAAATGGAAAACAAATAGGAAGATAGTGGGCTTGAGCCAAACCATAACAATAATTTTACTGAATGTAAATGAAATTGACACTAAAAATTACAAAAAAGCAAGACCCAACTATAAGTTGTCTACAAAATTTATACATTAAATACAAAGACATACATAGAGTAAAAGCAAAAACAGTGAAGAAAGTCCTGTTATAAAAGCATAGGAGAGCTGGTATTATTCCATCAATATTTATATTAATAATGTTATGAAACAGAGTAAAGAAAATTATTATTTGGTAATGAAAGGGGCAATTTATTACTAAGACATAGCAAACCTAAATATGTATAGATAATAATAGGGCAACACAATTGATGGAACAAAACCCTTCAAAAGTTGAGAAAGATATCCATAGCATAACAGGAAAATTTAACACTCCATCCTCAGTAATTATGGATAAAGCATTCATAAAGATACAGAACGTCTCATCAATACTATTAACCAACTCCACATAATTAATATTTATAGAACAGTACACCAAAAACCTGCAGAATATACATACTTTTCAGTTGTACATGAGACATTCACCACAAGTTAATATACTATAATATCTCAAAAATATAAAATAAATTAAATTAGGAATCAGTAAGAAGTAGACACCTTTTTACAAGCATTTGGAGTATGAACAACACACTGCTAAAGAGCCAATGGCTTGAAGCAACAGAGAAATTTGAGAATATTTTAGGGGCACCTGGGTGGCTCAGTCGTTAAGTGTCTGCCTTCAGCTTGGGTCATCATCCCAGGGTCCTGGGATCAAGCCCTGCATTGGGCTGCCTGCTCAGCGAGGCGTCTGCTTCTCCCTCTCCTACTCCCCCTGCTTGTGTTCTCTCTCTCTCTCTGTCAAATAAATAAATAAAATCTTAAAATATATATATTTAAAACTCAGTAATAGTGAAAACACAACATACCAAAACATACGTGATATAGTCAAAGCTGTGCTTAGTGGGAAACATAGCTTTAGAGAGCCTGTACTGGAAAAGAAGAAATTTTCAAAATCAATTGTCTAAATTACCATCTTAAACTAGGAACATAATTAAACTCAAAGTAATGAGAAGGAAAGGAATAATAAAGATAATGGCAGAAATCAATGGCATAGAAAATAGAAAAAGTTTAAAAGACAAAAGATTTTTAAGACTATGTTTTTTAGAGCAATTTTAGGCTAGAAAGGAAGGTACAGAGGTGTCTCATATATTTCCTGTCTGTATACATGCGTAGCCTCCCAATTATCAGCATCCCCCCACAGAAATTTGGGATGTTGAGGTATGTTCTCTCTATCCCTGCTTTAGGTTTTTTTAATCAAGAATGAGTACAGTACTTTGCAAAATGCTTTTTCTGCATGTATTGAGAAAATCACATGGTTTTTATCCCTTTTTTTAATTAATGTGATACATCACTTTGATTGATTTGCAAATATTGGACCACTCTTACAATCCAGGAATAAATCCCACTTGATCGTGGTGAATAATTTTTTTCATGTACTGCTGGATACTGTTTGCTAGGATTTTGTTGAAAATTTTTGCATTCATGTCCATCAGGGATATTGGTGTAATTCTTCTTTTTAGTGGGGTCTTTGGTTTTGGAATTGAGGTAATGCTGGTCTCATAGAATGACTTTGTAAGTTTTCCTCCCATTTCTATTTTTTGGAACAGTTTGAGAAGAATAAGTAATAATTTTCTTTATTTTCTTTATTTTTTTTTTGAACTTTCAGAATGTTTTATTCACTGTCATGGCATGTACAATGTTGGTCCTCGTTAAAGAATTCATTTCACAACCAAAGATGCCGTCCTTGCAATTTTCAGTTCTGTTGATTTGGAGATCTTTGTTCCAAAGGGCAGAATATTTTTGCCTGGAGATATAACAATGAGTCCAGTGAATTGGAAGATGAGATCAATGTTTGGTAGAATTCCCCTGGGAAGCCACTGACCCTGGACTTTAGTTAGTTGGGAGATTTTGGATTACTGACTCAATTTCTTTGCTGGTTATTGGTTTGTTCAAATTTTCTGTTTCTTCCCGTTCCAGTGTTTGGTAGTTTATATGTTTCGGGGAATATAATTTTTCATAATATTCTCTTATAATTGTTTATATTTCTGTCCTGTTGCTTGTGATCCTTCCTCTCTTGTTCATGATTTTATTTATTTGGTTCCTCTCTTTTCCTTTTGCCAAAGTCTGGCTAGGGGCTTATCAATTTTATTATTTCTTTCATAAAGAAGCAGCTCCTAGTTTCATTGACCTGTTCTACTGGTGTTTTTGTTTGTTTGTTTCTATATCGTTTATGTCTGCTCTAATCTTCATTATTTCCCTTCTGCTTCTGGAGTTAGTCTTCATTTGCTGTTCTGTTTCTAGGTCCTTTAGGTGTAAGATTAGATTGTATATTTGAGATTTTTCTTGTTTCTTGAGTTAGGCTGGTATTGCTGTATACTTCCTTCTTGTGACTGCTTTTGCTGCATCCCAAAGGTTTTGGACCATTTTGTTTTCATTTTCATTTGTTTTCATGTATTTTCTTATTCTTTAATTTCCTGGTTAACCAACTCATTCTTTTTTCTTTCTTTTCTTTTCTTTTTTTTTTTAAGAGAGAGAGAGAGCAAGAGAGAGAGAGAGCACAAGCACAGACAGACAGAGTGGCAGGCTAGAGGCAGAGGGAGAAGCAGGCTCCCCGCCGAGCAAGGAGCCTGCTGTGGGACTCGATCCCAGGACGCTGGAATCATGACCTGAGTCAAAGGCAGCTGCTTAACCAACTGAGCCACCCAGGCGTCCCCCCACTCATTCTTTAGGAGGATGTTCTTTAACCTCCATGCATTTGTGGTTTTCCAAATTTTTTCTTGTGATTGATTTAAAGTTTCATAATGTTGTGGTCAGAAAATATGCATGGCATACTTGTTACAAATTGATGAACCACTATCTACACATCATAATCACCTGAAGTTCATACTTTACCTTAAGATTCATTCTTGTTGTTGAATATTCTGTGAGTTTAGACATATGGGTAATGACATATACCCATCACTATAATATCATACAGAGTGTTTTCACCACCTTAAAAATCTGTGCTCTGCCTATTCATCCTTCCCACACTTCATTCCCAGGAACCACTGATCCTTTTGAAACCTCCATAGTTTTGCCTTTTCTAGAATGTCATATAGTGGAATCAGACAGTATACAACCTTCTCAGATTGTCTTCTTTCAACTAATAATATTCATTTAACATTACTTTATGTCTTTTCATGATTTGATAGCTCATTTGTTTTTAGTATGAATAATATTCTATTCTCTGGATATAACGTGGTTATCTATTTACATACTAAAGGACATTTTGGTTGCTTCCAAGTTTTGGCAATCATGAATAAAGCTGCTATAAACATTTGTGTTCACATTTTTGTGTGGACATATTTTTCAGATCCTTTAGGTAAATACCAAGGGACATAATTGCTGGATTGGGTGGTAAAGTAGTTAAGTTTTCTAGAAACTACCAAACTGTCTTTCAGCTACTTAAAGTAGCTGTACCTTTTGCATTCCCACCAGCAATAACTGAGAGTTCCTGTTGCTCTACATCCTCATCAGCATTTGGTGTTGTCAGTGCTCCAAATTGTGGTCATTTTAATAGGTGTGAAGTAATATCTCATTATTGTTTCAATCTGCATTTCCCTGATGACATATGGTGTGGGGCTTCTTTTCATATACTTACTTGCCATCTGCATATAATTCTTTTGATGATGTATCTGTTAAGGTCTTTGGCCCATTTTAAAATCTGGCTGTTTTCTTTTTGTTGAGCTTAAAGAGTTTCTTTGTATGATTTGGATAATAGCTCTTTATCAGATGTCTCTTTTGAAAATATTTTATTCCAGTCTATTTTTCATCTTCTCATTTATTATCTTTTAGAGAAAAAGATTTTAATTTTAGTGAAGTCCAGATTATAAATTATTTCATTTATGATTTATGCTTTTCCCCAAAGTTCAAAATGCTGCTGATCCTTAGAAGAAAAAGCAAGTCCAGGTTGTGGGTCTTCTAAGCCCATGGTCAAACCTCCAACCTTGTTTCTCTGTGCAACCAGATCCTTCTCCCTCGAATCTGAGATGTTCTGGTCAGTGGAGACAATGTTAAGTGTCATGTTTTGTCTCCTTGTTTATTCAACTCATGTTTATTGGTGGCTGCTTCATGCCTGGGCATGCTTTGAGTGTTGGGGATGTTATCTGAAACAGAATATAGCCCCTCTCTTCAATTCAGACATCAGATGAAAAAATATGAAATTGCAACCATTAAGCATTACAGAAGAATGTATGCTAGACTATGACAAGATGAGAGTGCTTAGGAAGTGTGGCTAGCCCAACTCTAAGTGGTGGGGATGGGGTGTCAATGAAGTGGCATCTAGGCTGATACCAGACAGATGGTGGGAGATGGTCAGGTAAAGCAGATTCATCTGCCCTGCACTAGCAAAATATGATGTGTCGATTCTTGGTGTCCTGTATAGATACTTCTCTGTTGGCATAATATATTGGTTATTTAGAAAGATGTCTCTGCTCATTCTCTTCTAGAATATTTTATTCTAGAAGTTTAAAATAATGCAATTTAATTTTTAGTAAAAAAACAAATCTTTATCAATTCTTATTTAAATAAGCAACAAATACTATATATCCCCCTTTTCAACAAAATCTGATAAAAAATCAAGTCTTAGTGATGTTTCATTTTTGTTTACTCTTTTCTTTTGTTTCCTTGACCTCTTGTCTTATTAAATATGCACCATTTTCATATTTCACAAAATGTTTGCTCAATATTAAATGGTAAAAGCAAACAACAAGTACATAATAGAATATCATAATTGCCCTATGTGACCAATATCTTCCTTACATTTCTGAAAGTAAGTAATTATTCTGTTCTTTTTTGTAAATGAAAGTTCTTTTAAATACAAATCACTGAGAATTGAAGAAATTTATAATGTTTATTACCCATTCCAAACCATGCTTTATCCTCCAAATGATTTCACATCAAATCTTGTCTTAGCAGAATTCAAAACCTTTCTGAATTATAATGCCTCGCACTAAAAACTTCATCTCTACTAGAAGAAGATAGCTGGAATGAAAGGTTTACCATTATTTAGAAAAGGAAGTATCATAAAGAACTCACCTCTCTGTTCAATCCTCATTTATTTTAGGTGTCAACAATGTGCTGAGAATATAGTGGTGAATAATTCAGACACCTGATTGCCAGACTGAGGTTATAGCACTGGAGCTTGGGTACGCTCAGAGGGAAATCTTGCATCCTTGTAGATACTTGATTATTTCTCCTACTCTTTCCCCAAAGGACCTGTAACTATTTACCAGGGTGACTGTATATTGGGCATAGTGAAGTACCCAGACCTTTCTGGGGATTGTTACATTCTAATTCTGGTCCAGAGTGCCACTGTGGTCCACTGACAAGTGATAAATAGAAATTCTGTGCTGAGTTAGGGTCACAGGGGGCTCCGTGCTTCTGCAAACCAGTTCTGTGCTTAATTTCCCCACCCCTGAGCAAAGGGTTACAACAGTTTACTCAGCAACTATTAATTGACTTCATTGATGCTTTCAAGATCGAAAGACACTCCCCCCAAAGTAAACCTCCCCCCAAACCTTGTCCTTAACTCCCTAGCAAAATGATAAGTAATAAGCCAAAGTAAAACCACAATCTTAGGGCAATCACAGAGAAAAGTATCACCACCAAATATTTGAAAGATACAAAGGTAGTGCCTGCAATCATATGCTCCATGTGATTCACTTGTTTAATTTATGCACAAGCTATATGAATTCTGCAAAAAGAAGATTCTCAAAATCTTAGTTCAGTAATTATACAAATTATTGTTGATTTTTCAAAGGTGACTTCATTACTGGAACAACTTAATTGAATCTTAGAAACACTTTCATTGGGCACTTCATTTCAGTTAACCAAAGGTCATAATCTAAATAACCCCAGGTTACAATGTAGGTAACACTTGCCCAGTGACTATTATGGACTTCTAATACCTCATACCCTTCCAGCCAAACCAGGTCAGACAATAGATCCTAGATATGCTTTCTTAATGGTCTACTAGCACTTCTGGCACCAAATGCTGCCTGATCGATGGCTCAGTAGCAGATAGAACACACCGTGATTATTATAGCATGGAGAAGAATTATTCAGGGAACTGGTACTTAGAAAAATCATTAGAATAGTTAGAAGAGCATTCTATATACTGAGATTTCAGAAACCACTTTCAGAACAACTCCCCAAAATAGCCCACCAGGAGAGCAGTTACCTCTGCCATAAGGAAGGTGGAGTTTCACATAGATTTTGTGGCTTCAGCTCGAGAATCATTCCACTGTAGCCATGACTGGGGTACTGTCAGGTCACTAACTGTTATCCAAAGATCAGGAAGACACTGCCACACCTGCAATTACTGTTCCAGCAAGTCTCAAGTTCAGCATGTCTCTCCTACGTACTCAAGTCCAAGTTCAAAAGTCAAATAGGAGCTTCTGATGGGTGGAGCCCAAATTATAGCTGGGATCCCAGGTACAAAGATGTTTGGGAAGAGTAGATGTTCAGCCTTCCAACTTCTGCTTACAGGTAAAATCTCTAGGAAGAGATCTGGACATATGATGAGCTGGCCACTTGGAACAGTATCTCTCAGGCTGGGTAAACCAAACCTGGCATGCAAGTGCTCAGTAAAGGTTTCTACTTGCTTTTCTACTCTCAGCTTAAGCACCAATTCTTTAAGCCATTTCTGTCCATCCAGACCAGATGAAATTCTCTGGGCATAGGCTCTCTGAACTCCTACAACTTTTGGTCTTAACTCATTTGTAATTATATAATAGAAGCACCACAAAAGCAGGAACCAAGTATATCTTTTCGTAATATATCACAAGGGCCTCATATGGCCGTTAGCTAATAACCAGTGTGGAAGAAGTGATTATTAATTGAATCGATGGAGGCTTTGTCTCATTTTCAGGTTATATTTCAATAGCATGCTATGGTATCTTAAATGGGTAAAACAATAAATATCCACATTTCCTAGTTTCAAAATATCTCATTAAACGAATGAGGTACATGGCTAAGAAAATCTATTTTTAAAATAAATCTTCTTCCTAGCTCTTTAAGTTGAGATATCAAAATGAGATCTCTAAAATGGAGTTTTATGACATTTCCTGTGTAATGCACATAAAATAACCTAAATCCTGGCCCTTGACTGTCCTAACTTCCCAGAATTCCATCTAATTTTCTAGCTATGTTTAGTGTCTTGGTGATAATTTTATTAGAATAATAAGCACTTAGGTCACGTTTGCCATGGTTTCAATTCCATGTTTGTTTTTGCAGGTTGGGTTGATGTAATTAGCACTGGTGTTATATGGTACTATGGCCAATATGAAGGGAAGCCTGTAAAGAATGACATTAAAGGTTTTTTTGTTTTGTTGTTTTTTGTTTTGTTTTGGAGTCCACACAATAGACTGGTTAAGTTTGAATTCTAGGTCTCATGATTTATTATGTTCATGGGCAAATTACTATATTTCACCAAATCCAAACCATAATTAATATCGCTAAGAAAGAAGCATTCCAGGGGCACCTGTGTGGCTCAGTGGGTTAAAGCCTCTGCCTTTAGCTCAGGTCATGATCTCAGGGTCCTGGGATCGAGCTCCACATCAAGCTCTCTGCTCAGCGGGGAGCCTGCTTCCCCCTCTCTCTGATTCTGTCTGCCTCTCTGCCTACTGTGATCTCTCTGTTCTCTCTGTCAAATAAATAAATAAATAATCTTAATCTAAAAAATTAAAAAAAAAAGAAAGAAAGAAGCATTCCAGCTTCATAGATGTTAAATTTTATCTTGGAGGGCTATTTTATCTTAGAATTGATGAAATATAGTACTCACTCCCTTGACTTTGAGCTTTTCCTCTATGTTTTTACCAACTGGACAACTGCCTGGCTTATAACTGTCTACTTCTCCCCACCTCTCCCATTCTCTGGGAATGGCAGACGAGCAAATGTGGGACCCAGGGGACATCTTTCTGCTGGATGATTTTTGCCTGCTCCTCCCAATTAGTTGGTCTAGGATGGACACTTAATCCAAGTTGGTTGGATAATGGTTTTCTCCCAGAAACTCGTTTGACTAACATTAGCTTTATTTTCTGTATTTTAAAATGTATTTCTAAAATTAAAAAAAATAACACTTTGGAATAGTTTTAGATTGATGGGAAAGTTGTGCCGATAGTATAAATTGTCCCTGTGCAGCCTTCACCCAGTTTCTTGTGTTTAATATCTCACCTTTGCCAAAACTGAGAAATTAACATTGGTACCTTATTATTACCTAAACTCCAGATTTTATTTTATTTTATTTTTTTCATTAATGTTCTCTTTCTGTTCCAGGACCCAGTCCAGGGTATAACACTGGTTTCATCTGTGTGTCTCCTTTGGTTTGTGACAGTTTCTTAGTTTGTTATTGTTGTTATTTTGTTTTTCATGATGGCCAGTTTTGAGGTATACTGGTTAGGGTTTTTTTTTTTTAAGATTTTATTAGAGAGAGAGAAAGAGAGATAGAGAGAGAACAAATAGGCAGAGCAGACCAAGAGGGAGAGAGAACAAATAGGCAGAGCAGGCTCCCTGCTCAGCGGGGAGCCTGAGGTGGGATTCGATCCCAGGACACTGGGATAATGACCTGAGCTGAAGGCAGCCACTTAACTGACTGAGCCACCTAGGCATCCCCTTAGATATTTTGTAGTGTTCCTCAACTTTGGTCTTTCTGTTGTTTTCTCATGACTGGAGCAGAACTGTAGTTTTCTGGAAATAATTCCCCAGAGATAAGGTGCCCTTAACACATCATATCAGGAGGGAAAATATATCCACATGACATCTCCAGTTATAACTTTCATCACTTGCTTAAGTTGGTGTCTGTCAGGATTCTCTATTCTTCTTCATGGTTTGTTTGTTTGTTTTTTTGAAAGCAAGTCAGTTTTTTTGAAAGCAAGTTTTCTTGGCATTTTAAAACCAAACAAATGCAATAGATTCAATCTTTATATAATGGGGGGGGGCTGGAAATTCTTGGACTATGCAGGTTGTCGAGAAAGACTGTCTGCAAGGTGGGAAGATACAGCTGACACAAGAGAGACATATTGAGGACGAGTGGGTAGAATCATGACAGCATTTCTGCCCTCTGAGGATCATAAATGTCCCTGTCTTCTAGAGGTTATATTTTGCACAAATAATGTGCCAGAAAATCTCTTTTTTGTCTAAACAAGCTTAGATTGGTTTTCTTTATGTATAACCAAAAAGATGCTAAATAAAAAAGTACGTCTGTGGATTGCTATGAGAATTGAATGACAAATACTGTGCAAAGTGAGTGTCTACCCCGAATGAGATACATAGAAGTACCTGATAATACTTGAGAATCTGAGATCATACATTAAGAACATTTGTTGTTAGAGCAGTGCACTCAATGAGAAGTGAAGAGTTGCAGCTGTATCAAGACCTTGCTGCTTGTTCAATAACTAAGGAATATTTGTGTTAGATTTAGAGGCAAGTAAAGAGCAGCCTGATATTTGAAGAATGTGATTATCCACATTCTTCTTCCCTGAGGAAAGGACCATCATAGCTGAAGTCTTTTAGCAAGAAGCATCTTTGATTCACAAATACTATGAGCATTTTTAATGTCCCATGACTATCACCTGGAGCAGTTTCTGCCTTGAAGTACAGAGAGAGGGAGAAATGAACATTTATACCTTTAGTAAATATCATTAGTTGATCTGTTATGACATTTATACATAAAATGAGAAAATGATTTGGGGATTAGTGGCTTTGAATTACTCTCACTTAATTCTCCATATTATAAATTATTTTTTTTTACAATGGGAAAAAAGCTATCAAGAAGATAAGCTTTTAATAGCTCTTCAAGGAAGCCATCTTGATATTTCCTTTCTCTTAAAGAACCCAGTTATAAATTACTTTGCATTCTTAATTTGTTCTGATTTTCTAAAAGGTAGTTCAGCATGAAAGAAGTACAATGGAGAGGGAGCCCAGTGCCCAACAGTCTAAAATGGGCTGTCTCTATGTAACAGAAGCAGTATATGCTCCATGGTCAGTGCCAGGATCTGGAAAAACTAGAACTACTAGGTGATGTGGCACAGATCATACTGAAGAAATTCCAAATTAGAGAAATTTAGTAAGAAAAAGCAAAGGAGGGAAGAAGGGGTTATAAAAGAGATATCGGGCTTCTGGATGGCTAAATGGGTTAAAGCCTCTGCCTTCGGCTCAGGTCATGATCTCAGGGTCCTGGAATTGAGCCCCACATCAGGCTCTCTGCTCAGCCGGTAGCCTGCTTCCCTTCCTCTCTCTCTTCCTGCATCTCTGCCTACTTATGATCTGTCAAATAAATAAATAAAATCTTTTAAAAAAATAAAAGAGTTATCTTCAGACAACATGGTGAAATAGGCAGTCTATATCCTATTCCATTCTACCTCTAGCATCAGCCCTGGCCATCTTTTTTTTTTTTTTTTTTTTTTTTTCCACTTCCTGAAACTAGAGGGTTTAATGCTAGCCCCATGAGTCTTCCTGTTTCAGGTCTAAATATTCACCCTCCCCTTATAATCTGTTAATGCTTCAGCAAGCATCTATTGAACACTGAAAACAATAAAAATAAGCACATATATAAATCTGCCCTATTCCCAATCCTCCATGAACTTGGTTCAGTGGGGGAGGAAAACAGGGCGTGTAGATCACTAAAACAAATGGGAGAGTACTGTAAAAGAAGGCAAAGAACATTAGGGTAAAAGATAGCAACAGAACTAGGCAAAGAAAGGAAGAATAATTAAAGCTGTGGATTAAGAAGGTGTGCTGTGACAAATGTTGTGAGTTCCTAGAAGCACACATGCCAAAAGTCGCTGAGGAAGAAATTAAGGAAAAGATCCTGGATCTGATGATTTTACTATAACTATAAAATGTGCTTTAAATGAGATGATTCATGAATCACATTCATTTATTCATATACAAATATTATAAGATTTAACAGAATTGCTTGGATTTGGGGATAAGTAAAGAGAAAAAGGATGACAATCATTATGTAAATAATACTTTATTTGTATTATGTATTGTATTGTGTATACATTATTGTATAATGTATTATGAAAGACATAATACATTTATTATAGGAAGAACAGCGTTTCCCCCATATGTTCAGACTGGAGGCAGAAGAGAAAAGGCCCACTTATAACCAAACGGTTCACATAATGATCAAGTATGTGAAATCAAAAAAGAAAGAATGAGCTTTGAATATGGAAAATATTGAGTCAATCAATAGATTATATACCTGAAACTAATAGAAAAGTGTATATCAATTATACCTCAATTAAAAAAAAAAGAATATGGGAAATGTTCTTTTCCTATAGAGACAGATTGTGGACTGGGGGGGCCTCAGCTGACTGGGGCTCATTTGAGAACTTTAATGAGTGGCAGTACTTTGGAAACAACCAGGGTCCTGAAATAAAGATGAAAAGGCAACAAAAAGCAGACTAACTGCTACCCTTAGGCAGGCAAATCAAAGCATCTGAACCTAAAAGGGGATAGGAAAAATCACTTCAAAGCTTTATTATTCTTTTGCTCATTTCTGAATAACTCAAACCAATGGATATCCCACCAGGAGCTTGCTGTCCTTTTTTGCTTATGAGGAAACATAGCTGTGGTGGCTATCTATTATTTCTATCTTGCAAGCATCCCCTACCCCTTCTGCTGCTGACTGGATACTTTCCTTTTGAGAGGTTTCCTCCCCCAGAGGATGCACACAAGGGTGTGCGTGCAACGCAGGACATCAAACCAGAGCCCTTTGTCAAAGATTGATCAGCTCATCACAGCACAAGGTTTGCTTTCTTTGTAAGATCGAAAACTTGGTCAGCTGTGTAAGACTGGAACTGCACTTTGGACACAGTCTGATGGAGAATGAAATCAACACAGAAAGCAATGCTGATACCAAGTGAGAGAGGGAAACCTATTCTTGCTGATGCTGTTAAGCTATGGTTCGGTCCTGTCACCCCTTGTACTTCTGAGGTATGTGCCCCGGTGCATTTCCTTTGTTTGGCTAGGTTAGTTAGAGCCCAGTTCCTGTCCTTTGCTATTAAGAGTCCTGTATGCAATGTTTTCAAATTACATATTTAGGTAGGAAATCAAAGTCTAAACTTTCACATCATAATCTTCCCAGTTCATGATCATGTTTAGTGTCGTGTTATAGCAAAAAGATACTCAGTCAACCACCTTAGGATTAATTATTGAGAGAGAAAGAAGGAGAACAACCAGGATAAAGATAAAATATATTTTTCATCTTCTTTCACTGCCTACAGAAAGGAATGGGTGAGTTATATGGATGCCCTAAGGAAATTCTATTTTCATCTTCCCCGTGAATCACCCATGGAACATTAGGAAAATGGTGTTGTCATTTCAAAGTGCCTCTAGTCCTGAAGATGCCATCTATTGGAGACATCCTTTAAAGGAAGAATGATTTAAGGAGCTAAAAACTATCAAGTAAAAATCAAACATTAATTGATCATCTGTTTGGGGCTGGACATAACACTGAATTTTAAGTGGGAAAGGGAGGAGGATACTCACGAGGGAAGACAACAACTTTTACTCAAACAGATCTATGCCACTACAGTTCTATGAAAAACATACCCAAGTTAATCAGTGGGGTTAGCAAAACCTCACTAATTTGTAACAACAGCAAAAGAAAGTAGCCTTAGCAAAAATGATATTATAAAATACATTCTAAGTGAAAACATTGCCCTTACAAGATCTCAGTAAATTCTCTGAATAAATAAATTAAAAAAAATGTAACATGTCACTTTCCACAGAACACATGGAAATCTAAACTATAAATGCCAAGAAAGAAATCAGGAAAAAAAAAAAAAAAAGGTAAAACAAAGCTCCTGATCAGCATTTTTCAATTATTAGCACTCCACGGAGAATTATTCTTAGATTTCCCGAGCCTTTATCTCAGGCAAAGTTATAGATTTGGGGTAGTAGGTTATGCAGAAGCCACAGGAATTTCTAGTTTGGCTGACTCTGGATTCAACATTACAGTATGACTCCAGGTAAAAGAAGAGCATCTCTGAACGGCAAAGTTTTGATCTATCAGACTGAAATAATGATTCTCTTATAGGGTAGTTGTGAGAGGTGAATGAAAAAGGCGGGAATTGGAAACATTTGTTAAGTCGCCGTTTAAAGGTGGAAAAATTTCAAAAGTCTATCATCCGGAATTAAGGTAGAATATACTGAAAATTAATAGCGGGGAAATAGTTAATTTGCAGGATCGGTGGCTTTGAGAGTTCATGAGGCTGTAAGTGTTGGATGCTCGGGGGACCAAGGAAGAGACATCGGGGCCGACCTCTGCCACGGGACCGACGGAACCCTGGCTGCGCACCGTTACCAAATGGCCAGGTTCCAGTTCGGGTCTGCCAGCGGAATCCACCTGTCTCCAGTTTGCGCCCGTTGCTTTGCGCAGTTTAAAGCCGGGTTGGAGGAGAAAGGCTGGAGGAAGAACATGGGGCCAAGAAATTACGGTTCGGAAAACAAGAACAACAAAACCAGCAAGATCGGGATGGGTGTCAGCGAAATGCGCCAGGGAGTCATAAACGCCCAGAAAAGAAGTTCACAAGTTAGTAGCTTTCTGGGATGCTGAACGTCGTCGCCCTTTCCTCCTCCTAACAAATCCAAGCAACCCCCTAAAATGAGTTTTTTATTTTTTCCCCAGAAATCGGAGCCAATTTCGTTGTGGCAGAGCTTTTTCATCGCTTTAGCCCAACTTTCCTCCGCGTCTTTGGCGACACCTGAAATTGGGCTGCCCGGCGGGCGGGAGTAACCCCCACGCCCCCACTCCCCAGCCGCGCGGGCAGCCCCGGGGGCCTGGGGAGGAGGCGCTCTGAGAGGTGCGGGCAGGGGCCGGACTGGGCGCGCGCTCCGGTCCCCGCCGCGGCAGCGAGCGCAGGTTCCGGAGCTCCGGGCGGCGGGGACGCGCGCGCGGGAGGGGGGGCTTTAAGCCCGAGCCGCGGTTTCCGCAGGAGCTATTTTTAGCGACGCGTCGTCGGTCTTCTTCCCCGGCTTCCAACGTGGTACCCTCCGGCTCGCAGCCGCCCTTTGGTGGCTGCTTTCCGCCTGTTCCCATCCCCCCCCGCCGCTGCTCGCTCTTGGTAGCGTCCACGCAGGCAGGTCCGGAAACTGAGCATGTGTGGAAGCGCTCGGCGGCCTCGGCGGCGGCGCGGGCAGAGCTGGGCTGCGTCAGGCTGAGCCCATTCACCGCGCGGCCGCAGGAGCGCAGCGCCGGCGCCGCGCCGCCCAGCCCCGCCGAGAGGGGCGCACTCGCCGCCGCGGGGCCCGCCGCCGCTCACCGCAGCCCCCTCCTGGCGACCGGCAAGTAAGTTTGTAAGGTGGTTGGGCGGTGGGACGAAGGTTCTGCGCCCGGGGGAGCCCCGGCTGGCTGGCGGGAGGCGCGGCTAGCCGCTGCCCCGAATGCCCGGCGCCTCGGCGAGTCGCTTGGCCAATTTGAGAGCAGGCGGCCACCGGGATGCTCGAGCCGGCAGAGCAGGAGGGCTGAACTGACTCTGGCGGGGGCCGAGGGAGCCAACTTGGGCAGAGGGGAAGGACCGCGAGGTGAGGGGAAAGGACCCGGCGAGCGGGCTGGTGCGGGATGGGGAGGCTAGGTTTGGGTGCGGGGGCCCGGCCGAGAAGAGCCGCAGAGGAAAAGCGGGGTGTCTCCGGGGGTTAGGGTGGGAGCGGCGTGAGAGCGCAGTATAGGGGCTGTTGGGGTGTGTGTGTGTGTGTGTGTGTGTGAGCGTGTCCTGGTCGGAGCGGCAGAGAGGGAAAGTGGGGCGCGTGAAAAGCGGATTTGAACGAGAGCAAAGGACGGTGGTGGAAGGGACAGTAGGTTCCGGAGAAAACAAGTGGACCCGGATAATTTGGGGAATTAGTGCCAGGTTCAGGGCGCTATAATGATGATGCGAGGCAGCCTTGAATCAAGGTCCTTGGAGTGAGTGTGCGAGACCACTGTTGGGAACCGTCTGGAGAGAGATGGATGCAGAAAGTGGCCTGGAAGGGCCAGCTGGAAAATCGTTGAGGGATTTGGGTGAGGAGGAGGAGGGCAGCGGTGCAGAGATCGGATGGAGGAACCGGGCTGCTGGTGGAGCCAGAAGGCTCGGGAAGGGGTTTAAGGCTACGTGTGGCCCCCTGAATACTTAGTAGCGGTCCTCTGAGGTTCATTTGCACCCCAGGCTCCTCCTCCTTTTCCTACCTGGCTTGGTCGCAGGGCCCCTTGCTTGCTCTGGGCGAGCTAGCAGGAGATTTGGACATCAGGCAGCCGGGAGGGCAGTTATTTACATGGGAACTGCCTGGGCTTCCCGTAAGTGGTTCCCGGCCTCCTCGGAGTGCAGTCTGGAGTCCGAATGTGTGTATGGCAGGGGGCGGAGAGGGGTGGTGTCTCTTCTGGGCCGTAGGAATCCGTGGTCTGGCCCGGAGGGTAAGGTGTTTTGGGCTGGGAAGTCAGGCAGAAGTCTGCAGCGTGCAACTCGCGGCGGGGCGTGTGTGCGCGAGTGTGTGCGTGTTGCCAGCCCAGGGTCGCGTCTGTTGCTGCAGTCTGTCTCCATGACGAGGAGATCCTGGGATCCACAGGCGGCACGGGGAGGGGATTAAGGGAAACGTGTTTTCCTACGTCTCTTCTATCTCCTTTCCCCAGAGTCACGTTCCTTGCTCGTCCAATGATGCACCTTTCTGATCTCTTCCCGGTCCCCCCGCACACCCCGAACCTGGCTCCAGTCTTGTGCTCTGATTTGGTACCCCGAGGAGGCGCCCGTCCCTTCTGTGCGGGGGGAAATCCTAGGAGTCCCGGCGGCCAAAGGGGCTCCGGCCTCGGTTCCTTACCTGGGGCGTCACTCCGGGGGTCCGCAGTTCACTCTGCTGCCCCTGCAGGTGACGCGGTGATGTTGCCCCACGGACTCCGGAAGCATGATGGCTCCAAATGGCCATTGGGACCCAGAAGCCCGGCAGAGTGACCAGCACTCATGGGTTTTCGAGACCAGGGATCTTCCCTGAGTTTCCCACATGTAAATGTAACTTAAAAAGAAAATAAGACCAGATTAATAGAATAAACAAAAGTCTAATGCAAAAAGCTTTATGCAAAAACGCCTCTTTGACTCGGAAAAATTTCACCCTCCAACCGCAAGAAGGGAAGAAGCGTCTTCAGCATACAGGATCGGAAACCCGGGAGATGGGGGGGGGGGCGGGATTTGTTACCACGTCTGCGCCTTCTCAGACTCCATCCAGCTTTCTGTGCTCTCTCGCCGTTGCCATATTTTTAGAGAGACTTGACCAGACATAGGGAAATGAGAATGAAGGTGACTCTGGAAACCTGTACCATCTATGGAAGGACTCAGAAAGGGAAAAGTGAGAACCTAACCTACTGTCTGCGGATACCTAAGAGGGCTGGGCTCTGAGGTGGTTGTGCAACCACCAGAAATAGTTCCTGCATCCAAATTGCAGGGGCAGCAGCAGATGAAGGGAAGGGAGAACTCTAGAAAAGTGGTGAGGAGCATGGTACGGGCTGTCTTGCTGGGTGGTCACTGACCTGTGGAGGGATACAGCAGAAAGGGCAGCAAGCTTCATGGCCAGGACATGTCCTCATATTCCATGTGACATTGGCTTTCTCAGTTTCTAGTACAGTAACTATTGAGAGGTACCTTATGAAATATGTCCATGATTCTCCATATCTGAAAGGTGGAGACTGAATAAGGACTTAATGCTGTCAGTTACTCCTTCTGTTACTATTTTTTTTTAAATTTTCCATTGATTATTGTTAGAACGTGTAGTTAAGGTTAGCCATCAGTTCTATTCTCCCTGGAGTGCTGTACAGATACAACATAACCTTATATGTTTGCTCGGTTTTGTTTGTTTGTTTGGAGGTCAAGGAGGAGTGATTATTGCACAAATTGATTTGGGTGCCCCCCCCCCCCAAAGGCAGAATTTAGGCTCCTGAAGAGCTTATGATCATGTGGAGGTGAAGTCTTCATTTATAAAATGTTAAATTTTATGTGAAATGAGAAAATCCTTTCCTGTCTATCCTTCATCTCTTGCATTGGAAATAGGATTATATCCTTGGACTGGTTCTTAGTCCTCAGAAGCATATTTTGACAATAATTTTCCAGGAGGATTGTTTCCTAAGCCCTGGTATGCTTTAAGAAATATTCAGTGAAATCTTTGCTGTCCTAAGGTAAAGGAATTTAAAAAAAGTGCTGAAATGGCTTGATGAGACAGAACTAGGAGAGAGAAATGTTAGTCAATATGGAAGGAGAGAAATGACCTGTTACCTCAGGGTGTCTTTTTGATGAGCTTAGAACAGTGGTTTTCTAGAGGGGTGATTTTGCCCCCCCTCCCAGGGTACACTGGCAACATCTGGAGACATTTTTTGGGAAGGGGGGTGCTTCAGGCATCTTGTGGGCAGAGGCCAGGGATGTTGTTAACATTCTACAGCACACTGGGTAGTCTCCCACAATAAAGAATTATCCGACTCCAAATCTTAGTAGGGCTGAATTTGAAAACCCTGCCTTATCACAGAACATGTTTTGAAATAAAAACAACTCTTGTTAGGATACTTTCACATATTGCTTTTGGAATTCATCTTGAAAATTAGTAGGAGTAGTTAATACTAAGAGGTTTTCTTTGCAAAATGGCTCCATGTTCAAAAATACTTGTTTTAGGGAAATTGAAGAGGTTTCCTTTTAGCAGAACTTCTTTTCAGCCTTGAAAACAAATCCTAGCATGTATTGGGAATGTCTACAATGATAGGTTGTATAGTATACATATGAACTGAGTAAACATATTTGATGAAAACAAGTTATAAAACTGTTCAGCTACAGTATTTTCCACTGAACTGGTTTGGTTATTGCTCTTTAACATACGTAATTAAAATTTTTTAAATTAAAATTAATTAAGATTACACCTAGTAATTTTTTCATGTAGTGAGGGATTGAACAGAATCAGAGGAAAAATGAATTTTTTAGATGGATTTTTAGATGAATTTTTATTAGAAGCCTTATAAAATGTTCCAGAGTGAAACCTTAGTATTTGTAGACATCAACACAAGAAGGTAAGAATCCCATACAATTTTCACGTATTGAGTTCCAATTTTAAATTGACAGCATGGCATGTATTGAGAAACAAACCTTTCTACCTTGTAGCACAGTGCTCTTGCCTAGAGAGAAAGAGCAATAGCTTACACTCATGAATGTAATAAGATCAGGGAACTCAGAACACTTACTAGATAAAAGCTTTGTCATTATCAGGAGGAGGTCTAGAAGAACTAAAGAGATTTGGTCACTATTTGACCTTCTCTCCTTGCCCCCCCCCCCCTTGTTTGGTGATTGGTTGGTAGATACCACAGTTCATTCTACAGAGATCATCATTAGGGCTGCTTACTTCCTTTCTCGTTCTAATAACCATTCCCTTCACTCCTGGCCGTGGCCATCCCTCAGTCCCTCAGGAGTTTCTGTAGCAGAAGAGACTTCAGACTCCTGTTAAGTCTCTGGGGTACCCAGTCATCCCTCCCTTTTTTCCTGTGTGTACAGACACGAACAGCTCCTCCCTGCCTCCATGTGGAGCAGAGATTGGTGTCTCTCTTGCAAAAAGGCAGTGGGAGAGTGCTTGTTTCTCACAAAGTCAACCTCGGTGTCTCTGGTTGCATGTTTGAATTGTTTTTCAGTTGTTTGTTCAGTTGCTGTTAGGAAGGCTTTCTCTTTCCCAGGGGAATGGTAAAAGAACCAAGGAAAATAGAACTTCAGTGTGAACAAAACTGGTGTTGGTGGAGTGTACCTGTCTTTGGACTATATAAAAGCTCATGGATATGATTTGAACCAATGAGAATCATGTATTACCAATTCAGCAAGCATTTGTCAGTTCAACAGTAGCAAGTCCTATTGTAGGTACTGGGACTATTGGCATCTTTAAGGGTAGGCTGCCGTGTGCATAGCAGTCAGTTTCAAAACTAAGGTCATTCAGAGAATATACATTATTTTATACACATCTTTAAAACTGTATCTGTAAACAGGATGGTTACTCATTTTCGTGAAATTTGGAGCAATTATAGAGATACAGCATAATTCTTGAAAATACCGCTATACACAAACATTCAGAGGGGAAGGGGAAGGTTATGTGGATGTCTCTATAGACTAGACAAAGAGGGCGTGAGCAATTTGAGGTGAAAGAGGTCAGTTCTTGTCTCCCTTTTTCTTTCTTTAGGAAGTGATTGTTGATTTTGTTTGACATCTGAACAGGGAGAAATGGTTCCCTTCCCTGCAGTTCACTTGTTGGATAAACGTGTGCCCTTATATGCTGCTGATAGTCCTGGTGGAAGAAGGCAGTGGGACGGCTGGTATGATGATTAGAAGGAAGCAGAATTTGGAATCAGTTCTGTCCTAATCATGTTTCCAGCAAAGACTCTGAATACACACCTTCAGAGACTGAGCAAGCCATGTCACTATTTTGAGGTGACTAATAGAAAGATTATAGAACTGAGCATTTTTGTTGTTCCGCACATTCGGTCATACATACACCTTATATAGGGGCAGATGAATTAACATAGCGGTTCCATTACTTAAAAACAAACTTGCTGGTCACTGTGGCATGTCAGTTATCATCCCAGTTGAAAGAAAGGTAGCGTGAAGGCAGGGAATTTTATCGAACGCTGTGTGCTGCTCCCGTCGAACTTAAGAACAACGACAGCCAAAGCAGGATTTGGAATTTATGCTATGGCAAAGGCAAAGAGGGTTTCTTCTTTTTATTTCATTATAGTTTATTATTATTAAGGATGAGCGATAGCAATACATGAAATAGGCGACCTACCTGTGGAAGGTTTTACTTTTGTTTGTAGATGCATGTTCATCTTAAAGAAACAAATAGCCCAGGACATCTCCCGAGGCTTTCAGTCGTCATTATAAATAGCATGTCCCTTCTATCTCTGGGAAATTTATTATGTGATGTCATTTAGAATCAGAATACTGGCCTAAGCGGATACTGATACAGTCCTTTCTAATTTTGTGATTTAGAGTTGTCTCTGTCTTTTTGAAGAAGGTAAAAGCGACGTGCTCTTCGTCATTGGGAGCACAGTCACGGATGCTGATACCAGCCTGTGGTACACAAGCACATGATGCTGCTTGACATTGGTCTGGGACCCCACTGACCAAAACAGTGATGTCAGTTTTCTAGATTGTGAAGCCTGATTTTAACAATTTTGATTTGAACCACTGCTGTGACCAGGCTTGAGAATCACTTGATGTATTTGGAAAATACCAACTGATGAAGCAGAATGCTTACCACCCATTATGAGGAAAGAGGTATAGCAGTTTCAGATCAAGAACTTTGCAGCCACATCTGGCCCTTCTACTTAGTAAGTAGTTTTGTGACTTTAGATGAACTTCTTTTTAACTTCATGGAGCTCCAGTTCCTCATTTTTGAAATGGTGATAATTTTTTCTTTTTTTCCTGTGAGTTCATGGTAGGATTAGAAGAAATATTTTTAAAATGGAGGTGTCGGGGCGCCTGGGTGGCTCAGTGGGTTAAAGCCTCTGCCTTCAGCTCAGGTCATGATCCCACAGTCCTGGGATCGAGCCCCACATCGGGCTCTCTGCTCAGCGGGGAGCCTGCTTCCTCCTCTCTCTCTCTGCCTGCCTCTCTGCCTACTTGTGATCTCTGTCTGTCAAATAAATAAATAAAATCTTAAATAAATAAATAAATAAATAAATAAAATGGAGGTGTCTATTAAATATGGATGTGGTGGTCTTATCCGTGCTTCTGGTGCTAGAATTTACATGGTTGCTGTCCAGGAAGAGGGAGCAGAGAGTGTAGGGAGTCAGAAAGGTCATGGTGAGCAAAGGGAGGGGGAAAAGGGCCATGGCGTGCATCATAGGTTAGGAAGGGATGTCAGTGATGAAGTCATTCTTAATGTCTACAAATTTCTACATGTTGGCAGCTAGCAGAACATTCCAGAAAGGTTAATTCATTAAATCTTTATATTTGTTTAAAAATTCTACAGTCCTTGTTGGGGCCATAGCCACAGAAGACTTTTGTCTATTTATTTTTATTTATTTATTTATTTTTTAGATTTTATTTATTTATTTGATAGAGAGAGATCACAAGTAGGCATAGAGGCAGGCAGAGAGAGAGAGAGGAGGAAGCAGGCTCCCTGCTGAGCAGAGAGCCCGATGCGGGACTCGATCCCAGGACCCTGAGATCATGACCTGAGCCGAAGGCAGCGGCTTAACCCACTGAGCCACCCAGGCGCCCCTATTTATTTTTTTTTTTAAAGATTTTATTTTTATTTATTTATTTGACAGAGAGAGAGAGAGAGAGAGAGAGAGAGAGAGCACACAAGCAGGGGGAACAGAGAGGGTGTGAGAGGCAGACTCCCTGCTGAGCAGGGAGCCTGATGTGGGACTCAATCCCAGGACTCTGGGATCATGACCTGAGCCGAAGGCAGACCCTTAACCATCTGACCCACCCAGGCGCCCCACAGAAGACTTTTAAAGATTTTATTTATTTATTTGACAGACAGAGATCACAAGTTGGCAGAGAGGCAGGCAGAGAGAGAGGAGGAAGCAGGCTCCCGGCCGAGCAGAGAGCCCGATGCGGGGCTCGATCCCAGGACTCTAGGATCATGACCAGAGCTGAAGGCAGAGGCTTTAACCCACTGAGCCACCCAGGCGCCCCAAGACTTTTAAATGCAGTTGCTTTCTAAGATAAAATGTGGTCTTACATTGAGAATTAGTATAGTAATAGACTAAGGATTCCTTCTCATCTATGTTTAAATCTTTATGTAAATCACAGTGACAAGATGTCACAGGCACATACCACAGTTTAGCAGAAGGATGTTAACAGCCATGATAAATAGCTTTGAGTAAAAAATATTTTATTCTGTTTTCATTCATCTAAATGGTTTAGTAACATAAACATCATTGCATTTTTAAAGCCAGCTTTTAAGCTACTATAAAATATAATCAACTTGTGATGAGTGAGGTGAACATGTCAAGGTTAAAAATTGGTTTTCCCTTAGTTACTTCCCAACATGAGGGAATATATGTTCTAGCATAATAAATTAAAAAATAAAAAAAAAGACAGAAATAAGGAGGACATTTATTACCACTAGATCTATTTAGATCTTAAATTTTTAAAAGGGCCAAGGAAGTTTAAAGGTACTCTTTTATATCACTGAAGTATTTATCGAAGTGCAATTTTAACTCTTTACCAGCATGGTTTTGAATTTCAAATAAACAATCATATTGGTAAGTATCTAATAGAGAAAGAATAAGATATAGTTTTTAATTATGTGAACTAAAATGAACAGCCAAGAGGGAAAAAGAACCATTCTGGCACTATGGAAATATTCAGCGATTTTTAGAAAAACCTAGGGAGGAGCGCCTAGGTAGCTTAGTTGGGTAAGTGCCAGATCTTGATTTCATCTCAGGTCATAATCTCAGGGTCTGGTTGTGAGATTGAACCCTGCATTGGGCTCCATGCTGGGCTTGGAGCCTGCTTAAGATTCTCTCTCTCTCTCTCCTTCTCCCTGCCCCCCCCCCCGCCACCACGCCACTATGTGCATGCTCTCTCTCCTTCACTCTAAATTAAAAAATAAAATAAATGAAATAAGAAAAACCTAGGGAGATGACATTTTAGCATAGCCTTATTGGCACAACTGCTGGTTATGTTATATATTAAGAGTTTTTATTTCATTCTTAGGTACGCATCATCTTTGTCATTAAATATTATGGGGAAACTTTTCTTGGGTATTGCAGTTAATAAATTATTTTTGCCATACTTAGAGTGAAAATAAAAAGGTTGCTAGTAGTCCACTTGAACTATGCATTATTTTAAGTTTTCTATCAGCTTCCTCTTCTTGGACTGAAACACATAGCCTTTGCAAATAACAGTAACAAATCCATTATTGATAGTTGTACCTCAAGGTATTTTGAGCTAATCATTTGGACTTTTGTGGGAGGGAATTGAGTGAAACTGAAATTTCATCCTACTAATAGTTGTAAGGCAAAATAAGATAAACAATAAAAGAAAACAGAACAGAATCCAGAGCTTCAGTTTTCTAATTTATCAGCATTCCCCAACTAAATCAAATAGAACTGATTCTGGTTAATTTAAGCAGGAAGGAATTCCTTGGGTAGTTGATGGAAGAATGCATGGAACTGAAGGAAATGCTGATAAACAAGACCTTGGAAAGGATAGCCCACAACTGGGATGAACCAACTCTAGCTCTTTTCCATCTTTGTGTCGCTATGGTCAAAGCTCAGGATTCCCAGCAGGGGAGAGAGAGAGAGAGGGAGAGAGAGTATGTTCTGGGAAAGAACAGAACATCTTGACTGATAGTCCACTGACAACTGTGTTTAATGAGCCCAAGGAATTAGCCCAAGACATAATCAATGATCTGCTGCTACCAGAGAAATGGAAATAGATGATGCTGGGCAGGCGCACTGAACTAATGTCCTTTACAGAGATTCATGATGGAGAAATGTGCTTCAGTGGTGATGAATTAATAGAAGGAAAAAAAGGTGGGGGGAACCCTGAGTATATTATCTAAGCAAAGTAACTGTTGAAAACAAAAATACTGTGTTACTCTCCTAAGTCTGCTCTAACAAGTTCCCACAAACTGGGTGACTTCAAACCACAGAAATTTACTCTCACAGTTCTGAAAGATAGACTTCGGGAGTCAAAGTTGGTGGGGGCTGTTGTGTCTCTGAAGACTTGATGGGGAGACTTTGTTCCATTCCTTTCTTTTACCTTCTCGTGCTTGCAGGAATCCATGATGTTCCTTGATTTATAGATGCGTCATTGCAGTCTCTGTCTCCATTGTCATGCAGTGTTCACTCTCCACTGCGTCTGACTGTCTCTTGTCTTCTAATAAGGACACAGGTCGTGTTGGATTAAGGGCCCTTACTATTCTAGTGTGACCCCATCTTAACATAAGCAATGACATCTTTTAAGACTCTACTTCCAAATAACGCAAGATTCTTAGATTCCAGGGAGGACACGAAATTGGGAGGAACACCATCCAACTTAGTGCGGTGTGGGTAAAACAAACAACAGTGCACACAGCTAGGTCTGAAGAGTGGGAGGGGTGATAGCCTATCATTCTCTCTAGTAAAACTCTATCTGAAGCATCATGGCAAATATTAGGCACTCTTTTTTAGATAATATTCTGTCCAGTGGAAAACTGGTAGAAAACAATTTGGCTTTTAAGAACAGTTTTTTTTGAACTGCAGACCATAAACTTGGCAAAGGGGAGTTTAAAATAAATATAATATGAGCCTCCAGATGTTGAAAGGAAGAAAGATGCTGTCTTTGTTCACATACAGAGATTAGGACCCATGGCTGGAAGTTTCAGGGAAGCCCATTTTCTTTTGCTGTAAGCAGAAACATTCTTACATTAGTGGGTTCCAGAGAGGAATGAACTACCATGAGTTAGTGAGGGCCATAGCTCTGGAAGCAGTCTGCGTAAACTGGGTAAATATTTGTCATGATGATGTAGAAGAGATTTCTGAATGTGAAGGGCACCTAGATTAGATAATTGCCCACAGTTCCATGTTGAAGAGTCTCTTCTAGGAATACTGAGGGCTCTAGTGAACCCCAAACGTTTACTGAGCCTTGAGTATGGTACTGCATGTTGGTAGAAGGAGAAGTTCAAAAAGCAGACAGTCTCCAGCTCTTACGCAGACACATATTTCAGAGGTTACCCTGGCACCAATCAGGAACAATCCAGGATCCCACACGCTATCTGTCATAAAGCAGAGGATCGGTAACTATTTGTTGAACGAATTTGTTGTTTAATCAACAAATTCTGGTTTTCAAATGTATTTGCTTTGTTTCCCCGGGTACTTACCTGGTTGTTATCAGCCCTGCCGTGTTCATGCCTACTGTCTTTTATAGCCTTCTGGTCTTCTAGGATTTCCTTGCTCATGTATCATCACTATCTTTGTTTCATTTTACTATTTTATAAAAATAGGGTTGGAAGTGGGGAGTAATTTTTCTCCTTAATCTCTTTCCTCCTCTAGGCTGTCTTTGCCAGCAGAGCTAGCCCCGAACCTCTAAAGTTAATGACTTAATGGTGAAGATTGGAGGGGACTTAGGCTAAAGCAGTGTTTCTGAAGGTGTGGGGTGGATGACTGGTTTTATGCAGGATGACTTAGGGTGGCATATGGATATGTACTGAATTGAACTGAAAGGACTTTGAATCTGTTCCCTTTCAGTGTTTCTCACTAAGGCAAGGAGAAAGTTTCAGTTTGGTGCTAGTTTGTAACACCTCTCTAATACACCTAAATCTCCCTTTTTAATGCAGAGTAGGCTTCAGATGTAAAGCTTTTAGAAGTCCAGTAACACTGTTTTGTGTTCATTGTATTTATTTTTTTATTTTATTCTCTATTTATGCTAGGTCTAAGTAACGACACAAGCTTCCTTTAAAAATTTGGGTAGTTGAAACTTAAAAAATGGTATGATATTAAACAGGAGGTGGATAGTAGTGATGGTTGTGAAACCGTGTGAATGTCCTTTGTGCCTCTGAACTGTACACCTAAAAATAGTTAGGATGATAAATTTTACGTCAGACATGTTTTACCACAACTAAGAATAATAGTAAAAAAAATTTAAAACATGAAGAAGAAGAAAGCATTTAAAATTGTAAATGAATCCTTAAAAGTCAAGTGAAGGCCAGCAGTCTAGTTGGCAATAAATGGGAGCACAGGCACAAGGAGAATATGCACTCCCCCATGGGCCTCTGCTCAGGGTTCACTAGAAAGCTCAGGGGCAGGGAAGTGGACCGGAGAGATAACCCCTTCGTTCCTCAGGTGTGCAGGTAGTGAGAGGCTTCCCCTGGGGAACAGGCACCAAATCTCACCTACACACTCAGATTCTTCCCTCATATACAAAAGCCTTAAGCCTCTGGGGAGGGGCGGAAACCCCACTGGGGTTTTCGCCCAGTATCCCATACGGACACCAGCTGGAGATCTGCAACAGATCAAGAACATATTTTGGTTGACACAGGGAAGACGGGGCAGAAATGTTGGGGAAAAGTCAACCCAAGGTCCAGACTAAGGCCTAAGACAGGATCGACCTAGGATAAGATAAGGCCTAAGACTGAGATAGAGAATGGGAACATCAGTAGCCTCTGTATTTGTAATTGCCAAATATTGGAAGTGATCAGGATATCCTTCAGGTGGGCAATGGATGAACAGGTTGTGGTAGTATTCCACAGAGCAGAATTCTACTTGACAATAAAAAGAAATAAAAGGAAAGTTGCTTGACCTCACCCCTGTGCCAGTAATTACTGACGGTAACCATTAGAGCAGTAGCCATGAATGTTTCATGAAAAACACAACACTTTAGAAAATGCAAACATTCAGAAGTAGATCAAGAGAATTATGGAGAAAGCAGGAGTTGCCTGGCAGGGTTGATTGTAAGGGTAAGAGAGACTTGAAGGTCCTGATTTTCTCAGCAAGAAAAAAACCTACATAGTATCTGCATGTTCTTTTTCATTATAATGCATAAAATACTACTGATTTATAAACCATTCTATTTTTGAAACTCAGAGGCCTCCGTAAATATATATACAGCCTTTCCACTCCCTTAAACTTATATCAAGTAGATCAAAGATGCTTCCAAGGTAAAGGATCTTTAGAATTCATGTAATGTCCTTCAAAAATGGAGGTTTTTAACCTGTAATTTGCAAGCATGGATAGAACTTAGTATACTAGATACAAAAATGACATTGTTACTGTTACTGACATCCAACTGAAATTTAGCATTGCCTTTAATTGACAGTACGGGTCACAAAACACAGAAGCCTTGGCAGTACCTGTGACTTTTTTGCCAGTAGAAATCACAAATAATATCACATCACATTACAGTTGTTTGCAGATTTTTTTTTTTTTTTTTTTTTTTTTAAGTAGGCTCCATGCCCAGTGAGACATCTGCCACTGGAGCCCAGTGTGGGGCTTGAACTCACGACACTGAGATCAAGACCTACGCTGAGATCAAGAGTTGGACACTTAACATCTGAGCCACCCAGGAGCCCCTACAGATTTTTTTTTAAGTCGTTCATGTTCATCCCTATTTGAAAGTGTGGTTATTAGTGGAGCTGCTGTGTTAGATCTTTGTATTCAATTAGTAAAAAAAAACATGGTTTACCATGTCACAGTTTATGCTTTTAAAATTTGACAGTTGCATTTCATTGCATTTTGTTTCCTTTATAGTCCTGTGTATCTCTTTCTTCAGAGAGGTCACAGGCCTTAAGGACTCTCTGAAGGATTCATAGCACTTAGAAAGGTTAAGAACCTAAAACCTTTCTTGGAATCTGAGTAGTAAGTTCCATTCAGGGTGTGGTCCGGAAAGCCAGAGCTGTTGAGTGAGTTCTAATTTACCAGATCTGTGCTTGATTGGCTAAATGCCAGCTGTGCTATTCTATAGGAAGCATTGGTTCTAGTAAGTTTCATGCCAATTTGTAAATGCAAAGGGTACATTTTTGAGAATCTGTAGATTCTTTGTGTAGATTCTCTAAATACCTCAGGGGAGCTTATTTCATTTTGACAACACTGACAGGAAGTTTTGCCTCTTCTGGGGCAAAAATCTGCTTTTGTTTAACTTCTATCATTGACCTATGTCTGGTCTATATAACCTGACAGTTATCTAGGAATTTCCTGAAGTCACTAAAATACTTTTACTGTGACCTTCCTGATGTGTCTCAGGAATGCAGATCACAGTGATATCTGCCAAATCAAACTATATTTTGACAAAAAAAAATACTTAAAGGGAAACATTAGGCTTCAATTTCACGGAACATTTTTCTTCTTTTTTTAAAATAGAATATTTTTCTAACAAACATTTGGGATCCTAGTATGTGCCAGGCACTCAGCTTAACACTGGAATATAATAAGGGGCAAAGCAAACATGCTCCCTGCCCTCATGGGTGTTGGAGGAAAAGGCATTGGTGATAGTGCCTGGAAAGTGCTCCATAGACCAGGAAGGGGGATGGGAGGAAGGCTGCAGAATAGAGGGACCTGTGCTTGAGAAAAGAGGGGGCTCCCTAGGTTAAGAGCTGTATGGGGCTGGAGTTGAGAAGGAGGAGAGAAGGAGGAGAGAAGTGTTCTTAGCAGAGGAAACATTCTGTCACATACGAGGGAATGAAAGTCTGTGCCTGGGAGAAGGGTAAGGATGGGACAAAGTGGAGGTGGAAAGAAGCCAGCCATCACACAATGCAGGATCTTCCTGGCCAGACTGAGGATTTTTGTTTTTGAAGCTGGGGGTGACATGATCAATGATCCTTCTATACAGAGTAACTATTTCTTTTCCAGGAGAACAGATAGCATTAAACAAAAGCAGGATGACTAGAAATTTAAAAAAAAAAAAAAGTCTGCTATTTAAGCACAGTGGACATGACACCTGTACCATAATACATATTCATTATTACAACTAGTCCTTCAAGTCCCCTAGCAAGCTTTTGGTTTCAGTTCCAGGATAAAATTACTTGTTTCTTTGAACTTCTGAACTAGGGGAATTCTAAACCACTGGCTTTTGTCATGCATCTTTGAAGACTTCTTCATAACGTTTCCATTATAAAAGCTATTACATTGTTTCCAATCTTTTTAGAAAAGGGGCTATTAAAGTCATTTAGATACCAGCTTGCTATTTTAGTTGTGATTGTTTGCCTGTTTATTTGGACCTCATTATAAAAGGCTGAAGATACTATGTCTGTAATTGAATTGGCTTGCAAGAAAGCTCTTTACGGGGGTGGTAATCCCTGGTACATTTAAATTTATAGAAATGTTTTGAATTTTCCATTTGATTAACGAACATGGGCCATAGTAGTATTGAACACTGATGTCTATATGATCCTCTTAGCCACTACTTTGAATTAAAATTCTTGCAATCTTTTTATCATTGGAGTGAGGATATAAAATACAATTTTCATTTCATGTGTGTACTTTTCAAAATGGCAAAATTTTGTCCTGAAAGTAATTGAGCAGGTCTGTCTCATTATAGCATTAGTTACCAATGGAATGAATTAGCTACCAGCTCATTGTATTATTCTAGTTGGACTTTGTTTTTGGCTACTCTGAGGCATTGGGCGTGAACAAGAGGAACATTCTTCCCGTTTCAAGGTATCAACCCAGGGTCCATGTGCCTACATTTGTGCAATTTCTGAACTGTTTCACACGAAGCTAAGGCAGCGTGTTCTGAGGCAGTTGGCACCCACCTGTATTAACGTGGCTTATCAGTAGTACTGAGGTTCTTTTTGCCTAGTACACAGAAGACGTAAGAGGATACATGGTGACTGTACTTTGTAAAGGACTTTGAAAGGTCCTCAAGACCAGGATATTCAGAAGAGGTGATTAGAAAAGTTGCAGAGAATATTTTTTCCTGTGTATTTGGCATCTTTAAACACGATATCAGTAAGAGCCTCAGAGCCTAACCTTTGGATCAAAAGGCTTTGTTCTGTTTCAGGTTGTATTTGTTTTTGAGAATGTGTTTCCACGAATATATGTCTTTTGTCTGAGCAATATTTCTTTGTGGACTGCCCCCACCACTGGAATCAACTTTTCCAGTTCCATGGCTGATGTGGGACTCACCTGTTTCCTTTGTTCCCTGTCCTCTTGGGGTGAGCCTGTGACTCAGTCAGCCAGAGTATTTCCAACTTTAGCCAGAATGCTTTGTTCAGGAGTAGGTATATGATGTCAGCCAGCAAGATGGAGGGAGTCACTCCCTGTGATTTTGGCAGAACACCAAAATGATGCTCTCTTCCTCATGGAGGTCACAGAGCTGTTAGAATTTGTATCTACGGCTGCTGATGGATTTTTGTCACCAAATGGAGAAAGTCTGCCTGAAAATGAAGCTACTCCAAGGAAAATAGAAACAAGAGAAAAAGGCACATTTCAGCCCATTGATCCCACCACACTAAATAGCTGTTTCTGAGTATTTCAGTTGCACGAACCCTTTATTTTCTACTTCTGCTTCAACTGTTTTGAGTGAGGTATTTGTTACTTTCAACCCGAAGAATGAAAACATATGCTGCCAATAAACTGCCCCGACATTCAGGTGGCGGCAGGAAGGGAGAGGTCCAAAGACGTCATCTGGTATGCGAATGAAAGAATTGAACATCTCTGCTTCCCTGAGCCAGAAAGGGTTTGCAAGAGAAACCAATGAATGTGCTAACTTTCTACTCCTGTTGCCATTTCCTTTAAATAGCGCTGCATCTTTTAAGCTACATTCTGAAGTAGTAGCATCTGACTTTTTCTCATGTACAGGAGACGCGCCGTTGCCGTGTATTACACAAACAAACATAAACAGTAGCCGGCTGATTCTTACTTACAGCTTCACCGTCTGAAATCCATGGGTCCATGTATTTGTTACACATTCGCTTTTGGCATGAGGCATTCTAGGGTCTATTGTTCAACAAGTAAGACATTACAACTCCAGTAACGGTCTCCCACATGAATAACAAGATTAGAGGGACAAGCAGTAGAAATAATAAAAGACAAATTATCCTCTATTTCTAGTAACTCAGCAATGAAGGGCATTTATGTTCTCATGTGGACGTTAAATAGCTAGGAAATATGAGTCAGTCATTTTGGATGCAAAATGCTGCCACAGCTTCATTCCATTTGGTATCCTAGCTATCAGTTTCTTACAGACATTTCCTTTTAAAGGCAGAGAAGAAAAGATACACATTGTGGTAATGGCAATGAGTATGTCAAGTGTCCTGTGAACCTCAAGAGGAAAGCGGAGGAACTGTAATGACATTTCTGGTATGCGGTTTAGTCAGTGGCTTATTTTGTTGTAATTCTTTATGAAGAGGGAGACACGAAACATCTATAAATTAGGATGGTTCGTGGCTAAAGGAAAAACGAAGGGAGTCAGAGGCATTATTTAGACTCACTTTATCTTACATCAGTGCTTGTCTCATGGATATTAATTTCTGCTAAGAAGGGTTACAAGATAAGCCCTTCAGCTAAAAATAGAACCTGGTTACTAAGCTATAAGAAGAGTTGCTCTGCATAGTGTATGTAATTCAGTGACTAGAAAACATTGTCTTCCAGGGTATGGCCTGAATGGTTTCTGAGAACACTGTGAAGCATTTTGGTTGGCTCACTTTCATTGAGCTGGGGAAATACAGTAAACAACGATTTTCTACATTGTATCACAGAATATACTGAGGTGTTTATTATCCCTTGTGCTCCTATGATAGCAAAGTAGGTTTCTCCCTCCCAGGTAATATAATGGTGAAAACATCACATTTTCAAAAGAAAAATGCTTCACGAGGGGAGGTAGCATGAGGATAATGAAACTCTGCTGTGCTGTCTTTAATGAACTGATGGCTTAATAAACGATTGCCTTGGAGACCAAAAAAACAAAAACAAAAAACAGTTCTTACCTCTGTATCCATAGGAGATTGTTAGTACACAAAGATTAGCATTCACGTTTAAATTTGGGGTTTGCTTCCCAGTGTTTGGCTTGTTACCAGTTATTGTTTCTATCAGCATATATAACTAAAAGAGAGCCCTTCTGGGCTGCTCTAGCTAGATAGGACATTTCTAGTCTCACACAGGTAAGTGGCTGGAAAATGCACATTTGTGCGGCAGAGTTTCCTGTTCATTTGGATCTCAGTCTGCTCATCTTTCTGCCAGAAGGAGTGAGGTATGACGCACGTCCGGTTGCCATGGCCATGCCCATGAAGAATGCAAAGCTTGGTTGCTGGGACCTGTAGCCTCAGCCAAGAGACAGTGGGACATGCAAACAGATGGGGTTCCTGGGCAATGAGAATTCAGAAGTGGCAGGCAAAGTATATTGGAAGACGTGGGAGCTTCCTTAAATTTTGTGAAAATCAGAAAAGAAGAGAGTGAGGTCTACAACAGTCCAACTGGTAATTCTGAATTTATGACCCTTGCACTTGATACAGTTCCTGACCGACAGTACATACGCCGATGCAAGGAAAGGACTGTTCCAGTGCAGAACAGTGTGAGTCATGGAGGAGCAACATCTGGGTGACAGAAGCACAGGGACCGTCTGGAGCTTTTCCTATAGCCTGACATGGAAGAGTGTCTGATTGGAATTGATATAGGAACACGTCCCACCTCCAAACATGTATTCTTGTATAATACATTTCAGCTTACTGTATTCTAAACTGGTTGTAGTTTTTATTCCGTATTAATTTCAGGGATTCCAAACTTTTTTTTTTTTTTTTTTTTTACCATTTTTCCTTTTATCCTAATGACTTATTCTAACTAGAAGCCAACTCATTTATTCATTCATGTTTTTCACTCAGTACATAAACTGAGTGCTTACCATTTGCCAGACATTGGAAAACAACAACAACAACAACAAGAAGTGGTGAATAAATCTACAGAAATCCCTGCTTTCACAGACTTCACATTCTAGTCGGTGGAGACAACCAGCAAGTTAAGCACATAAAGGCTTTAAGGAAAAGATATTCCAGTAATGTGACTAATGTGACAGAGCTTGATAAGCCTGAGGGTGAGGAACAGTATCAGTGTGTAGATACAGAAGGGAAGGGAGTTGAGGATCTGCATGAGGACAGAGTAATATTTAGAGAACCGGAAGGGATGGAGGCAAAGCATGGGGCCTGAGAAGCTGCAGCCAGCCAGGTAGCAGGAGAGCCAAGAAAGCAGTCCTTGGAGAATGTTGAAGTCATTTGTTAAACCCATGAGTAACCTAACCCAGTGGATGATTTTGGAAGTTTCATCCCGGCTGCCAGGGAGGCCGGACCAGCACAGGTCAGGCACCGAAAGAGAGTGGCAGGTGCACGGCGAGACGGGAGAAGTCAGAGGCGTCCGCACCATGACTCGCGGTGGAGGTGATCAGAGAGGCTGCATCTGGGATGTGTGTAAGATGTGGGAGCAGGCGGCCCACACGGGATGGCAGGGCACCTCTCCCTGGCTGACGAGATTAGATTAGATACTGGGTGTGAGGGAAAGAGAACAGTTGTACTCGGGCGGTTTTCATTTACATCAGTGCTACTCAGAGTAGCGGTCTGTAGCCTTTGCCACTGATCTGTGACAACGTAAGGAGCTTGAGCCAGCATGTAAATCGGCTGACTTTCTTTTTATAGTGCGATTTTCTCAATGAAGACGCAGTACATTGATGTACATTCTAGTTCAGGTTCCTCACTTTGCTGCAGACCAGAAAAAGTTTGCAGAGCAAACTCATCTGTGGCCCTCACTTTGAGGAGCATAGTTTTATTTTATTTTTTTAATTTAATTTATTTATTTGAGAGAGAGAAGGAGAGTGAGCAGGAGAGTATGGGTGGGTTGGGGGGAGGGGAAGGGGCAGAAGGGGTAGAGGGAGAAGCAGGCTGAGGGAGAAGCCAAGTAAGACCCTGGGACCCTGAGATCATGACCAGAGCCAAAGGCAAATGTTTAACTCCCAGGTGCCCCAGGAGCATTGCTTTAGATGAAGTTGTCATTGAAAGCCGTCATTTTACCAAATTCTCCGGCTTATTCCGGTATGGTATATTCTTGAATAGTTGCTGACTTTGCAGTTTTAGAGGTGTGCTCTGGTTGCCAAATTAATGGAACTACACACTGATAAGTTATAAAATACCCATGGAACAACACCTTAACATTATGGTTTCTAGATTTTCAAATGCTTTGTTGATTTTGTTTTTTTGATTAGTAGGCACATGTAAAAGAAAGAGCTTAGGAAGACTTTAAAAAAAATAATAAATTCATGTTTATGAAGGAGGGTCACAGGGCAACTCAAGCTAAACTTTACTTGTTGTTTGAAATGTAGCTTATGCACCATCATTTAGAAAGCCTTCTACATCCTCTAACCGTTCTGATCTAAGTGTTTCTCTTAGGTTTATTTCTCACACTCTGTGTTTTACCTTTCTCATAGCACTATTTTATATCAAGAATGGTTGACTGACTTTTCCCTGCCTCCCCTCAAACTGTAAGCAAGTAGAAGGAAGACTGTATATTTTAACTCCAGTATCCCGTAGAATGTCTGGAACATTATAGATATCCAGTTAAACTTTATGAAAGTTGAGTAGTGTGACCATTGATTTCAAAGAACAAAAGTATAACGATACACTGCTGGGCAGATGGTCAGCATTCAAGTCTGGGGTGACTACTATAATAAAGGTTTCTTTAGGTCAGCCAGAATCTGAGGTACATGACCTCAGTTGTATCCTCAAATATTAAAGAAAACTTTTAAGTATTTAAATGAATATTACACATTGGACTTCTCAGTCGTATCTTTTAAAAGAGAGCAGCTGACATGGGTGCTATTTCAGAAATAAAGGACCCTAGTGCATATATATATATTATAATAACCTCATTATAGAGGGAATGACTCATTATACCACAAATAATTGTTACCAGGAGATCTGAGTTGGTGGGGTCCAGCAGTTTCTCTTCCCTGCTTTAGCATTTGCTGGAGTTCAGTTGTGGTATTTGGCAGAAACCCCTTAAAAATCTTAGAGTCTGACTACAGTTTACAAGCAGACCAGTCATCATCCAGTGATTCCAGATTTCTTAACCAATTAGAATATTTGGAGCCGAACTATTTTTCAGTCAACAGATTTTTTTGAACATTTACTGTGTGAGAAAGTACCAGGTATCATTAAAGTACTAGGAACTGTTGGGGAATAGAATGACAAATCAGAGATGGGTTTTGTCTTTAAGGAGAAGAAAATAAAGTATCACCAATCTCTTTGCCACATTATAGGATAATGACACTGAACCCTTTTCCCTGGAGAGTGGGTCATGCCTTCTTGGTGGAAATCTCAGAACCTGCAGTCTTCTAGCTTGACCCTGTCCGCTGCTCCCTGTGATTGCTCCCTGGGATCACAACTGTTATTTCCTTAGGTCTGTCACTCATCAGGGAAGGTCACAGACTTGCAACAATTTTCAGAGCCACCGTGGTTCACAGTCTCCTGCTGGGTGACCAGTCTGCTGGTCTTACAGGACTTACGGGTTCATCATCAGTTTGTATGGTACCAACCCCTTTCATTGTTTTGTTTCGCCTTGAGACAATCCAAGGTTTTATCAACTCTCACTTGGCTATGAGTGTGCTCATACCTACTTCCTGCTGCTATTCTTAAAAACAGATATGAAAAGGCTTTAGTGATTACCTCAACCTCTTTTACATAATGACAATGTGGATGATGATAATAATCATGATACCAATGATATTTATTGAGGACTAAAAATAGGTGAGTCCCTGCCCTTTGTGGTTTTCCGGTGTTTTCTCATTTATTCCTTATAACAACTCTGGAAGGGCGGTGCCATTATTATGTCCATTTTATAGGTGAGTAACCAAGGCAAAGAGAAGTTAAGTAACTTGACTAATACCCTCTTTAGTTCCTACCATCAAAGAGGGAGGCACTTACTAAATGAGCCTCATACAGAGCTCTTGTTCCCCTGTGAGCTTTCTGTGATTGACTGAACTCTCGTGATGGACCTGGGTTGTACTGATGAGGAGCGTTGAGACCAGTATACCTATTGTGGACAAAATACGATCTCTGGCTGTCATTCTCTCTTTGGACAAGCAGTGAATGTTTGTCTTTGCTGTCCCTGAGATTGGGCCAAAAGCCAGGGCAGATTGAAGAGAGGAAAGATAATGCTGGGACAAGAATGATCCTCAGATTTTGGCACCTGATTCCTGGCCCGTGCTGGTACAGGGCTTCCTAAGTTTGGGCTTATCATTTCCGTTATTTATTTTGACCTAACCTGGTAGTAGATGCTATGTGATGACTGGTTTGCTCTGAAAAAATTACTATTCACTTATCAGAGAAGTCCAAGCACATCCTAAAGCTGTGGTGATGGCTCCAGTCCATGTCATCACCACGAGTAATTAGAGGCATTTATGCCCCAAACTGCTGCCTGCTTCATGTGCATTATCTCATTTAATGCTCGTGCTAACCTTACTGTATCATCAGTACCAGTGTGGCCAGTCACTACATGACTCATTCTTGTACTGTCAACATAAAGTGATTCGAGCCCCATGGTTGGGAATATGTTAGACAAATAGACTCTAAGATTCTATTTTATTTTGTCTTGGACTAAATGTATTCTTTGGTCTGTGATTTGATAATTTTTAAGGGGAGGCATACTACCACTTATTAAATGTCTACTGTGTACTAGGCACTGTGCTGTTTGCATCTAAGTTTTTATTTTTGCTAATCTTAGGATTCAGTATAAATATTCATCAAGAGTATTTTATCATGCGAAGACTATCTTTACCTAAGAATACCTTGGGAAAGGAGTAGGGGATAATCTACAGGATAAAGGAAATAAACAAAAACTGGTGAGAGTACTTAATACAGAACAGATGCTTAACACGAAGAACGGATTTTTGATGGCAAGCTTTTGCCCTGACTGATACATAAAATTTATCACTGTGGGAGGTCGTGATCCAGCAATGGATCAAGTATAAATCTTGCAAAAAAGATATTGCAAAAAAAATTTTGGTAGATAGGTAACAAAATCTTTTTCTTATTTGCTTTTCAACCTGATTTGCTGCTCCTCATTGATGCATATCAAGTAGGGACTCGAGGAAAATAAGTCCTTATAATTGGAGTCAGTCATGATGAGTAGTCTCTGTCTCTATAATCCCTATGTTTTATGGAGTATTTTCTGTAGATGAATAGAGTAGAATGGAATAGAAAGTGATGCAAAGGTGGGTAATCAGAACCAGAACTATACAAGTACATAATATGGGGAAGCAAATGGTATTTATGTTTATTGTTTCATAGAAAGAAGGCCCTTCTGAGCAAGAAAACAGAACCAAAGCATTTTTGTTCTTTGGCAGACAAATAAGACCCTTGCCAGTCTGTCTTCACTGACACTCCTCTCCTTCCCCTCTAGTGACCTGAAACCCCTAAAAAACAAAACACAAGAAAGACCTGTTTATACATAGATGCGTGTGTGTATTTTATGTGTGTATGTGTTTATACATGATACACTGCTTATGTAATCTCACATGTATGCGCACATGTAATGAGTTGGGTTAAACTAGGTTTTGTGTATTAGCCATCAGCTTCTAAATCTCGGTGGCTTACACCACCGAAGTTTATTTTGAACTCACTCTACAAGTCATGTCCACGGCAAGCCATCTGTAGCTTTTCTTCTCATCATTCTACTCTGGACTCAGGCTGACAGTGTAGCCTAAATCTTGAATATTGCATAGCTCAATGCAGAGAGAAAAAAATGACCATCACGGACTTTGTAATTGATCCAAGAACTTCTGCCGCTGTGTCAGTTCTTCCCACATGCTGCTGGTCAAAATAAGTCATGCTCAAGCCTGATGTCAGCATGAAATAAATAAATAAATAAATAAATATATAGATAGATAGATAGATATAGATATATATATGCAGCAGTATTTTTGAAAAATAATGCTAGCTACTGCAGCATAGTAGCTCATTATGGTGATGTACAATATGAATGCTGGTTCTTGTTGGGAGAGGATCAGTGTTCAGTGAATGCATTATAGTTTTCAGAATGTAATTGTACCACAAGAACTGCTCCATCTGTTTCTAGGTATTTTTTCCAGGTGCTTGAGAAGATAGTGATAGATAAGAATAAGCCATTGCTTGTGGCTTTAACCTCATTTATTCTCATGTTCCCCCCCCCCATCTCCTCATCTCTCACATTTCCATTCATTCTGTTAATGACATTGGGTCACTGTTTCTATATTATGAAGTTCACTCCCCGTAGTTTCCAATCACATATCTGTTGAGAATCTCCTCTATGCCAGGCACACTACATGGGCTTAAAGACACTCTGATCTCATTCAGAAACACTTCTCAGTGATTTAAGGCCTGGAGGAAACAGTTGATTTCATTTTTTGAAAGTATTGATTAAGCACTGTAGTGGAGGAATGAAACAATGAAACTAGATCACAGTTTTGTAGAAGAGACAAGATCTGTTAGAGGAGAGTTGGCAGAGTCGTTTGGCCCATGAAGAGAATGGCAGATTCTTGAGGAGTGGAATACTTCCTGTCTTGAGAAGGATGAATAGAATTTTATTAAAAGTCAAGGAAGAAGTGAGGTAAAAGCCTTGGGGTATAGACTTTGGGGAAAGCACATTTAGAGATAAGACTAGATGTATAGATTAAAAGAAATTATAGAGTTAGTTGATAGAATTCATCAGATGTATCCGGAAAGATTGGCCTTTCTGAGCCTCTGAGTATTGTCCTGACTCCTGACTGTAGAGCCTGGTCTCATCTTTTAAATTCACCCTTTCAATGGAACAGTGTCCCAGACTGAGCCTCATGGTTTCCTTCCATCCATTACCTTTCATTTGGGACCCTGATCTTTTCCCTTTTCCGTGTCTGAGATTTATATTTAAGTCCCTCTGTTTTATAGCTTATTCCATTTGGATAGAGAGGCTCTTTCCAGTGAATAACGTGAAAGATTTCTTTTCCTTTAAATGAATTTCATATGTGTATTTCCATATTTCTGTTGAACATACATAATTTCCCTGTTATACACAGATCCCTCTGTTAATATGTTTAGAAGAATGAATTAATGAGTCATTTGCAGCATAAAATGCACTGTGTCATTGTTTTTATGATGTCCTACAGATACTCTACCCAAGGCATGCAATGACTCATCTGTGGCACGAGGACTGTGCTGTTACAGACATCTCAGAGGCGGATCAAAATGTAGCCTGCAGTGAAAACCTTCATTGCTTCAGTTAGTCTTTCATGAAAGCCCGTGGTACAGATATTGAAAAGGAACTTCTTCTGCGTTCAATTGACTCAAGGCTGGGAACACTATGTGTGAATGCTTTGTGTTCCACTAGGGAGTAAGAATTTCTTTATACAGCTGCCTTCGAGGCTGTTCCTTCAGAAACCTTCTTGGATAATTTCTGTTGGGACAGTTACATTCTTTTTCTTACCCTTCTTTTTCTTCTTTATATCTGGGTTAGAGAATGGATAATTTGGGTTTAGAAGAAGACTATTTCATAATGGCTCAAACCCTTACGTTGTAAAATGTGACAGTTTTAGGTCCAAAAATATGAAGTAATAAAACTGAAGTCATATAAAAGCTGGGGTATAAAGCTGGGATTTTTTTTTTATTTTTTAAAGATTTTATTGATTTATTTGTCAGAGAGAGAGAGTGTGTATGCATAAGCAGGGGGAGTAGCAGGCTGACAGAGAAGCAAGCCCAACACTGAGCAGGGAGCCCAGTGTGGGACTCTATCCCAGCAACTGGGATCATGACTTGAGCTGAGGGCAGACATATAACCAACTGAGCCACTCAGGTGTCCCAAAGCTGGGATTTTTGACTTTCAGTATAGTGCTTGTTTCAGCATATCTGTAAAATTGCCCCAAATTAGGAATATTGAATGTTACCTGGAATCAGATTGTTTGAGGAAGAGTTGCTTGTTACTACCGATAGGGTAGTGTTTATAGGTTTTGCAGTCAGTGTATGTTTAAGGTATACTTATGTATTGATTTCACTACTTAGAAAGTTGAATCATCTAGTTTAAGGTAGGAGGGGTCTTCATGTTATACATGTAGACTGTGCTATTTAAGTATTTATTGTAGGCGCTCCTGAGGGGCAGTCGGATGAGCACTCGACTCTGCTTCAGCTCAGGTCGTGATCCCATGGTCATGAGATCAAGCCCCACGTCGGGCTCCACAGTGTGTGGCCTTGCCTCAAGATACCCTCTCTTTCTCCCTCTGCGCTCCTGCTTGTGCTCTCTTTCCGCCTTTCTCTTTCTCTGTAAAATAAATAAATAAATCTTTAAAAACTAAACCACAACAACAACAAAAAATGTATTGATTTATTTTTTATATTTCAGTGGGTTGATTTCAGTGCTCAGTAGGAAAATAAAAATGTGGTCAGCCTTTGAAATTTACAGTGTTGTAATGTACGCTGTTGTAATGCCATTCTGTAGGGGAACAGAGGGTTTTGCCTTGGACAAATCAAAGTCCAAATCCCTCCCATAATCCTCATTACTGACTGAACTTCATCAAATGAAGACACCACTGATTGTAAGTAGGATTCTGGTTTCAGGAATGCATCAATGTAGAGAAGACCCATCTTAGAATCTAAGGAATATAGAGTCTATATGTTTTGGGATAAGTTAAGTAATAACCTCTTTGAACTTTAATTTCCTTAAGTGTTAAAAAGGTGCATGAATAATAGTAACCTCCTCAGAAATGCTTCAAGACTTGCAGAGATATCCTAAGAGTTATATGAGAATATATAAAAATGTTGACCCTTATTTTAAGGACTCAGTAAATGCCTCAGTTATTTAACGTAACTTGTTTGTATTTCAAGTAAAAATACTTCCTCTGAGGAATCAGAAATAAGAATGTCATTTTGGCCATATTTTCCTTTGAAGACAGAACAAAAGCCTCTATCACATGAAAAAATTAAAAGCAAAACAGATGTAAATAAATTTTGTAAAGTTACTGATAATAGGGATAAGAAATAACCAAACAAGGACCTACTTATATATAGCGAGATGGAGGTCGTATGAAAGTACTGACATCATAACTTTATAAAGAGTTCGTGGATACCTGCAACTTTTGTCAATTTTATTGTCAGTCTTCTTTACCCCAAATTCTGGAATCTTTCTTTGGTCAGAAGAACTTCCCGCTATATTTGAATTCAGAAGTTTGCTTTTCCATAATATTAAGTTTAATACATTTCATAGTGAAGGATGAGCCTATACCTTAAAAAAAATTGAGAATCATCTAGGAATTATGACCTAAGTATGGCAGTAAACTCATGTGGGAGAAGAAAAGCTATGGTTTGAATATTTTGAGAGAAGAAAGAAAACAGAATGCACAGCTGTCTTTTTAAAATTATGTAAATGAAAAGGAAAGTCCTGAACAAGTTGTTTAATTTTTCTATATTTATTTGGCTGAATTTGCCTTTGTTTTTAATGTATACACGTCACATTTATTGGGAAAAATACACTTTATTGGATGCTTACTCTGCCATAAACGTGCAGATTTGTGTATATTACTTCATTGAGTCATTGAGGTAAACCTACCAAATACATTAAAAAGCAGAATTCACAGTCACTGTTGGTATTTTTAGGATTTATGTTTCACATGTTCAAAAGTACAAATATCTATTAAGTGGAACAATTTACATATTTTGGGATGAAATATTTGTAATACATATACTTGTTTTAATTAAAATTTTAGCAAAATATTTGAAAATTGGTGTGATTTCCCTTCCAGTACGTGTCAGGTAAATGTCCTTGATTATGTGGTTCACCTTCCAAAATTCTAATATTTGTTAGTGCCTTAACACGAGAATGCATTTCACTTATCTTTGTACGGTTACTAAGATAAAATTGCATTATTTGCCTCTCTTTTTTAGCTGTGCAAATTATTATTTACTTATCTAAAAGTGTAAAAAAATTTCTATATGAAAATACCTTATGTTTCATTAAATACAATTGTTTGTCTCCATCAGTATATATTATTTGTAATTACTTTTTAAAGAATGTGGATTCAGTCAACTCTTTCTGCTGGAAAGAGTATTGAAATACTAGAGTTGTTTTAAATCAAATCCTCTGTAATTTAGTTTGTTCCTATGCTGTAATTTAATTTCTTTCTAATCTCTAAATAATAACTGAACTGGTTTGCTAGCCCAGAATCTTGCCTTATCATCTACATTCCTAAATATTTCCTATATATATTTTTAAAGTTCAACAACTGGATTCTTTCCATTTTATAGTCTATGTGTTTTTGTTTGAAGACACATTCTAAGTGTTTTGAATTTGATTTTTCCTGATGTCTATGAAGTCTAAGCTTGGAATTACACCTAATTAATAAAGTGTCAGAACCAACCTGTTAGTCCTCCCCAATTTTAGGCTTGATCGTTGTGCATTTTAATTTGAATAAAGTCAAACAAATGCATAGCTTTTAAAACCTATCAGAACCAGGTACTCAGTTTTTATTTTATTCCAAAGAGTGTAAACAAGAACTGTCTATGAAAAATGCAACATGGGCCACAACATAATTTTAAATTTTTAGTTGCAACATTTAAGAAAGAAACAGGTGAAATTATTGTATTTATGTATTTATTTATTTACTGAGAGAGAATGTGTGCACATGCTTGTGTGCAGTTGGGGGAGGGTGTAGAGGGAGAGGGAGAGAGAAAATCTTAACCAGGCTGCCCATCCTGCTCAGAGCACGACCTTATCACACAACCCTGAGATTGTGACCTGAGCTGAAATCAAGAGTTAGACGCTTAACTGAGCTATCCCCGTGCCCTGAAATTATTTTAATAATACATTTTATTTAGCCCAATGTGCCCCCCCAAAATCATTTCAATTTGTAAGGATTATGAGAAAGTATCAATGAGCTCTTTAGCATTTCTTATTCTCAGTCTTCAAAATCCAGTGTGTATTTTATACTTCTAGCCTATTTCAATTAAATTAAAAATATTCAGCTCCTCTGTTGCACTAGCCTCTTTCCAAGTACTTAGTAGCCACATGTGGCTAGTAGCTACTGTATGGACAACTCGGGTCTTTATTTGGGGGAAAATTTCTTGGCAGGTTATACATTTTTTTTTTTTAAAGATTTTATTTATTTATTTGACAGAGAAAGACACAGCGATAGAGGGAATACAAACAGGGGGAGTGGGAAAGGGAGAAGCAGGCTTCCTGCTGAGCAGGGAGCCCGAAATGGGGCTCCATTCCAGGACCCTGGAATCATGACCTCAGCTGAAGGCAGAGGTTTAACCCTCTGAGCCACTCAGTCGCCCCAATTAATTGTATTTTAATAATTGTTCTTCTATGTGTATTCCCTTTTTCTGGTACTAAAATTTGTGTTACCTTAAAATTTTTCCATAATCTCAAAATATATTTTATGAAAAGATAACCAAAAGAGTTGATAACATATTTCCAGATTAAGATTCATCATGTGTGAAAGTACGTGCTTTCAGTGTTACTTTCAAGAGTAGATTTAGCAAATATACTTTTAAAAATACTTTTAAGTGTTAAGAGCTCTGGCTAGGGAACATGCTTCAATTAAATAAGTTTAAATTAGTTTAGGAGATTTAAATAATTTTTTATGACTTTGCTAATAGTTCATTTTTCACTATAATAAAAATTATCTTTATTTATATTAGCTTGAGAAAATTAGATTAAAATAATATTTAATTATTTGTTTGGCTGTGTGGATAGTAATTTCCCAAATCCCCTTTTGCCTTCAAACATCCCCAGCCACTCACCTGTTATTTTCTGCTGTGACTGACTCATGTTTTTTTCATCAGCCATTGTACCCCTAGGTTTTCTCTAGGTCCAGTATTTATTCTTTTTTTTTTTTTAAGATTTTATTTATTTATTTGACAGAGAGACAGCTAGAGAGGGAATGCAAGCAAGGGGAGTAGGAGAGGGAGAAGCAGGCCTCCTGCTGAGCCAGGAGCCCGATGATGGGCTTTAATCCCAGGATCCTGGGATCATGACTTGAGCTGAAGACAGACGCTTAACCCCCTGAGCCACCCAGGTGTCCCCCAATATCTGTTCTTAGCAGTGTTTGTGTCTAAGATTGATTCTCTGCTTTTTATTTTTGTTCCATCAGTATTGTATAACTTGTCCACTGGGCCTTCCTTCTGTTTTGTTCCCACCTATAACTGGGATAGAGCGGTTTTTTTATTTGCTTTTTCTAACACAAAGCTATAGTTTGTATTCTAGAGCAAAAACTAGAGGACTCTTTGCTAAGCTATTTAAATGCCTCAGGAGAGGTATGTAAGAGATTTTCCAATGGGCTTAGATTTTTAGGAAGCAAAGTGGGTTATTTTTTACTTTTTTAGGCTACTTTCTTCGTGCATTTCTCACCATACCTTCAAAGCTCTTTTTTCCCATTAAATGCAGTGTGAATAGGGTTCTCTAGATTTTGAAGAACTATGGATACTGTTACACAGTTGGTTTTGAAAATTTCCTTGTACTAAGATGTTTTTCCTTTGGTGATACCAAAGGAGTAATTTTCTTGATGACTCTTAAATTGTAATATTAGACATAATTGTTCAGATTTAATCTTCAAGTGAAATTCAACAGTTTTGGATTCACAAAGCATTGATGTATAAATCCTTAAAGTTAATAATTTTTTAATTCTTACCATAATAAATGGGAATTTAGAGCTGTGGGGATCTATTATCACTTGGTCTTATTTATCATCCTAGCCTTTAACTAATTCAAGGTATTTATTCAGAACAAGTGGAAAGTTAGACATGCTTACAGTAAGTTAAATAGCTGAAAACTGGGAAAAAACCACAACAGAATGGACAAATTGTTATATGTTTATACAAGAGAATACTATTTAGCAATGTAAGAAAAATAAAGTTCTTTTTTTTAATGAAGTTCTGATACATATATAAACATGGATGTCTCTAACAACTTCATATTAAGTGAAAGAGTAGTACAATTTATATGATTCCACTTTTATGAATTTTCTGAAATAGGTAGATTTGATCTGGGTGATAGCAAATCAGAAGAGGGGTTGTCTGTGGGGGTTGAGAATTGACTACACAGTGAGGGGAAGTGACAGAACTTTCCAGGAAAATGGAGAGGTTCTATATCTTGATTGGCATGTCGGTTATAGTACTGTGCACATTGGCTAACACATGCAGTTGTACACTTAGTGTTGTACATTTCAGTCTGTGTAAATTTTATGCTGGTTTTCATATTAGAATGTAGATGTTCATGAGATTGCTTAAAAAAAAAAAAAGTTAGGTAGCCAAAGGTGAGAGATGTAAAAAGGAATGTGAAGATAGAGGGAGATGTAGAAGCATTCATAGATTTATCTTACAAGCAGGACAAGGGGATACTGATTCTGTATTTAAATTTGTACAAATAATATGATTGCCAAAAATTGTGGAAAGGGAAAATAAATAGCTTGAGTCATTAAGACATCAGCATTTGATTTGGAATTGAGGGCCATCAAGTGGCTTAAAAGAAGAACTGGGTAGAAGAGTTTGCTCCTTGGAATAGTACTGGGGGAGAAGGTGTGGGTGCCCTTGATCATTGCTTCTCAAACAAGCTTACCCATCAGTCAAATACGTAATTGTGTATAAATAGCACTGCGATGAGAATAAAATTTAAAAGACATCACAATTTCCCCATTGCCCTTAAGATAAGACTCAAAAACCTTTATATTTCATGGTTTGGCACCCACCGACCTTTCCAGCTACATCATTTGTCACCCTTTCCCCCGCCCCCGCATTCCGCATTCATCCATAATCTTCTGGTTTCCGGAATGCATCTTGGTCTATTTCATTCTGGGCTCTTGAACATGTGGTTCACTCAGTGTCGAGCACTCTTTCCACAACATTTGTGGCTCAGACTTCTTAGGTCTCATGCTTGGTTTTTTTGGGGGGGACTCTAGGACTCCAGGATTTTTTGTCCTGTTGTGCATCCTCTCCCTTTTTCTCCATACGTATCTCTCACAGGAATGTAAGCTTCTCCCACAGGAATGTGAAAATGTAATGGCAGGGACCATATATGTGTCCTTGAGAAGTTTGCATCCTCAGCAGGGAGCACAGTGGCGTGGGGGTTTGGTTGAGTCCCAGCGATACATTTCAAATGAAGGAACAGTTTGAATTGTTAGAATAGTGGCATGAATTTAAGAAATGATGTACATGTTGACTTGTGAGTGTTTTCCTGCTGTCTGTGGGCCGCTTTCAATTTGCCCATTGGGGCAAATTCTTGGAAGATTTCTGAGCATATAGAATCAAAGCAGTGATTATCAGAGTCCACCTCCAGAAAATGACTGGTGTCTATTCCAGTAATAGGTCAGAAATACAAGTCAGACCTAGAAGGATCCAAGTATTCCTTGCCAGCTCTGTATATTAGCAGTTTCCTCCCTGTTAACTGCTTTTTAATTAGACCAAAACCAAAAAGAAAGAAGCTACAGCTGAATATTTACATAACAAGGAACTTTTACATAATCGAATAACAATATATTAATAATATTATTAATTAACCTAATTAATAATAATAGATTAATGCCTGAAAGAGCTGCCTTATTTTTTTCTGCATGTTTATTTAAATTCCAGTTAACATACCGTGTAATATTAGTTTCAGGTGTGCAGTACAGTGATTTGACACTTTATATTTTATTTATGTCTTTAAAGATTTTTATTTGAGAGAGAGGCAGTGGGAGAGAGCATGAGAGGGGAGAAGGTCAAAGGGAGAAGCAGACTCCCTTTGGAGCTGGGAGCCCAATGCGGGACTGGAGCCCAATGCGGGACTCGATCCTGGACTCGGGGATTACGACCTGAGCTGAGGGCAGTTGCTTAACCAGCTGAGCCACCCAGGTGTCTGATTCGACACTTTAATACAGCACCCTATGCTCATCACAGCCTGTGCCCTCCTTAATTCCTATCTCCTATTTCACCCATCCCCCCATCCATCTCGCCTCTGGTAACCATCAGTTCTCTAGAGTTGAGATTCAGCTTCCAGGTTTGTCTCTCTCTTTCTTTTTTTCTTTGCTCTTGTTTTATTTGTCAAATTCCACATATGAATAAAATCATAGGACATTTTTCTTTCTGTGACTGCCTTACTTTGCTTAGCATAATACTCTCTAGCTCTATCCGTGTCCTTGCAAATGGCAAGATTTCATTCTTTTTTATGGCTGAGTAATATTCCATGGCACATATATACTAAATATTTTTTTTCTTTTTTCTTTTTTTCCCCACCTACTTTGGGTTAGGGCCAAGGTAAGTTGTCGGGTTGGTGTTATTGCCAGCATGTTAGCTACAGTTTGGTGACCTCTCCAGGGATTAGGTTTAGGGTTAGTGTTAGGGCTAGGGTTAGAATTAGAGTTAGAGTATGTGCCTGGCATCTGCCAGTTCTGAGACTTCTCCAGAGAATAAGACCCTAGACTTCTGCTGTGGTGAGAACTGACATGGCAGCAATCCACAGAGCTGAGGCAAGGAAGGGATTTAGGACTCTAAATACTCTTCAGATAAATATTTGATTGTCCTTTTGTTGTTGTTGTTGTTTTTTGTTTTTTATCTCTACCTTCATACCCATTCTCAGAAATATTACCAATTCTTAAATGTTTGGGATCTTCTGTAGAAGAACTAGGCTGCTTCTCAGCTTTTCTTATTGTATGTTCAGGAACCCACTTTCTCACATCTAGGATCAGCATTAGAGTGAGGGTTAGGGTCAGGGGGAAGGTATGTGCCTGGGAACCTGCAGTACAGAGACCTCTTCAGAGGGTGAAGATTGGAGAGAAAGGGTTAGTGTAAAGGGTTAAGTGTTTAGGGTTAAAGTTATGGTTAGACTTACGAGTTGGTTATGTGCATGGTGTCTTGCAGTTCAGAAACCTTTCGGGATGGTAAAATCCTGGACTTCTGGTATGGGAATAGATAGGGCAGCCACCTACTGTGCTAAGGTAAAGGGGATTTGAGGCTCCAAATACTCTTTATATAGATACTCAGTTATTCTGTCTCTTTATATCTCTATAGTCACAGCTGTTTTCAGAAACATTACCAGTTCTTCAATGTTTTAGGTCTTCTCTAGAATTGCTAGGATGCTTCTCATCTTTTCTTACCATGTGTTCGGGAATCCATGTTTTCCGGCCTGCGGTTAGGGTGAGGGTGAGGGTATGTGATTGATATCCTGTAGTTCAGAGACTTTTCCAGAATGTCGGGGTTAGGGTTGGGGGATAGGAGTAGGCTGTGGGTTAGGGTGAGAGTATGTGCCTGTCATGCTGTAAAATATCCTTTTTAAGTAATACTAGAATGCATGTAGTGACTCTCATAAAATACTGTGTAGTACTAAGAGTTCTAGATAAATGCAGGTTAAAGGCAGCTAAATGTATATATTGACATAGGAAAATACTCAGTATTTACCTGCTTATTACTCTTACTATTTATAAAGTATTGACAAAGAAGAACACAGATATTTCTCAGTTTGATACTATATGTGATTTCAGTTATACCACTCTGAGAAGCTTTAGTTAGAACTCTGACAACAGGAAGTAATTATTTATAATACATGAAAGAGATTTTCTCATTAAAGAAAATAATGCAATTTTTGTTTCTGTTGTAAAACCTATTCTTAATCTATTTGTAAACATAGCTATTTTGTGGGTGATATAGATGTACTTATGAAATCCCTAATTTTTCTATAATGTATTCTTTCCTAAAATTTACTGGGTTTGTCATCAAGAAAGTCCATATACTTAATTGGAAAACAAATGATGTGCAACCTCTGGAACTAAAACCTTCAAAATTTAGAATGTGTGCTTTTCTAAAATCTACCAAGTCATGGAAATGTTTAGCTCCTTTTTTTTATTCAGAGTAATACTCATAAATGATCTATCTAAAATTTACAGATCTGCAAGTTAAGTTGAAATTCTTATATTGAGCAAAACACTTTCAGAAAAAAATCAATTCTATGGCAGTCAGAAAAATTATATTTCTGGATCCTACATTCAAATTTTAAATAATTTTTGTGTCCTTGTGTATGTGTGTATATGTATGTATGTATGTATGTATATGTATGTATATATGTATGAATAAACATACATGTTTATGTAGACAAAGTAGCGGGAATATACTCCAGGATACATGAGGTAGTTATATCCCTTCTTGATGGACCCATTTCAAATCTCATTTGTTTAGCTTTTTTATTAGTTAGATTTTACAACTCTATCTGGATTGTATTAATATGGGAAGTTTGTTGTTGAAGACTTTTATGTCAGAGGGACGGTGAAGAAATTGAATTTCCCATTCTTATGGAGGAAAGTATTTTTCCTTTGGGAAATGCAATTTATTTTTTTCCTATTGTACCCATATGTGGATGAAGATTTCTCATGTCTTATTAAGTATAATATTTATATACTTTTTGGGATAGTCAATTAAGTTAGGTTTGATCTTTTAAACCTAAAATTTTTTTAAACAATTAACATGTATGTCTAGCATAAAGGTTGGTAGTTTCAGGGTTATAGGGTCTGTTAAGTTATAGGGTCTGTAACAAAATGTCCCTTCTCTTCACCTCCCTATTCTTATTTTTATTCCTTGGGGCAGCTACTTTCAACACTTTAAGCTGCTTTTTTCTCAGATTTAGCTGTTTCTAAATACCTTAATTTCTTCACATTTGTGTAATGTCTTCAAATTTCTGATTATAAAAGGGACAATTTTTAAAATGTATTTTCCTCCATTATTTCAATTGGTTATGTCACTTTTAAGTGAAATCAATATTTAATAATAAAATTATGATCATGAATATGTTATTCATTGTTGATTACTTTCTGTAATAATGGTGTTTTTCTGGACAGAAAGAGAAAAGGAATGCATTTTCTCTTTTCTTCTTTCTTTGCATTGTCATTCATTCTAAACGCACCATGTTTTTATTTTTATTTTTGTTTACTTAGAGATAGCCTTCATGCAGCTGTGTTACATCTGTCTATCCTCATGTTCTGATCTGATTCAGTTCTGTAATTCTGCTACCATTTGTCGTACCTAATTTCCCTTCATTGTCATCCCCGAATTCCCTCTGCTTCTCTCTTGTTTTGTATTTCCTTCCATCTGATCTCAGGTCTTCCTATGTCTTAGCTTTTCTTCTCATTTTAGGGAGACACATTCTCTTATAACTTCCAGAGAAAGATTACATAATTGAAGGAACATTTTTGAGATATTATATAGTCTAAAAATGTCTTTATTCTAATTTCACATTTGGTTGAAGTCTGAATGAGTATAGAAATATAGATTAAAAATACTCCCCCACCTCCAGATTTTAAAGGCATTTCTCCATTTTCTTTTAGCACTCAGGTGCTATTGAGAAGTATGATGCTATCCTGTTACCTAATATTTTGGCTTTGGCTTGCTTTCTAGTGTTTTTAGTTTCCTTTTATTAAAGTTTTTAGAGATTTCTCTTTTCACCCAGTGTTCTGAAATTTTACATTGATGTACTTTAGGTTGAATCTTTTTTTTTTTATTCATTATGTGAAATACTTAGTAGTTCCTTTCTATCTGGTGACTTATGTTCTAGTATATTTTCTGAAACATTTTCTTTTATTCTCTTGGTTTTCTGTTTTCCATTTCTGGAGCTTCTGTAATATAGATATTAGACCAGCTTGGTAGGTCTTCTAATTTTCTTATTCCTCTTTAATTTCCATTTTTTTCTTGTTGTGAAATTTCTTCACTTCTTTCTTTCCTCTTCTTTACTGAATGTATTATTTCTGTTCTTATCATTAATTTTCAAATTTTATATAATATCCTTTACTTGTTTCATGTGTGTCTGTCTTCTGTTGTTCTCTGCAGTTTTCCTTCTTCCTTGTTTCCTTATCTTGATTGTCTATTCATATTTGCAGATAAAGCATTTAGAGTCCTATTGTCTACCTGTTAATTATGGGTAGAACTTGACTTCCCTGTTCACTTTTTCATTTTTGATCATTTCATTTGACATATGCACACCAAACTCTGTGTCTCTATGTATCTGTCTACATCTACATCTGCAGATTCCATACCAAATTACTACTAACTGTAGGTGTTTTATCTTGTTTGCCAATTTGCTCACAGAGGAATAATCACAAGTCCTTCCCCCTAAGCTGCCCTCATTCTTAGAACTAACTGGGGAAGGGTGGCTGGAGTGTGTGATAGGGCAGGGGGATTACTTTCGAGGACATAGACATTGACTGGACATTTACTTATTTCCTGTTTTATGACACTCTTAGCAGTTACCTCACTCTGGGATCTTTTATAATTTGATTCACCTTCTCAGGAAACAGAACAGTAAGTCCCCTGTGTAGGTGGAGGAGTTGCAGTCATCTGGTTGCTGAGGTTGGACGATTGGACCAAAGGGCCTCTGTGCTTCTTAGATGCTCAGTCAACCGTTCTTCTTAGGTTCACCTTTGCCACTACCCTCAGGAATACAAGATGCACCCTATTCCCATCTTTTTCTGATTTCTGCCAGTTAATTTGCTTGTTTCTTGACTCTTGCTCCTTCTTTTACCCCTTCTTGGCATTGGACTTTCAGCTTTCTCTGCCCAAAGTCAGTTTGCTCCCGTTATTCTGCCTTCTAGCATTCTGGATTTATGCTCTGTCTCTACCTCCCCCACTCCTCTCTCTGTCATTATCTCCCTTTCTATGGTTATTGTAGTTCTGGGTTTATTCCTTTTAAAATACATTTTATGATTACTTGTGTTTTCTTATAAGAGGGAGTAGAGGCCAACTTGTTTAACTGGGAGTCTTACAGATTTTAAGAGGTTGAAATGATTGGATTTCATATCATTTCAATGTACTCTTGAACGGAGTCAGTCTTGAGTATATATTCCTTCTCTGCCCTCTTTTGCTTTCTGTGTAGTCCTTAGCAATCACGTGTTACCAAACTCTACCCTGAGTGCATGAAGATAAACAGCTGCAATCGGTGTTAGTTCAGCCTAAAGCCAGCTTCAGTTTGAGTGGAGGGTCCTTTGTAACCAGAAGAAGGAAGAAGGCTTAGGAGAACATTTGTAACAGTGCAGGTTGTGTCTTTCAAGCAGACGTGGCAAAGCAAATACTCCTTTTCCTCTCTGGTGTTCCTTTCTATAATATCAGGAAGCACTCTAAAGCAAAGAGTGTAATTAATGGGAATTACTCGGGAGATGCCCTCCCTACTGTGCATACATTCATCCATCTACTAATTATTAAGCACCCAGTGTAATCCAGGCACTATTCCAGGTCTTGAGGATACAGTAGAAAATAAAACAGGCAAAATCCATGCCCTGTTGGAACTTATATTTGTGTGCTCTTTGTAACTCATCATACAGTGTATGACATTCAAAAGAAATGCTCCACTTCTTTGAAAGTCTCTACTCAGTGCTTCCCACTAGAACATGTATTTAGAATATGTATACACACCTTACCACTAGAATACACACACACACACACACACACACACACACACACACACACCCCTTATTTATGAAATGGACATATAACACGTCAGGAGCTACAAAACACTGTGGATTGCTTTGTTGGGTGTACTTCTCCATTACTATGCAGCAGATCACCCCAAAACTTAATAGTATCCATTACGGTGTAACAAACTACCCCACAATTTAATGGCTGAAACACACTATAAATATTTATCATTTCACACAGCTTTTGCTGCTCAAAGCTTTAGAAGCAGCTTAGCTGGATGCTCTGATTGGAGGTTTACCAAGAGATTGAATCAGTTTGCCAGATAGGGCTGTAGTCATCTGAAGGCTTGATGCCGGGTGGCTTCCAAGGTGTTTCATTCACAATGGCTAGTTGTTGGCAAGAGGCCTTCATTCTTCCCCATCTGGGCCTTTCCACATTTGAGTGTCCTCACAACATGGTACCTGACTTCTGTCAGAGTGAGCAAGCCAAGAAGACAAGGCAGAAGCCACATGTCATCCATGACCTTGCCTCAGATGCTGTACTTCATTTCTACAGAAATGATAGCTCATCCAGCTCTATTCATTGTAGGAGAGGATGCACGGGGGTATGAATTTAGGCTAGAATCACTGCAAGTCATACTGGAAGTTCACTACCGCCCTAGATATTTATGCATGCTTCCTCATTTATTAAGTAACTTCCTTTCTTCATTTGTTACGGCTGCTATGAGAGAATACCATACACTGGGTGTCTTGTAAACAACAGATACAAATTTCCCACAGTTCTGGAAGCTGGGAAGTCCCGGATCAAGGTGCCAGCAGATTTGGTGTATGGTGAGCGACCACTTCCTGCTTCATAGATGGATGTCTTCTTGCTGTGTTTCTGTACAAGAGAAGGGGTAAAGGAAATCTCTTGGATGTCTTTAATAAAAGCACTAATGTTGCCTCTTTTATAAGAGCCTTCATGACCTAATCACCTCCCAAAGGCTCCACCTTTAAATGCCATCATATTGGAAATTATATTTTAACATGAATTTTGGGTGGACACAAACATTCCATCTATGTTGTTCTCAAACTTGAGTGACTCAGATTGGTGGACTTCAATGAACTCGGTTACTTATGAACCGTCAAAATAAAAAATGTTAGTTTCTTGAAAGCTAGTTATAAGGCTTAATTTAATATAGCAACCTTTGTAGTTTGTTATATAATATGAAGTCCTGTGTCAGCTAATGACTTTATAAATGAGTTGAACTTAAAATTACCCCTCAGATTTAATGAAGGGTACCTACATTGGTATATGTCTGTAGTTCATCTGCACAGGCCATCTAATCAGATGCCACCGAAAAGAGACGTGTTTGGATGAGCCATTCCTTTGAGCTACCTAGAATGTACTTTGGAGGTGTTTTCTTATTTAGAAAAGTGGTCATTAGAAACATGTGATCATGAAGAACATCAAAGACCACTAAGTCAAGTGATATGTAAGGAGGATATGGAGAATCTTCATTTTTTATAATTTGTATTTTTTATCCTAATATTCCAAATAGTCATAATGCTGTGTGACATATCATTTCAGGATGGTAGAATATTGGCCTCTCGTTTGTTGAAAAGTAGTTGCTGTCATCATGACTGCCTTCAAGATTGGTTAAGACTGGGATGCCTGAGTGGCTCAGTCGGTTAAGCCGCTCCCCTGCTTGTGCTCTCTCTAACAAGTAAATAAATAAAATCTTAAAAAAAAAAATTAAAAAAGATTGGTTGAGATTTACTATTCCTTTAGAATCATGCTGTAAGAGTTATAGTTTCATTCTTAGAACTTTTAAAATTCCCTAAGTACATACACTTTTTTTTTAAATGAGAAAGTTCTAATTTTAATTTTAAATCCACTGGAAACCAATATAATTAGGGTACAGCATATTCTATCTTGCAGTAGATTTTAGAAACATGCAAATGAGGCCCGCTATTTGCCATGGTTATTTGATTTTCATTTGGATGTTTTGAATTTACTGAGACTTTCCTAAACTGGTGGCCAGTAAGCTGACACCTGTTTTACCGTGGAAGAGCTTTTTTTCCTTCCTTACAATAAGCAGAGTTATCAGTTGTGATATACATGTTGCTATTTTGTGATGAGCAAGAATCCCTAGTCCAATGTGTTTTTTGCTCCCTCTTGCTAGGACAAAAATGAATTCTTCCAGACGTATTATAGCCTAAAGATACATTATTTCTGTAGCAGGAATCCATTGCCAGAAATAAATAAATCAATAAATCATACAGATCATACAGCTTTTTATGGAACTTATGGAACCTACAGTTCATGTAGGTAGCGTATGCCGTTCTCATCCTGCAGCCCTCAGCACAAAATTAGTTGAAATTTTAACATGCCCTCATGCCTCTGTAGCACAATTTTTCTGAAAACTGAAGAGGAGATTCATAATGCCATTACTTTGACTAGAGATTAAAGAAGAGATTTTTTTTTTTTTTTAAATGCACCTTTTGGTGGCGATTTAAAGAGGATGTTGAATCCTAGGCTATGTTTCCATAGAACTTATTTTAATAGATGTTATGTGAAGAAAAAGAAATCTGTGATCATGTGAATTCGGGTAATTATAAATCTGTAAATAAAGTAAAATAGGCTTCCTTACTGCAGATGGTCACAGAGCACATGATCATCTCCAGAAGGGAATATTTTACACGAAATTGAAATTACGGGGAGATCTTTTTCTTTTAGAGGTTAGTGTCTGTGGAACAAATTCTGGGAAACACCTTTTAAGGTATTTCTCATTTGTTGCAAACTGAAGTTTTGCCACAGTTCTGGAGTGTTTTGATCAAGATGTGATCTCTAAAAGGCGCATGTTGTGACTGTTACGCAGTTTTCACCAGTGTTCCTCCAATCCCAGAGGGAAGGCAATATTTGATATGTTAATTAGCAATGGGGCTGAATATTATATGCCTGCATCTAAAATTAGTTTTAATTGCTTCTCTGTATGAAACACAGTGAGTGCACTGTCCTCACTGCCCAAGCTACAGTTTAATGCACTGAAATTTCCAGTTCCCTTTGATAGGCTCTGTACCTCAGTAACATTTGAAGTATTTATGGAGGGAATGAAGTAGGCTTACTCTGTGCTAGGCCATGGACTAAGAGCTATAGAACATGAACTCGTAAATGCCAATGACACTGTGTCTTCAAGAAGCTCCATAACTGGTCCAGGGTCCCTTGGAGGCTAGTGGAGCCGTGACTCAGAGCCAGGCCAGCCTGCCTTCACACAAGTTCCTCACTGCCTCCCTCCTGGCACGTACAGCCAGGAATAGAATGCAAGTCATCAGTTGTTAAGTCTCATTAAAGAAAGAGTATCTTGACTTATGTGAAAATAATGGGATCTTAACTGAATTTTTGAAAAGTTGACGTTAATTAGAATGTAATAGTAGAGTCGTTCAGAATTATTTCTGGGGAAGACATTGGCGTTAGCATTAGTGATGAGAGAGTAAATATTCCTGAAGAACTGAGCTGAAGTAATGTTAAAGGTACATTTCTAAATACATTGCTTTAAGTATGTAAAAGTATATTTTAGCAGCGATTTTGTTAGTGTTTTGTAAACCTGTCAATTCGACATTTCTTGGAGAGGAATTATAATGGAAAGGGTGTTGGACTTTTTGAATGGTTATTCTGCCGCATACTAGATGCCTTATTGTGGTCAAGTATTTTACTGTTTTTACGTCTTCCGAGCCTGAGTTTTTTTTAGTGTAAAGTGGGTAAAGTAGAATGTGTCTCATAGGATTGCAGTAAATCTTTAAAGAAAGAACGTATATAAAACACATAGCACAGGGCAAGTAGCCAGTATCCCATAAGTGGTATTTTTTTTTCCATTTTCCCTACCTTAAGCTATTTAAAAGCTTTGTTGTTGAAATTAATTTATTCAGTAACTTTGTTGTTGAATTAATAATTTATATATATCAAATAATTTATTTTAATGAATATATATGTATATATAGGATATATGTGTACATATGTAGAATGTATGTGTGTGTATATATACATATCTATCTATATATATATAGAAAGATATATGTACATATGTAGAATGTATGTGTGTGTATATATATATATATATGTATATATACACACATATCTATCTCTCTATCTATAGGACCTTCTATAACTGGATGGCATCCTCCTAACAAAGTAATTGATGGTTGGAGATCTTTAAAGCTAGCTAAACATTTCCTCAAAAGTATTTTTTTCTTGATCCTAAGACTAATGTTTTGACTCATTTAATTCAGCAGTGTTCAGAAAAACTGTTCACTAATTCACAAGTGAGGCTTATAATCAGTGGCAACTTGGAATCAAAGAAATGCAGTAGAAAACATGTGTAGGTAGCAGAAAGTATCATTTATCACATATACAACTGTTATTTTTCTGCTTTCCCTGAAGGGGAGCTGAAGTTCACAAAGCCTGGGTGGTAGGTGTGGAGAAAGGACTCCGGATTCCATTTGTCAGATTCTCTTTGAATCTCTGCCTAATGTAACCCTGCCCCTTAACTCCACAAAGAATAAATTCGAATGAACACAACTGGAAACAAGAGGTGTATAGAGTAGTTCACAAAACCCCTTTTTAGTATATATATTATTTTCAAACCTTGACATGAACTAAAGAAGAATCACAAAACATATTTCTCAAAACCCTTTATAAATGGATAATCTGTAGGATAGATCATTTACAGAGGGGTTGGGTTTACATAATTTTGTAATAACCTTTGTGAAATAAAAAGCTGTAGTAAATCCGCAGTACATGCGTATCATCAAGGTGGCTCAACGTTGGTAGCCAAGGGTATAAAGGAAAATCTGAACATTGGAGACATGTAGCTACCCGTGTTGGTTGATTAAATCCTAAAGCAAACCCATCCATTGCTTTGGCTACATGGAGGTGCATTTATAAAATACAGGAGTTGATGCTCTTTTTCCCTGTATATTTTTCAGGTGTAGAGGCACACAGGCTAATAAAAATAGCAAAGGAGGAGTTTAGCCTCCCATGATGGGATTCCTGAAGAATAATGACATACATTCTGCCTTGAAGGCTGTAATCAATCTTTATTGAAAAGAATCTAGGCTGAAAACATGGAGGGCTTTTTGGACAATCCTCCCTCATTACATTGTCCATTTATTTTCCATCTTCTTACCTCTCTTGGTCATTGAGGATTATAACTATTCACTTACACTGATTTTTTTTTGTTTTATTTTTACAAAGGAAGGTCAGTGAACCTACAATATTAAATCACATCCTTGTTTCTTTATTTTATTTGGATCTCTATAAAGATTCAGTGTTTAACTTCTCCCTTTAAGACTTTAGTAAAAGGTAAGGCTAGGAAAGGCTGATGGCTTAATGTAATTGTTTTCTGTTTGAAAAGATACTATAAAAATGTTTAACTCCATTTTATGAACAAGTTTGCAACAGACCTTAATAGTTTTCATATTAAAGCTTGTTTAAACAAGACTTATTTTATGTATACCTGTGTGTGTGTGTGTGTGTGTGTGTGTGTGTGTGTATAAAATTTTTTGGCAAGTGAACATTCTGAATTTCAGGTTTGATTTTAAATATTGATCATATTAATACATTTTTGTATAAAATGTAACCCTAATGTGTATTCTTCTTTAGCTTATACCCCAGATGACTTTCTAGCTAGGACACCATTGGAGCAAGGAAGTTAACAAATGAGAGCTCCTCTCCCATTACACAGCACAGTGCTTCCGGATATTTCCTATTTTGAGCAGCTGTAGGATCTAACTGACACAGCAGGATGCCTTCAGAATATCTTTATGAAGAGAATTCTCTCTCATGCTTTTTTTTTTTTTGCATCTTTTCTACATTCCCCCCACGAAAAGAGTTTTTTTGCATTCAGCCACTATAAAGCACATCAACATTCTACTCTTCCTTCTGCCCAAAAAGAAGATGCAAAGAAAAGCATAATAAAGAAAATAAACCTGTTACATAAAGAATAATGTTAATATAATAATGATTACAATATTAGACTCCAGTCCCTCTTATATAAATTTTATAAATCCTGAGTATGTACGGTGCTTATAGACATAGGCATCTTAAATAGAAATCCAACCTTCATAACTAGGGTACAAAATTGATAAATTTGAAAATACCATTTTATTCAAGTTTAACTTTGGTATGTATCTGAGTGTGAGCATGCCCACAAAATGTAAAGTCTAAAGTAGTTGGTTGGGATTTCTTCTCTGTGCCTATCCTAGAACTGACTAACTATAAAATCTAAAAACAAATGTGTTTTTTTTTAAAGTCTGCTATACACTGTCTGTTGTTCAAGTTTAGTTTAAGCAAATGGCAAAGTCATGGTAGTCTCTCTGGCCTGTAGTTTTGTCCCAAGTTTCTTCCTTACTCAGAAATCTTTGACAGTCCTTAGAGTCTCCAGAAGGTTTTAATGTTTTGTATGGTATTCAGGGCCTTACAAAAACCCATCTTGCTAACTTCTTCTCACACCCTTTCACTCTGCCTCTTGGGCTCACCAGGTTTTCTGCCTTTCCTCAAAGTGATGCATACAGACTTTCAGTGTCTTTGAAATAAATGCCCCGTCATCACTCTCCTGCCTGGCAAATTCAGATTTTTCTTAAAGCTCAGCTAGGCTAGACTTTCCCTTTTAGGTACGGCTTCATGCATCCTTTTTTTCCCCCTGAGTCCTTGCCAAGTTACTTCCTCCGTGTTCCTTCACTCATTTTATTCATATCATGAGTATGATTATGCTATATTATTATTATAGGATACTTGCTTTTTTGCTAGTTTCTCAGTCTTTTTGGAGAGCAGGTACAATATGTCTTTTTATCACTAGACCTCGACATGGTCCTAGTTCTGTCTACAGTTGTCAATAACCATTTTAATAAATGAGGGAGAAAATACCCAAATTGTCTTCCATCTTATAGGAGTATGTTAATCTTTAATGTTTAAGTGGAATGACTCCATGGTTGACATTTCTAGTAGCCTATGTATTGCCAAGGTAATGTACATTGCCCCCACATTTTTGACTTAGCCTTCAACTGAACCTGTGGGCTTCCTAAAGATTCCTTATGAAAGTAATTTAGCCAATTAAAGTGTATCATACTATAAAAAATCAATTGTTTTACAGGTGCTTCATTCCATGAGATCTTCCAGCAGAAGTAATTTTGGGTTGGTGCCTATTGAAAAGCCTTCTGTTTAGCTGATGGCATTGAAATGGAGCCAGAGAAAAAGTAAGGAGGAGGCTCACTACTCCTTTGCCAGGGAACCAGAAGGACAAGTTGAAAAGTGACTTTCTTTTGACTAAAGAAAATCACATTCCACTAAAGGCAGCACATTTTCAGACTGGTGATTAGCCAACTTTATATCCATAAGGAACGTGACTTAATAGAAGAAGAGCCGCCTTTCAGAGAACTAAACTTTTTGTCGAGGTTTGGACGGAAGAAACAAGGCCTATGTTGCCTATCTCCAAGCAGGGCAATTAGAGCTCTTTTGGTTTGTAAGAGAAAATCAAACTCCCGGGGAATTTTAAAAGGCCCTTTTCCTGTGAAATATGACAGTTTGCAGAAGCCTTTTCTTCTTCCATTTACCCTTTCAATGAGGAAACTTATCTTCCTGACAAAAATTGCATTAAGAAGCAGCTGCAGCCATTTCCCCTTAGGCAGCATTCTGGGGCAATATTTGAGAGAAGAGCTCCTTGAAGATAAATGGGTTGCTCGGTAGCCTCAGCCAGGAGGAATAAAGGCATCCTTTCGGTTTCAGACTTTGGCTTGTTAGCCCAGGTTTTTTGATTAGGAGTCTTGCTGACCAGAAGTATTTCTTGTCCTGGTTGAAGTTGTTTGGGAGGAGGGGTTGTCTACTTTTGGTCGGTGCAGGTTCTTTTCTCTGTTTCCCAGTCCAGGCAGTTTGAGAGGTGTCCTTTGTGGTCTGGAGTGAGACTGAGAAGCTGAGTGAAGTGGCACTTTATAAATCTCTCCCTCTTTTCAGGTAATACATCTTTTCAGGTTCTCAGGCTGCAGGTCCTGGAGCAACAGTGACTATTACTGAGATGTAAAGATGCGGCCCCATCACACGGCGCATGAGGTCTGAAGTTGGACTCGGGGGCTCCGCTCCCTCTTCGTCATGTCCCGGGACTCTCCTCTTTGTTTTACCCACCCGTCCCCAGAGACATTTTCTTTTCTCTCTTGTTGCTCACTCCTGCCTTCAGGATCTCCTTGTCATAGGTTTAGGTTTCTCCCAATATTTGTGTCTCTTCCCTCTGCTTAGCCCACAGAGACCAGGTAGTAGAAATTCTCTTTAGAAGGGAAGAAGAGGGGCGCCTGGGTGGCTCAGTTGGTTAAGCAACTGCCTTCGGCTCAGGTCACGGTCCCTGAGTCCTGGGATTGAGTCCTGCATCAGGCACCCAGCTCCATGGGGAGTCTGCTTCTCCCTCTGACCTTCTCACCTCTCATGCTCTCTCTCACTGTCTCTCTCTCAAATAAATAAATAAAAATCTTAAAAAAAAAAAAAAAGAAGGGAAGAAGAGGGAATCACTAAGAAAACTTATATTTAACATTTCAGTCTTCCCATCATTCCGTTGCCTTATTACAATGGCGCTAACCGAATATGACTTCCATTTAGGATTTAGGGCAAAATAGGTAATGTGTTTTTAGCTAAGAATTACTGAGTGCATATTTCTTTTTGCAAGCAGTTTCTTGGTGATAAATATGAAATCACTCTGTGTTTGTAATCCTCATTCTTTCTTTCTTTCCTTTGTCTTTTTCTCTGTCATTTCCGACAACAGTTATTACTTGTGTCCAGCTCTGACAGCTAAGTTTTGCTTCACATTGTTATATGAAGGAACAGTATGAGACCACGGGTAGGCAAACTTGTTTTTATAAAGGGCCATTTAGTGACTATTTAGGCTATAAGGTCACTGTTAAAATTATTCATCTCTGCTGATATTGTAAAAACAGCCATAAGACAATGTGTATTGTGTTTGAAAAAAACTGATAAATACGGGGCGCCTGGGTGGCTCAGTGGATTAAGCCGCTGCCTTCGGCTCAGGTCATGATCTCAGTGTCCTGGGATCGAGCCCCGCATCGGGTTCTCTGCTCAGCAGGGAGCCTGCTTCCTCCTCTCTCTCTGCCTGCCTCTCTGCCTACTTGTGATCTCTCTCTCTGTCAAATAAAATAAATAAAATCTTTAAAAAAAGCCTCATAAATACAAGGTAAAATAATTAGAAATATGATCCACATCCTTAGTTTCAAATTTTATATTTTCCTCCATAATTCCCACTAATAGTGTGGCCTTCTGAAGTATACAAGAAATTTTGTAGGTTAAAAAAAAATATGCAGCGGCCCCTGGGTGGCTCAGGGAGTTAAGCCTCTGTGTTTGCCTCAGGTCATGATCTCAGGGTCCTGGGATAGAGCCCCCACATCAGGTTCTCTGCTCAGCAGGGAGCCTGCCCCTCCCCACTCTCTGCCTGCCTCTCTGCCTGCTTGTGATCTCTCTCTGTCAAATAAATAAATAAAACCTTTTTAAAAAAACACATTCGCCATCTATAAGTGGATAACAGACCCCTTAGGAAAAGGGCAAAAGACAAAAGAGGAAGGACATTGTGGAGAGAACTTTGCTATTTTTTTTTTCCACAGAAATCTTTTTCCCCCAATGAAACAAAAAGTTGTCTTAATATTGTTTGATTAACTCTTGGTGTAATGTCATGTAGCATATTCTGCTAACAAGATAAAGAAATGTTGGCTTTGTTTTGCTGCTATTTTCTCTGAATCTACAGAATTTCCCTTTAGAAATAATCTACATGGAATTTATTTGCATGTTTTTCTTACAGAGAACCTGCTACCTGTGGGAGACAATATAGTGTATGGGTTAAGAGCTCTAGGGCTAGAATCAGACTGGTTTTGACCCCCAGCTCTGCCATTCACCATTATCAGATAACTTATTTCTGTCTCAGTTTCCTCAACTCTGTTACATAGAGTTGCTGCAAAGATTATATGAGCTAATGGGGCACCTGGGTGGCGCCTCATACCTTCAGCTCAGGTCATGATCCCTGGGTCCTGGGACCAAGCCCCACATCTGGCTCTCTGCTCAGCGGGGAGCCTGTTTCCCCACCCCCACTCTCTTTCTGCCTGCCTCTCTGCCTACTTGTGATCTCTGTCTGTAAAATAGACAAAAATCTTTAAAAAAGGGGCGCCTGGGTGGCTCAGTGGGTTAAGCCGCTGCCTTTGGCTCAGGTCATGATCTCAGGGTCCTGGGATCGGGCCCCGCATCAGGCTCTCTGCTCAGTGGAGAGCCTGCGTCCCCCTCTCTCTCTGCCTTCCCTGTCTGCCTACTGGTGATCTCTCTGTCAAATAAATAAATAAAATCTAAAAAAATAAAATCTTAAAAAAAAAGATTATATGAGCTAATACATGATAGCAGTCACCGTATATATGCTGATTACTCTTGTGAGTGCTCAGAAAATGTCATCCATTATCCCTGTTATTCATACACATCGGCTCTTGAATCAACCTGAAATTTGCCAGTCGCGTTTATTTACTTGATTAATATTTTTCACTTGGATCTGAATGTTTTAGGAAGATGACTATATAGAAAAAATCTTAATATATATTTTACATTTATATTCCTATTCAAATATGCACAGATTATTTTTATTTTAAAATTCTCTTTATAAAAATAATTACACCACTTCTGTTGTTTGTTATAAGATAAAATTCTCTTTAATGGTGAAAACATTCATATATGAGAATCTGTAGAAGAATGAATTTGGTGATTGTAATATATCACACTTTATTTTGTTGCTTATAAAATAAAAGTAGAAAGGAGATGTATGTACAGCCAGGGGTCATCATCAAGGTGACTGATCTTTTAGACCCTGAGATACCAAATATATAAAGTCAGTTGCTTTGGCATCTTTGGAATTATAATGGGTTTGGATGAATATTTTGACTGTGACTACTGATAATTATAATATTTGGCAAGAATGTGCCATCTTTGATCACACTGTTTGATATAACTTTAGTTTATCTACACGTCTCACTCCATCTCTCATCCTTCCAAGAAGCATTCAAGACTAGGAGAACTAGTTTCACTAATGGAGGAAAGTTGTCCTAGTGTGTTGAGTAGAAAATGGCAACCACCATTGGCTGAGGAACTGGAGTACTTCCTAAGGAAAAGACATAATCCTATTTTTAGTAATTAATCTAATAACAAAGCCTGGAATAGTTTTGTTGGAATCAATAGCCTGGTGTCTTTACTCTTAGATCTTCTCCTTAGTCAATATCTGACTTCCAGGGAGAGGAATAGCTCTAAGACTGTTTGCCTTAACAATATCTAAGAATTGGGTCCGTGTGCTTTAGTTCTTCTCTGTCACATAAAAGGCACTATAGTAATTCTTGCACTGGGGACTCAGTACCTCACATCTACATAAAGGGAGTTTCACGACAAGTGATAGCCACAGGGTCTGAATCAAAACAGCAGTGCGTACCAGCACTGGCCGAAGAACACAACAGTGGCTATAGCTAGGGGAACCAGCAAGTCTAAGTCAAAGTGAAAAATGGCACCCAGTGGGGGGGGGCTGCAAATCATGTGGGTGACTGGGAGTGGTATCCAGTATGTGCTAGTATCAGGACTTACCCACTAGAGGGGGCTGTGGCAGAAGGGGAAAGAAAAAGCAGAGTCCACATGGTAGCAGCCAGCCAGAGTAGCCACATCCAAGCAATGGGCATAGTCTTGGGTCTCCCACAAATACTTGGGGAGCACTTTACTGCTAGAAAAAAAAAAAAAGAATACTTTTCTGGCTACTGGGGTTACTTGCGCATTTTCCAGCAGCATATTTTTTTATATTCTGAGAAATCATAAACAGTTCTGAAATATGTTGGCACTGTTTTGGAAGGATCAGATTTGTATATGAGTCTTCACAATTGAGAAGTACAAAATGCTACTGCAATTAAAATCTAGATGGAGATTATGAGAATTGAGTCTTTCACCAGCTTCCTCATTAAATTGTTGTATGTCTTTGACCAAATCACTTAACTTCTCTGAGTTCCCATTTCCTCAGTGAGCTAAATTTTTTTAGGATCCTTTCAGCAGTAAAAATGTGTCCCTAATATTTTTATGATGATAAAAGTGCCTGAGATATGTTTAAATGGAAAGCAAACGCTAAGATGAAAGCATAGATAGTTGAGGGGTGCCTAGTTGGGCTCAGTAGGTTAAGCGTCTGCCTTCAGTTCTAGGTCAGGATATCAGGGTCCTGGGATCAAGCCCTGCATTGGGCTCCCTGCTTAGCAGGGAGTCTGCCCTTCCCTTTTCCTCTCCCTCTGCCCATCCTTCTCCCTCCCCCAACTTGTATGCATGGTCACTCTCAAATAAATAAAATCTTAAAAAAAAAGGAAAACATAGATAAGTGAGAGCCCTCTTCAAAGAAAGAATAGTACTTGCTTCACATACAGACATTTTGTACTTTGAGTCAATATCCTTTTTGCCATTAAACCAGTTTGCCATTAAACTTGATTAGTATATACAAATATTTCATTGCACACATGAACCATTAAGTGGTAGGAAGAGAAAACAACCGTCACCAACTATTATGACCATAGTGCGTTTTTCACTTGGCTAGTTGGGAGAAGAAAGTCTGTCATTGGTTATGATACTTGTTTTTTAATTTAGCATGCAAATGAGCTAAGTATTTCCACTGTAACCATCTTGTTTGAATTGCAAAATCTGAAAGTATTTGATTAGTTGCTAATAAGTATCTGAATTTAGTTCAGCGTAACAGATTTCACTGAATGACTGATTAGGTATAGCATTGTATGTACAGTATCGATGAGAGTTCTGTAATTATCCATTTGGGGCAGTAAGATTTTCAAGTCAAAGATCAACAAAACATTTGAAAGGATGGGGTAATATGCAGTTTAGTGGCAAAGAAGGGAGAAATCAAACAGGGCTGGATGAGGAAGGGCCTCCTCGAGTTAGCAGGACATAACGATGGCCCTAAAAGTAGGCCCGAAATGATCACAGCCCTCAGGCTTGACGATTCACTAGAAGGACTCACGGGATTCAGAAGTTGTTATACTCGTGGTTCTGGACAATGAGAAATGAAGTCAACTGAAATCAAAGATTCATGCAAATCAATATAGGAGACCAGAAGTTCCCATCCTACTTCTTTTTAGGTTCTGCAGTGCCCAGCACAGAACCAGTAATACAGTAAGAACTTAATGAATTTTTTTCAAGTAAGTCAATGGATGAATGTGGCCAAACAGCAAAAACAAGCAATAACAAAACGAAAAACTGAAACACAGTGTACATAAACAAAATGATTGGGATTAAGTGAAACAGTTCTAAAGTTAACATCATATTCATAAAGTAAACTGTTCTTTTCTATCACTTGTTTTTACTCTGCTTTAAATGTTTGTGGTATGATTCTAAGCCCCAGCTTGGTTGCCCAATGTCTGATTGGCCATGGGCAAGCAACTTTAGACTCTGTTTTCTTTAGATTAAAGAGAAGATTTAGATAGATTTAGATTTAGATTAAAGAGAAGATTTGGATAATCAGATGTCTCCCTTCTTCTTTCCCCTCTCACCCCAACCCCACCTGCTTTTTCTCCATTCCTCTCCCTCTTCTCTAATCTGTAGGAGCAAAGACCTTCCAAAGCAGTGAATAGTGTGATGTATTTCTATTACCCTCTTGGCCCAGGTATATTCTTCGGGCCCAAATTGGCTATAGTTTTCCTCTTCTACACAATTTCAGTTTTACTAACTAAATTACATTTTGGTGATTACCAGTGTTGTTAGAAACTAGTGGGCTCTATATAGCATTTATTTTCATTTAACATTGCCAAATTCAACCTTCGATTATTCGTTCAGTACATGTTTATTAAATGCCCTATTGGCTGTATCATTTGTAAATATCTTCTCCCATTTATTTTCACTGAATTTTCTTTTTTTTTCTTTTTATTTCATTGATGGTTTCCTTCTCTCAGCAGAGCTTTTAATGTAGTACGAATTGTTTATTTTTACTTTTCTATTCCTTAACTGAGGAGGCATACCCAGAAAACAGTTGCCAAGGATAATGTGCAAGAGTTTAACACCTGTGTTTTCTCCTAGGAGTTTTATGGCTTCATGTCTCACATTTAGGTCATTAATCTATTAATCCTAAATCTATAACCTATTGCAAGTTTATTTTTGTGATTGGTGTAAGAATATATCCAATAGGGAGTTAATATCCAATATGTATGAAGAACTCTTACAACTCCATATCAAAACCTCCAAATCATCCAACTAAAAATGGTTAGAGGACCTGAATAGACATTTTTCCCAAAGAAGATCTACATGGCCAACAACCACATGAAAAGGTGCTCAGCATCACGAATCATCAGGGAAATCCATATCAAAGCCACAATAGATGTGAATTCATACCAGTCCGATTGGCCATTTTCAGAAAGAAAAAAATAACAAGTGTTGTGAGGACGTAGAGAAAAGGGAACCCTTGTGAAATGTTAGGAATGTAAATTGGTATGACTGCTATGGAAAACAGTTTGCAGGGTCCTCAAAAAAGTAAAAATAGAAATGCCATGCAATCCAATAGTTCCATAACTGGGTATTTACACAAAGAAGATGAAAACACTATTTCAGAAAGATTTATGCACTCCTGTGTTCATTGCAATATTGTTTGCAATAGCCAAGATACGGAAACAACATCCACATGCATTGATGCATGAATGAATAAAGCTGTGATATATACACACGAAAAAATATTACTCAGCTATAAAAAAGACAGAAATCTTACCATTTGCAATGACATGGTATTTGCAACCATGGTATTTGCAACAACATGACGTAGAGGGTGTTACGCTAAGTGCAATAAGTCAGAGAAAGAACCATGTGGTTTCACTTACACGTGGTATCTAAAAAAGAAAACAAAGGAACCAAAAACAAAACAAAACAAAACAAAACAGACCCCAGAGACTTATAAATACAGAGAACAGACTGTTACTTGCAGGGAGAAGGGGGTTGGGGAAATGGCTAAGATAGGTGAGAGGGATAAGAGGTACAAACTTCATTTATAAAATAGTCATGGGGAGGAAAAGTACAGCATAGGGAATATAGTCCGTAGTAATGTACTAATGGTATATGGTGACGGTAGCTACACCTGCCATGGTAAGTATTGTGTATTATATAGAAGTATGTTATACAAGTGAAACTAATATAACATTGTATGCCAACTATACTTCAACAATCAATTTGTTTAACGTTAAAAAATATTTATTGAATACCTGCAATGTACTACTTCAGTTCTCAGACAAAACAGACCCAGATCCTGGCCCATTTTTATGTTTTAGGGAACAAACAAGATATAATAAAAATTAAAGAGGAGGAAGATACAGAGACTAGACAAAAACAATAAAAATTAAATCATAGTTTCCTAAACAGCAAGAAAAAGAAGAGAGAAATGACATAGAGCCAGGTAAGGAGAATTGAGAGGTTCTGTGGGGCAATTTGAGATACAATGGCCCAGGTAGGCCTTCTTGAGAAAATTGTACATCAATAAAATCCTGAAGAAAGACAGGAAATGAAGGATGTGAAATCAAGCCAAAGAACATTCTAGGCAAAGGGAACAGCCCATGGAAGGTTGGAGCACGCCTGGAACTTCTGGGGAGCATTAAGGAGGCCAGTTGGGTTGGAGCAGAAAGAGCAGAGGGAAGCAGTAGGGAAAAAGGTCAGAAAGGTGGTGGGCAGGAGTTGAGGGACATCATGAAAGCTTTGCAGGACTTCGTAGGAGATGGTACCCTTTATTTTCATTTTTTAAAATATTTTGTTTTTTTTATTTGACAGAGAGACAGCTAGAGAGGGAACATAAGCAGGGGGAGTGGGAGAGGGAGAAACAGACTTCCTGCAGAGCCAGGAGCTGGATGCAGGGCTTGATCCCATGACCCTGGGATCATGACCTGAGCCGAAGACAGACACTTAACAAATGAGCAACCAAAGTGCCCCGATGGCACCTTTTTATTAATTTTTCTGCTTAGAACTTCTTTTATAAAATAGTACATAATTTATAGAGGGAGTTAATTTATAATTAACATAATTAATATTTCCTTTATGAGCAAAATCATTAAATTATTTTAATTTTTAGAAAATTCACGACCGCAGATACTCATTTTAACTTCTCATCTATGATGCAAATATTTACCTGTAATTTTAGTAATGAAGTGTCCTTTATAAAAGCTTTCTTCCTATATCTAACCACCATTAACCACCATGAGATTCTTTTTCATTGTCCTAGGTTCAGTTTGAATTCAGAACCTGCATTGATCAACTCATTGCTCTCTACAATTTTATTTATTTATTTAATTTATTTAACATCTTTATTAATCTGCATTTGAACCACTTTGTGGAGAATAAAAATATAGAGCAGTTTTATGTCCTCCTAAAAATTTGGCTTGAACCAGAAAGCGGGTACTACTTTCTCCTGCTCTTTGGTTTCATTTTAATTTCAAAACTAATTTCATGCTTTTAAATGTTAAATTACTATAAGGGTTTTCAACTTTCTGTCTTTAATTCTAGTATTATCTATTATCTACCATGCTAATTTTGTTTTTGCTTAATTGAGAGTACAATAGACACTAGCACAAAAATAGCAGAGGTCAGAATGCTTACCAAATGAGGTTTTGATACAATGCATAATTCATGAAATACATTCCCTCATGTTTTCCATTGTCCTCAACTGAAAATGTACCTTGCTAAATGCAGCTCTTCCACATTGTTTTAAATCCTGTTGAAGTCCTCAGATTTCTACTGTTTTCTGCTTTTGAAAAAGTCTCTTTTAGTCTGTTATTTTTTTAATATAAGTGTTTCTTCTAAAAAGAATACTTTTTGGCTTTGTGCCTCAAGATTCTCTAAAAGTTGGTTACTCAGTGCCAAAGGAATTATATATACCAGCTCATAATTCAAGTTAATCTATTGATAAGCAAAACATAAACTTATTTCATTATATAATGTACCTATTTTTAACCAATATTCTATTATTTTGTGTTCTCAAAGAGAAAAAACTAATTTATTGTTGGTCTTGCATTGGTAATCAGAATGCTCTCAGCTGCAAGTGGCAGAAATTCAATTCAAATTAGCTGAATTGAAAAAGGGATGGGAAGTTTATCAAGGGTGTGGGTTGATTCAAATACTGTGGGTGCAGTGGATCTGGTGATTTCACTAGAATTTTGGGTATCTGTGTGTCTCTCTTGTTTTTACTAACTTCTTATTTTGGCACCATTTTTGGGCAACACATGGCAGCAAAGATGCCTGGCTGTCAGTGCCAGGCTTATGTGGCCTCATAGCTAACAGTCCCAGAGAAGAGACCAAGAGTCTCTTTCCCCAGCGTTTATAGTTTCTTGGGAAGGGTTACATTGGGCCCTTCTTGGCCATGTGGGTATGGATAAATTTACATCCAGAGAGATACGAAACTCTAATATGGATGGAGTACCTCTCTGTGGTGGGAAAGGTAAAATGGTATGAACAGAGAATGAGACACTCTTAAACCAGAGAAACAAAACAAGCGACAGTAACAAATTCCCATTCAGTTCCTTTGGATGCCAAGCGTCAGTCAGCAGGTGCAAATAGCAGACTTCTCCACCAAGGCAGTTCATCGGGTCAGTCATTTATATTTTAGAACATCTTCTAAGCGTTAGTCTTCATCTCAAAGAACTGTGGACAGCTCGGATACAAGTATTACCAAAAAATAGGAGCATGTTTTCCCTCCATTCGAATGGCTGTCTCCTCCGTTCACTATACTGCTTATTCAGAACTCCCAGAGAAATATTACAGACTGCATTGGAGTAAGGTGTGGATTATGTTTGTGTTCTATCAAGTAGCACTCTTTAAATTGTTGTAAGTGCTGAGGAGTCAGGACATGAATTGTACTGGAAGGATGGTAGTCTTTCGTTGCTCTATGAATCAAAAGACAGTGTCCTAGTAAGGGTATTTGGGGACCCTTTTAAACCTGGGAGGTGTAAGGTGCACTGATGATTGTAGGTGAGCTTCCCGTGTTCCCCAACAAGGGAGAAGAGTATGTGACATTTTATTATTAGCTTGTTTTTAATTCTGTCCAGTAAAATTCTCTTTTAGATTTAAAAAATGCCACATGAGAAGTTAAAGATCATTCTAATAAGCAAAGAAGGCATGACTAGACTCTTTAATGCCTCAGGAAGGGCCGGTGGAATATAAGCACAGTGCTGGGCGCTGATTGTGGGGAATATGATAAACTTCAGTGTCAGCCAGCCTCCTTTCTGAGATTCATATAGTGAAAGGTGACAATTTTGGTTTAGAGCCAAGAATAAAAGACAAAAAAAAAAAAAAAAAGGAAAAAAGAAGACTCCTGAACAGAAATAGCACTGTAACAAAATTCCTCATCACCTTCTATCTTTCTAGACCAAGTATTTGATGAATTTTAGGGATTATTAAGAACATATTTCTTATTCCATAGTCCTTAATTAGAAAGTTAAACATCTCTAAATGAATTAATGCTCTGATAGGTCCATTTCTCCTTTTCATTTCTGCTGCCAAAATTCACAGCTCTATCATCTCCAGCCTGGATTACCCTTTGGCCCTCTAGTTATCTGCCAGCTCTATGGTCTGTCTCCTCTAACCCATGTTCAACTTTGGGGTCCTGGTGCTACTTCTGTGTGTAATACTCAACTGTGATCTCTTTCCAACTATGAGGGAAATGCAAATAATAATAATTATTATAATAATAATAATAATAGTAATTATTATTATTTAGTGCACAGACCTTTTATGATAAAATAGGATCTGGAATTTGGGAGCCAATATCAAACACAATTCTGTTTATTAGTTGGGCAGCATGGGTATCAGTGTACATATTGTTCTTATAGTTTAGCTTCCTCATCTACAATGGGGTGATCAAAATGCGATCTGCCTTATCAGCTTGTTTTGTAAGGACTAAATGAAAAAAAATGTATGTGACGTGTTTGTGATAGCAGCTATGATATAGTTGATTCTTAATAAATGTTGGCTCTGCTGTGACTTCTGTCTCCCTCCCTAGCCTCATCTCTGGCCAGTCCCCCATACTGCCGTATGATCTGGCCATGGCAAAGTTCTTGGTTTCTGAATTGCCATTCTCTTTATATTTCTTGGCCTTTATACATACTGCTTCCTTTATTTTTCCCACTGGACCGAATGGTTTAAGCTTAGCAAATATATCTTACTTGCATTTGCAGTTCTTAACACAATGCCAGGCACTTAATGGAGGACTTGAAAGAAATAATGTTGAATGAGGACAGCTGTTCATTCATCAAAATACAATTGGTTTCTTCATGTATTTGTTTTCAGTTCAGCTTCACAGTATGGTAATGTAGAAGTCTCACTGGAAGAAATTATTTCACCTTAAGGTCAAGGGCATGCAAGTGTTGCAGAAATAAGTTCTTTGGATTAACAACTGTGACTTTTTCACAGTTCTTTAATTTTCTTGGACCAAGCTGTCTGTTTCAATGGAAGCTCAGTTTAGCATTAGGTACTGTAAAAAAGGAAAACGTGCTCCTTTGTGGTATCGAGAAGAAACGTAAAAATCAGCTAATGGGTGAAAGTTTCTCTGGGCATGTTTTGTTTTCTGGATGAATGTGGTTTATGACCGCTGGCTGTTGGGAATTCCTTCATAATTATGGGTTGGGTTGTCCTCTAAAAACTCTACCTTTCTTGCACTGGAGAGAACCAGCATGATCCAATGTAAGTGCAGGTCAGTTCTATTGAATTTCTTGGTCTGTGTCATCAAGATACAAAGAGCTGGTGACATTCTCATTCTGATCAATTTTGAAGCATTCAACCAAGAAGATTTGACCCAGCAAAATATGTTAGAAGCATCTCTTCCACAAAAATGTGTAGCTGTTTTTTGGCAACTTTTTCTAAGGGCTCAGAAATAATAATTCTTTGAGTGCCACGTGATAGTTTTGATGAAGGGTGACCAGTTGGTTTGAAACAATGGTAGTTAAAGAAGTATGAAGTGCTAAGAGGAACTAGGTTTCATTATAAATATCTTTTCGACTTTGGGGTTATTCTGTTTGCATATTGCCGTGATTGAGTATTGGTGAGTTGCCCAGAATCACTTCAGTACAATAAATGACCGTCTTGTTCAAGACTTGCTTGTTACTTCTTTGTTTATGAACTACTACTCCAGTACTATTTGCCCTACTTTATAAATATTTAAGTTTACTTTATCTTCAGTCCTCAAGTGAACAGACATCTCATTCAATGACAAAGCACAGTAATGCATTCTAATTGTCTAATATCAACAAAACATTTCAAAATTAACTTTATGCAAATATGATTGGATATTTTCCATTAGTTGATTGAAATGAAATGTTTGAAAAATTGCTTCAAATGTTTTTCCCTATTAAAGTTATTGTTACCATAGATTAATTTGTCACTGAAATACTTAATGCAAATACATTTAATTTCTTTGCAAATTCCATTGAAGCGCAACATCTCAGAGGTGTCTTAGAAATAAATTATAATACTATTTTAAACAGATCTTTTATTAGTTTTTAATAAAAACATAACAGATGATGGCTTTGAAATAATTTGTGTTGAACTACAGAAGAAAATGCCGTAAATCTCATTTTGACAAACGTTTTATTCTTTGTAATTTGTAATGGGAAGAAACACTGCATAAAAATCTTCAAGTAAGCTTTTGGCGCCATTTGTTATATTTATTCCTTAGGGTAGGATATGTGTGCATGTGCGTCTACTTTTCTTCCTCCCTACTCCCCAGACACTTCTTTTTCCCATAAAAAAAGTGAGAACATTTCTTAGATTTGGGAATTTATAAAATCAAGTCATGCGTTAAGGCATTAGGATGCAAAGCTGAGAGAGGATCAAGGTAAAACTTAGGATAACATGATAAATTCACAGCTTCAAAATTTGAGCTGTGCATATACTGTTTTAAGAAACTGTTTTTGCCATATTTCTTCTAGTTGGATCCTCTTCTAGTTGGATCTTCAGGTTTTAAAATATTATGGAAGAAAAACTGACAAGATCTTGTCATGTATACTTAAGAAACTTGCAACGCTTATTGTAATGAATTAGATTTTTACTGATGCCTGAGTAACTTGTCAATAGCAAGCTGAATGCATTTATATATAGTACAAGGGTTGATCATAGGAAAATCTAAGATAAAATTGGCTTTTGGAGACTTGTACCTTATAGTGGAAACTCAGGCCTACCATTTGTGCCTGTAAAGTTTGAATTTCCTTTGGCAACCCATTAAATCTTTTTTTAAAAATTGGTGCACATGCCGTAAAATTTACCCCTTTGAAGTATGCAATTCAGTGGTTTTTCATATATTCAAAAAACTGAACAACCATAACCACTATGTAATTCCAGAACATTTCCATCATCCCTGAAAAGAAATTCCATGCTCATTAGCTGTGAATTCCCACCCTTCCCTCTCCCAGCCCCAGGCAACCATAATCCACTTTCTGTCTCTGTAGACTTGCCTGTTCTGGACTTTTCATACATGTGGAATCACACAATATGTGACCTTTTTGGTCTGTATTCTAAGCATAATGTTTCCAAGGTTCATCCATGTTGAGCACGTGTCAGTACTTCGTTGCTTTCTGTGGTTAAACAGTGTCCCGCGTGTGGGTGTGTCACATCTTGTTCACTCACCAGCTGATGAACATTTCAGTTGCTTCGACTTTTGGGTTATAACGAAAGCGCTGTATGAACATTTATGTTTAAGTTTTTGTGTGCATGTGTGTTGTCAGTGTTCTTGTACAGATACCCAGGAGTGGAATTGCTGGGTCACATGATAGCACTATGTTTAAATTTTGGAGGAACCGTCAAACTGTTTTCCGCAGCACCTTTTACATTTTCACCAGCAATGTGTGACAGCTCCGGTTTCTAAACATTATAAAACATATGGTATTTTGATTCAGTAATTGCCCGCATTTTAATTGGGTTGTGTTTTCTTTTTATTGCTGAGTAGAGAGAGTTACTTATGTGTCATGAATACTAGAGCCTCAGCCCGATAGATGATTTGCAAATATTTTTTCACACTGTGTTCATTGTCTTTTCACTTTCTTTCTTTATAGTGTCAGTTGACAAACAGAAGTTTCTAATTTTGAATACAATTTAATATTTTTTTTGATTACTTGTACTTTTTGTGTCATATCTAAAAAAAAAAAAAAAGTTGTGTTTAACTCTTAAACATCACACCCACGTGTCTTGCTTCATCTCATGTCCTACCCTAAACTACACAGTCACATGCATAAATCTCACATTCCCGCTTACAGTTTTGCTATTCCTAATTATTTGGACACACGGTCCTCTCTCTGTGGCCTTGGAATATGTTTTGTCCCTCTCTCAGAGTGCCTTAATTAGCATCTTTTTTAAACTTTGACTTGACCTAATTTAGGAAGTTGGCTCAGACCCACCTTCCCTTGCCTAGTTCAGTAGCTTTTTATTCTCCGTTTTCCTCTTGTAATTCCCAGAAATACAATGATGATTTAATTTTAATTGTTAATTTACATCTCAGTCACCCACACTGCACCTTGAGCTCTTTGAAATCAAATTCTTTCCTTGATTTCTGGATATCCTGAATGGAGCAGTAGAATGTAGTAAATGCCCCCAAATACTTGAATGAATGCCTTCTGTTTTGATATTGCCTTCTTGGCCACCCAGAATTAGAGGCTCAGAATGTTTTCCATGGGAGGGCCTAACAGTTTGGATCTTTCGTTCTGTCCTCTCCGTCAGCCTGCCATGCCCTTTTGGTTGCAATCACTATAGTACACCATTCACTGAAGTAAAATTAGAGAACATTATTTGAGCTAAATGATTCCTGGATTATTTGATTTCTAATCTGATTGAATACTAATTCTCTGGGTCCAGAATTAGAACTAGGTTTGGGGTCTTTGATTTTCCTCTAAAAGAGTGAGATTTGACCCAGATAAAGGGTACTCAAAGGATATAAATACGAAAGTTGACTTTAATACCAATTTAATTTTCCTTTAGACCCTTTGGGAAGAAGAGAGGTGAGGAAGTGTAGCCAAAAAGAAGATTAGAGATCACAGTTTATCCAGGGAGGGCAAGGTCTGAGCTGACAGTATACAAGAGGAGTAGACATTGTCTGTTGTTTCACGGATTACCCAGGACACTGGGTCTTCTGTTGTGTGCTTTAGGGAAGAGTGGCCATTCACTGCAGGCATTCAGTGGTTCTGGTGGCGGAATTGGAGACTTGGATGTGTTCCATCAGGATACTCTGATGATGGCCTTGTGAGTTACTTCCTTGGGAGCAAGGTGCCAGACTCTAGTCATTAGGGGCCTGTTTTTCTTACCGCCAATCCCTCTGGAATATACTGCTACTTCATATTCACATTTCCAGTGTAGACTTATGCCTAAATTCAAAGGGATGCTTGGCAATCAGATTGTGTCCACAGTTTTAACTAATTCAGGGCGGAATTTTTTGCCCTACCCCATAAAAGGCTCATTTCTACATGTGGGGAGGGACAATAGCAAGCCTTAGTACATTGACTTCAACGTTCTCTTCTGAAGGTGTGTTATTTTTGGTGAACTACTTCAGCCAGTTTTAGGAGATGAATACCAAATTAGAGAATTTGGGGCACTGTGGCAGGCGGACAGAACTCCCTGTTACTTCATATCCTAAGTGCTGGACAAGAATGGCTTCTTAATGACCTGGTAATGTTGACATAAACTAATGGCTCACGCTAACAAGAGTCATTTTAGTCACTTAGCTTAATTCAGATATTAGGCAAATATCTATAATATGATGATAGGCTATTATAAACTCTTCATAAATAAAACTGCATTTGTATTTTACAAATACGTTTAAATTTAACATCAAGAACTATGCTTAGAAAATATTCTAATTGGCAGTATGTCTGAGTTGTAAAACATGACTTGAAATATTAAGTTTTGTAATTAACATAGAAGTGCAAAGATAATTCATGAATATTCTTGTTTCTAGATGAGGTTTTAATCATACTTTTTAAAGGCCAAATGTCTCCATCATATGACATATTTAAGGAATAGAAACCGTTTTGAAGACATTATTATTATGATAAAATAATTTTATAGTCTACACATTTGGCAAATGATATTTGCTTATTGACTAAAATAAATAAGACAACTGAAAGTAAGAGCTTATGTAAAATGTGGCACTAGTGTAAACAGAGAAATACAGAGGGAAAGAGGAAAAGTCAGTAAATGAAGAAAAATTAACATTTCTTTCTCTAAATTACTTAATATATATTTCAGCATATATCTCAACATTTGTGGCAATTGGTTTATGATAAAAGAGAATTTTCTGAATATAGACAGTCACTGAAACAGATAAGCCTAATACACTATTATAAATTTGACTTACAAATTTTTCTAAAAATAGAAGGTTATATTTGTGTGTGTGTGTGTGTGTGTATATGTGTGTGTAAGGAGAGGGAGAAAGATCAGGAGACAAAAGCAGACAAGAACAGCTACAGAGTATACTATGTAGTAGTAAGGCATATTTTGTGGCTAAGGCATTCTAAATATGTCTGAAATGCTTCACAAGTATAACTCATGAACTGTGATTATAGCCTAAACTATACATGCTTTATAACTTGCAATTCTCTAAAATGTATTTTGTGATTCTTGAAATCTATACAACAGTTTACTGGTTGGAAAGGAAATATGTACTTGCTTGTTATCATTTTTTTTTTCTCTCTCTCTCTGTCTCTCCCCCTTTTAAAATTTCCTATCTGGTCTTGATCTGATTCCTTAGCAAATGGGGTTGTAAAGTCTCTGTCCTCTCCAGTTACTCTCATCTGTCAAAAGAAGGAATTTACACATAGCACCTAAATAAACAAAAGTGATTTCTTTTTCAGTTTTCTGTTGGTTAAAGCGGTTTCTTTTCTTATAGGGAGATTCACATTATGAATTTCATGTTTGTCTTTCGGAAAATAATTACATTTTCTGTTTCCACAATGAAAAGTTCATTGGCTGTCTTACCATTTGAGAATCACTCCTGTGTTGCCTGCATTTAGCTATAGGCATAGGGAAATTTAACAAAAGTGTAGGTAAAACAGATAAGCAGGAATATCCTGCAAAATAACACATACTATTTAGGTATACATATTTAATGAACTATACTGGCCTTTTTGTTTACCTAGAACATGCCAAGTTCATTTTTGTCTCAGACTCTTTAAGCACTGTCCTCTGATAAGAAATATACTTCTTTCTCTGCTGAATGTACTATGTGATGAATCATAAAGTCATCAATAAAACTCAAAAGAAGCTCCTTCTATTTCCCTATTTTACAGATAATAAAAGTGAGGGAGGAAGTTTAGATTTGGAGGGATTAATTGAGGTAAACTGCTTAGAACAAACTAAAATAGAGTAAACAATTAATAAATATTAGCTTTTGTGATCTGATACATAAATAACATTGTGTATTGATATGTTCCTTTTCCCAGAGTCAGTATTATAAGACATAATTTTAGAGCTAGTGAAAGAGCTTTTATAAGTCTACAACCAAAAACTCTTCTGTAGACAAACCTTAAAACCAACAGTCAGAATATTTTAAGTGTTTTCATTGAATCCTTTCAGCCTTGGCTCTGATTTTTTTATGCCATAACAATTAGCAGTGGTCAGCTGATATGTTGGGATTGGAGCAACTGTCAGGGAGGGAAAAGGAAAAAAAAAAAGCTCCTGACTTAAATGGATCATAATAAAGATCTGCCACCACAAGTCACCAGGACGCCATTAAATTATCTTTATTTCTTTCCATTTTAAAGAAGCAAAGGTATAAGTAAGAATATGCTTTAGAAGTTTTACCCGAGCTGCTGCATCCTCTACTTTTATTTTTGAAAAAAACTTCTAAAAAAATGATTCACAATCCAAACTAATAAACAATAAATAATGAAACAATAAATAGGAAGGAAATTAAATTTTTCCCTTTTATATTTTCTGCCCAAATATCATCTCCGTATATAGGCCTTCCCAGAGCACTGTATCTAAGATTGTAGCCCATCGCCCATTGGTCCCTTACCTTGTTTTATTTTTCTTCCTACCACTTATATTTTTAAAAAAATAAACACTTATTTATTTATATTAGAGAGAGATGGGGGAGAAGCAGAGAGAGAGAGAATCTCAAGCAGATTCCATGCTGAGTGCAGAACTTGAGGCGGGGCCCCCTCTTGCCACACTGAGATCGCCATCTGAGCCAAAACCAAGAGTCAGACACTTCATCGACTATGCCACCCAGGTGCCCATTCCTAGCATTTATTCTTTATTGATATTATATAACCCTTTATTGTTTTGTTAGTGTTATTTTTTGTACCACTAGGATCTGAACCATGTGAGGATAGATCTTTCCCCTCTTTTTTTGCTGTGTTACTGGCACATAGAACAATGCTTCCCATTAAATAGGCATTTAAATATGTGTCAAATAAGGGGCTCCTTGGTGGCTCAGTGGGTTAAGCCTCTGCCTTCTACTCAGGTCGTGATCTCAGGGTCCTGGAATCAAGTCCCACATTGGGTTCTCTACTCAGCAGGGAGCCTGCTCCACCCCCCCCACCGTCTGCCACTTTGCTTACTTGTGATCTCTCTCTCTGTCAAATAAATAAATAAAATCTTTAAAAAATGTGTCAAGTGAATCAGTGAATGAATTAATTAATAAAGAATACAAAAGCACTAAGGAACACGGCTGGATTAAATTGCTATAAATTTATTCTCCCTGCTACAATTTTACAATCTCGAATTTTTCTCCTGAAGCCTCTGTTTTATTCAACAGTTACTGATATTTGCAAAACATTTATAACAAATCTCACTATAATCCTAAAGATACATTGGATAAACTTGCATTATTCATACTGCAGAAATAAGCAAATATAAACACAGCAGATAAAGATACTAAGTGAGAGATATAAACTAGACAGTTTATCTGACTCAAGAGCATTGAAAATATTTTAACGGTTGCTGCTAAAAGTTCTGTGGTACCTATTCTGTAAAAAAGAGGGGCAGGGACTCTAGTATTTTTGTGCCATCTGTGTGTGTATAGCCCCTTTTATAACCACCACCTTTGCTTAAAATAGTATTTTGGGACCAGGATCACTATTTTCTGTACAGATGCTCTGGTAGGTCTACTACAACAACAGCAAATGGCATAAATATAATACTTAAATTCAGTTTAATGGGATTTGATTGAGAAATAAAAGACATTTAAAATAATACCTCCTTTTTTTAAAAAAAAACTTTTATTTCTTTATTTGAGAATAGTTGACACAAAATGTTACGTTAGTTTCAGTTGTACAACATAGTGATTCATCAACTCTATACATTATGTTACACTCACCACAAGTATAGCTACCATCTGTCACCAAACAGTTGTATTATGATACCATTGACTGTATCCCCTATAAATACCTTTAAAACAGCATGTCCTTTTAGAAATATCAACATATTTTTTCCTTGTTTATCTGATCACCCAATCTACCTATATACCTACTTATCAATAAATAATAATATTAAAAGACAATGAAATGGACTCTGATATGTCAGGGAAACCACGATAAATAAGCTAGCCTTGTTTCTCTAAAGGAACTTCAATCTAGTGGGGGAAGATAGGAACATCAAATATGTGTGTGTGAGTATTTCACACACACGCACAGACATATATATTTAGTATTTGCCTCTGGTTCCCATCTGCTCCCGTTTCCCACATTACCTCATCTATACTCTGGAAGCCCAATGCCACCTGATTGCCAACCAAAGATTTTGCCTTCTACTTCTCAATGGAATTGGAATTTGTGAATTGTCTTAGTCATAATTAGTACAGTCTCCCATGTTTGTACTTAAAAATGTTCCTCTTTCTGGACACCAGGGTGGCACAGTCATTTGAGTGTCTAGCTGCGTGTCCATCTCTTGGTTTCAGCTCAGGTTGTGATCTTAGTGTCATGAGGTCAAGCCCCGCATCCAGCTCCACACTTCATGCGGTCTGCTTAAGACTCTGTCTCTGTCTCTCTCTGCGTCTTTTGCCCCCCACACGCTCTCTTTCTCTCAAATAAATAAATAAATAAACCTTTATTTATTATTTTTTTTAATTTATCTACACTCAACCTCAACTCTTTTTGTCAATCCCCAGGGGAGGTTTTCTTTCTTTTCATCTGTACTACATCTTTCCATCTGTTCTTGACCTAATCTCTTCAAGAATTTTCTTTGTTGCTTCCGTATCTATTTTTTTATATTGTGTTAGCTTTTCCTTCTATGCTAGCTCTTTCTCCACACTTTGTATCCTTCATCCATGTGTCTTTCCCTAGATCATATGTGTGCTGAGTCCAGCCACACCAGCATGCTCCCTGAGAGCCAACTGTGAGCCCCACTTCCTGGCCCTGCTTTCATTAATGCCATGTTGATAGATTGAGTCACCTCTATAGAGGAATGGTTCACATGATGGAAGTAGGCAGATGCTACAAACCAGATTTTAGTGCTGGTTTTTAAACATTTATAGGCAAACTACTGCCATGTTGCTCCTTTTCCTTTATTATTTTCCTTTTTTTATTTTGTTTTTTCAGTGTTTCAAAAGTCACAGTTAATGTACCACACCCAGTGCTTCATGTAATACATGCCCTCCTTAATACTCACCACCAGTCTCACCCATCCCCCCACCCTTCTCATCTGCCAAACCCTCAGTTTGTTTCTCAGAGTCCACAGTCTTTCATGGTCCCTCTCCCCCTCCGATTTACCTCAATTCACTTTTCCTTTCCTTCTCCTAGTGTCCTCCATGTTATTCCTTATGTTCCACAAGTAAGTGAAACCGTATGATAATTGACTTTCTCTGCTTGACTTATTTCACTCAGCAAAGTTTCTTCCAGTCCCGTCCATGTTGATACAAAAGTTGGGTATTCATCTTTTCTGATGGCTGAGTAATATTCTATTGTATATATGGGCCACATCTTCTTTATCCATTTGCTTGTTGAAGGGCATCTTGGCTCTTTCCACAGTTTAGTGATTGTGGCCATTGCTGCTCTGAACATTGGGGCACATATGGCCCTTCTTTTTACTACATCTGTATCTTTGAGGTAAATACCCAGTATTGCAATTGCAGGGTCATAAGAAAGCTCTATTTTTAATTTTTTGGGGACTTTTCACACTGTTTTCCAAAGTGGCTGCACCAGCTTGCATTCCCACCAACAGTGTAAGAGGGTTCCCTTTCCTCCACAACTATGAATGAAAGGGGAGAGATCACGACTAACACCAAGGAAATAGAAACAATCATCATAAGTTATTATCAACAGTTACATGCCAATAAGTTAAGCAACCTAAAAGAAATGGATACATTCCTGGAAATCTATAAACTTCCAAGTCTGAAACAGGAAGAAATTGACAACCTGAATAGACCAATATCTAGTAACGAGATTGAAGCAGTGATCAAAAACTTCCCCCCAAAAAAGTCCAGGACCTGACGATTCCCTGGGGAATTCTACCAAACACTCAAAGAAGAAATAATACCTATTCTTCTGAAGCTTTAAAAAAAAAATAGAAACAGAAACAGAACTTCCATACTCTTTCTATGAAGCCAGCATTACCTTGATTCCCAAACCAGGCAAAGATGCCATCAAAAAGGAGAATTATAGACCAGTATCCCTGGTGAATATGGATGCCAAGATTCTCAACAAGATCCTAGCTAATAGGATCCAACTGTACATTAAAAAGATTAACCACCATGACCAGGTGGGATTTATCCATGGGATACAAGAGTGGTTCAACATTCACAAATCAATCATTGTGATAGAACAAATCAATAAGAGAAGAGAAGAACCACATGGTCCTCTCAATTGATGCAGATAAAGCATTTCACAAAATACAGCATCCTTTCCTGATTGAAACTCTTCGAAAGTATAGGGATAGAGGGAGCATTCTTCAACTTCGTAAAATCCATCTGTGAAAAACCCACAGCAGATATCATTCTCAATGGGGAAAAGCTGAGAGCCTTCCTATTGAGATCAGGAACACAAGGATGCCCACTCTTGCCACTGTTGTTCAGCATAGTACTAGAAGTCTTAGCAACAGCAATGAGACAACACAAAGAAATAAAAGATACTCAGATTGGCAAAGAAGAAGTCAAACTCCCTCTCTTCCAAGATGACACGGTAATTTATATGGAAAACCTCCTTTTCACTTAAAAAGGAAAATTTATATGGAAAACCTCCTTTTCACTTGAAAAGAATAGTCCTCTGTAAGTCTATCTGCTTCCTCACTTCATATCAACTCTGTGAAATTAGACATCTGCTCCCACCTTCACTGGAAGTATTACAGCAAACAGAAGTGCTTTTTATTGTCTGACCTCTAGGCCACGTTTCATGCTGCTGGTGTCTTGCTTTCCAAAAACATCTTCTGCTTGCTCTGTGCCGTGCTGTCTCCTGGGTTCTCCTCCCCGTCCTCTGACCATTTCCCCTCTGCATTTCTCATTGGACTCTCTTTCTTTGCCCCTAGTTATCTATGTTCTCATGATTCTGAGCATAGTCCTCTCCTACATAACTGTGTGTTGGCTAACTCACCAATGCCCAAGGCTTCAAGCCATTCCATTCATTATTGCCTAACATAAAGCTCTAGGCCAGACATTTTGCTCATGTCTGATTGGATTATTCAGTTGAATTCTTCTCTGCCTAGTTATGTCATGGGCACCTGACACTGAACATGTCAATGTTAATTCATTTTTTCCCCCTTAAATGTTACTCCGCCTTCTATATTTCCTATCCAGATAAATGGCGTCACCATCCATAAGTCAGCAAAGTGAAAAGCCCAGGAGTCATCCTCAACTCCATGCCGTTCTTCTTTCTGCAGATCCAGTCAGGCACTGATTATCCTTCTCTCTTCTTCCACCACACGTCTCATCCCAGCTCCCTCATTTTTAAGTCCTCATCAGTTCTTACTTAGATTGTTATCCTTTTCTCCTGATTTGTCTTCCTACCTCCTGCTCAGCCCTCTCCAGTGCTGCTAGAATGATATTCAACTTCCTTCCTTCCTTAAACTCCTTCAGTGGCTCTTTACGGCCTGTAGGATAATTTCTTTAATATGAAATACCCTTTCAATTACAAGTAAGAGGAGACTCCACCCAAATGGCTTAAGCAAAATGGAACTGATGACAATGGAAGATTCCAGGAAATGGATCTGGATTGAATTATGTCAATAGGAATTGGTTTCCTTTCCTACTTCCGTCTGCCTTCCTTTGTGTTGGCTCCAGGCTCAGGTTAAATGTGATACCAAGATGGTGGCTGCCACTGCGGCTTCACAATTCTCAGTTTTACGGTACAGCAGGAAAGAAAACAAGAAACTCCAAACCTCCCTATCAAGAGACTCCTAGTATCTCTTTGTTAACTGGGCTGTGTGCCCATTCATGAGCCAATCACCATTGCTAGCGTATTGTAACATGTTGATTGGCCCACATCCAAGGGGATGGCATGTTCCTATCCCATATCCCATATTCCATATCCCATTAGGGGAGGAGGGCATATTTCTAGTTGGAAATTCAAACAGTTGCTAGAAAAAAAAAAGCAGTGAGCGCTGGAGAAGCTCATAACGAAAGCATCTAGTATTTATTGAGCTCTTTACATGTTTAAGGCACTGCTTTAGTGTTTTTCATGTATTAACTTACTTAATCTTTATAACAACCCATGAGGAAGTGAAGAAACCAACACATAGAGAGGTTAGATAGTTTGTCTAAGGTAGACACAACAAATAACCAATGTCAGTTGCAAAATTCAAGTATAGATTTTCCTATTCATTCTTACCCAGGAAATTTCTGAGAATGTTTTAAATCAGATGGCCATAGTAAAAAAAAATTAACGTATGTGTTATAAAATGAGTGTGTTCCATTATCAGAGCTAAAAATCACTAGTGGTTTCCATTATTTTTTGTCCTGCACAGCACAAGGCCACTTTAAGAGTATATTGGAAATGTCCCCAGAGGCTGAGTTTTCCTGGTTATCAGGAGGTTAGTAACTCATGGTTGGGGTGAGGCTAAGCACAGTCCATAAGTGTCTGTGACAGACACTCTTTTCCCACCTAATCCCCACCTTGTTCCTTTCATAATCCCCAAGAGGTCAGGATGCAGTGACCACTAGCACCCAACTTTTTAAACTGCTGCTGGAGTTTAAACTGCTACTGCAGAGGGGATGCCACAATATGCTGGCCTTTCTCCCAAAGGAAGCCGTGAACAGGAAGATTTGTCCAGCTAATGCATGAGAGGTGGAATTCTATATATAATGTGTTAAGTGTCAGCAATTACTTTTCTGCATGACAAGAATTACCTGTGTGCATGTGGGGCCCTTCACGATCTGCTAGCCCTTGATCCCTTTTCAGACTTACCTCTCACTCCTCTCCACTCCTCTGCACTGCTCTGCTTTATGATTGAGGGGCCGCTCCCTCGCATGTCAGGCTGTTTGCGCTCCTCAGTACCTCTGTGCCTTGGCTGGTGCTGCACTCACTTCACTTTTCAGAAGTTGTGTCAAGCGTCATCTTCTCCATGAATGCTTTCCTTGTGAAATCAGAAATCAGCCTCCTTGTGAGCAAACATCTATATCTCTCTTTGTGCCTCAGCTATATTATGAGACTGTTTGCCATGATTTCTGTAATCCATGCTGTGTATTCCTGTATTTATGTTTGTCTGCTTCTGCAGTGCTGCAAAATCCTTGAGAGTTGGAGGACATTTTATTAATTCTTATCTTCCCTCCATACTGCCGGACACATAACAGGTACTCAGTAAATGCAAGTAAATAAGAAATATGCAGAAGCTCCAATAAGGTATCTTAATGGTGACAATTCTGATGAGCACTAGGACAAACTAGGAATTGGGAAGTTACTCACTCAAAGATTCTAAATTAGAGACCAGTTAACACATATATTTCTGCAATACAAAGAACCCTCCATTTCTGAACTCTTGCCATCAAAATATTCGCTGTAACATTATGCAGAAATTTTCACCCAAAATTTACTATGCAAATAGGAGTTCTGCTTATAACATGTTTATATGACTGCAACAATGGAACTGTTAAGTTGTAGGTGAGTTCGTGTAGGAGGATGAAGAGATTTCTTCTATCACTGCTCAGCAGTTCACTCCACAATCATGTCAGTGTTTTCTAAGGAAATGGATGACCTTGTGAAGAACATTGGTGAACACAAAAAGTCTAGAAAGTCCCATGCATTAAGAAGAATATTGGAGGGGTGTGCCTGGGTGCCTCAGTGGGTTAAAGCCTTTGCCTTCGGCTTGGATTATGATCTCAGGGTCCTGGGTTCGAGCCCCACATCAGGCTCTCTGCTCAGCAGGGAGCCTGCTTCCCTTCCTCTCTCTCTCTGCCTGCCTCTCTGCCTACTTGTGATCTCTGTCAAATAAATAAATGAAATTAAAAAAAAAAGAATATTGGAGGGATAAAATATATTGAGTGAGGTGAACACATAAAAGACATAAGCTTAGTCATGCATATACTTCCATCTATAATGCATGGGCTTTGTTACACTTGTGAGAACATTTGAAACAATATGATATTACTTGTTTTGGAAAGCTTCACTGAGTTACTCAAGGATAATAGGGTCTGTTTGAAAAGCTTTGAAAAGTATCTCATGCTGAGGTTGGATAATCATAAACTTTGAAGCCATGTAGATGCTACTGAGGCACCACATACCTTTGAAGATCTGAAGAAGATGAAAGAGTTTGATCATTGGGTAAAGAAGTCAAGCTTCAGCTTCAAGTCCAGAATGGCGTAGAAGATTGAACGACTATTCAAGAGAGCAGCATTTGAAGTTGTAGAGGAAGCAGCTTCTTGGTGATGAACTTAAAGCAGTTTTTTATCAGTGAATTAGAGAAAACTATTGACTGAGGTAGTTAATACATTTTCATTAATACCAATTCTTTTGATAAAATTTGGCTTTTTAAAAATGAATGTCATCTTGGGGCGCCTGGGTGGCTCAGTGGTTAAAGCCTCTGACTTTGGCTCGGGTCATGATCTCAGGGTCCAGGGATCAAGCCCCGAGTCAGGCTCCCTGCTCGGTGGGGAGCCTGCTTCCCCCTCTCTCTCTCTGCTTGCCTCTCTGCCTACTTGTGATCTTTGTCTGTCAAATAAATAAATAAAATATTAAAAAAAAAAAAAAGAATGTCATCTTGTCAGAGAATTTAAAAAAAAGAAAAAGAAAAAAAGCCAGGGCATTACACATCTAAAGATAAGCTGACACAGTTTTTAAGTGAAAATTTAAAGTTGATGTTAAACTAAAACCTATGTATTTATATAACTCTGAGCATCCAGGACCCTTAAGTAAATGTTGAAGATTAAATTGTATTTTATATGGTTCTCAAATCCCAGCACTTTGGTTGACAAAGCAGGCATTCAGTCCTTACTCAAGGAGTCCTAATTTGTGACAGCTCATTTCTTTGGTTTGTGGGGACTTATAAGAACAGAAAGAGTTAGGGTTGAGATTTGAGTTAACTTTTGTATAATAAAGAGCTGATGAAGAAATTGTTGAGTAGGCGCTGCTGTGAAGAAAGATAATTTGGATGATAAGCTAAGAAAAGGCTTTTTGTTTTGTTTTTCATCTCAGCCTGGATATTTGAACTATTTTTTAATCCCTAATTCTTTTTTGCCAGGAGTGGCGTAATCTCTCTGCCAGGAGGGCTGTGTTCCTTTCACAGATTGTAGCTTCTGTGAATATTCAGTGATACTCTGATGGTTAGAAGCACTTGCTGTTTAGCTCCAAAACGTGAAAGTTCCTTCAGGTGTCAGTTTTAATTAAGCATGTCCATCCCTCCAAAATGAAAATCAAAAGCTCTTTGGGAAAAGTCAGTTCTTCTCCAGCCTCGTGGAAAGGACTTAAGAGAAGTGAATGGGTTTTGAGCATTTTGGGTCTTTTCAAATAATGCCCCAAAGAAGAAAATACTTGCCTAAGCGAAGAATGACATGCACATGTTTTCTGGTGTATGTATCTGTATCTGTGAAAAATGTATTACTCTGGGCTGCTGTATTCCCTAAGAAGAGGTATTGTCTACAGGTCAGGACTATCTAGTGATTATCAACAGGACGCTCTTACCTTTTAAATGTCTTCTCTTGGAAGTAAGCTGTTTTTTTCTTATATCGATTGAGTATCTCTTACGCAAATGCCTTCATTGTTAAACAGAAGAAAAATCAATTATTTGCATGACTATAACAATATAGCAGTTCAGCTAAAATCAATTTAACAGGTATTTATTGGCTCTTTATTTTAGATAACAAACTACACTGTGTAGTAGATGGTTGAAGAAAAAATATAAAGATAAAATTAATCGCTTTGAGAATTAGTAGGACCCAGATAAAAGAATAAATAATATTAGATTCCTTTTGCTTTTGTAGTTGTTCTAAAATATTACCTACAAATAAATACATTTTAAGTAAATATTACTATGTCCTCTCTCTGTTTATCTGTCCATTTGTTATAACACAAGGGTACTCTACTACCCTTATGGTCAGAAACTTCAAATTCCATATTTCTTAAGTAAATGACTATTTTTTTTAAGTAGTTACCTAATTTAATATAATACTAACCTACCTTTAGCAGATAATAAGCCATAACAGTAGTGACATATATGATAAATATTGCAGTAGAAATATGTATATCATAAAAAAAGATACAAATCTGAAGGGGACACACAATTCTACCTAATTTTAAAGTGTGGGATGTTGATATTTGAGCTGGACTCTTCAGGACAAGTATGTTTTCTGGAAGGTAAGGGACAGACATTGCTGGAAGTTTGAACATACTGATCAGTGTGTTCATTCTGAGCAAACAGGCATGGAAGGGTTTAGTTTATTGGAGGAGGAAGCAGGCGCACATATGGCCAGGGCTTCAGAGGCAGGAAGAGTGGGATAATGGAGATGAGGATAAACAGGGTGACTCCGGCTGAATGGTGAAGGGCCTTGAAGCAGTGCCTGGAAAGCCTTCAGAAGAGCAGAAAAATAAGTATAAACTACATTCTTAAAATGCATTACGTCCCTCGCTGGCTTTCCCCACTTCTCCCAAGTTACTCCTGAATGCATAAGTGCTTATGTTTTGAGAGTACAGAAAGATTCATTAAGTGTACCTAAGATATATATTTTTTAATTTGAAACATTTATTTAGGGGGAAAGAAAACCAGTCTGCTGCTTTGTTTCTTTCTGTTTTTAATTAAACTGAGTTTTGGCAGTGCTTTCCACTAGGCTTTCAACATGGGACTGAACCTTTAGTGACTCATCAAAATTTGTTGTAAATTCTTAAAAACACCAGGCAGTTTAGATATATCATACTTTTTAAAAGCCTCATTTATTTAGTGCTACCCTTGAGTACGATAATGCATACCTGAAAACTTTGAGTTTTGCACTGAGAATTCAATTTAATATGTTTGACTAGTTCCAAGGTAAGAGTGCTGTGCTAGACCTTCAGCAGAGGGTGGAAAAAATTCACTGCACAGTAGTAACCCAACCTGAATTTAGACAAGCCAGAAAATATAGGCTAGACCATATGGAAGAGGATCCGAAGCGTAAAATCTACGTGGAATGACTGGCTGTTCATTTGGAATGACTACTTCTATTTCTAAAGAAGGAGTTTGCATCTGTAAGTGCTTTGCCTTGATAAAATTAATTTTTGATATGGATCAGGGGTCAGAGACAAGTTTTAGGGCCAGTGCAGCCATTTCCAGCCAGTGATTTGTAAACTGTACCAGAGGACGCTAGTGCTCAGGAGTAGGGGTGCTTATTTTCCAAACATCAGCATGCTGCTTATCAACACTAAAGATCTCATGTTTTTAGGGAGAAAGAGAACGAGTGAGAGCTTGTGTGTGCATGTGCAAGGGCTGGGCGGTCAGGCATCTGGGGCAGAGGGAAGGAGAGAGAATCTTAAGCAGGCGCCACAGCCAGCATGGAGCTGGTCACATTTTGCAGGTCTTGATCCCACAACTGTAAGATCATGACACTGAGATTGTGGCCTGCGCTGAAATCAAAAAGTCGGATGAGTAACCAAATGAGCCACTCAGGCACCCCCAAATGCTTAATATTTTAAGCTGCCCAAAGATGAAAGACAGAGCATAGGGAATATAGTCAGTGATATTGTAAGAGCACTGCATGGTGACAGCTGGTGGTGAGCTTAGGGTCAAGTTTAGAGCTGTCCAATCACTGTGCTGTACCCCTGAAACCAATGTAACATTGGTGTCAACTATACTCCAATTAAAAAAAGAGAACTCGTCCATAGGGAAAAAATGAACTAAAGAGCTTTTTGTGTTCAATTTTCAAAATTGTTTCTTTTTTTTTAATTTTCTTTATTTTTTATTGTTTTATTATGTTCTGTTAGTCACCATACAGTACATCATTAGTTTTTGATGTAGTGTCTCAAGATTCATTGCACGTGCTCCATGCAATACGTGCCTTCCTTAATGCCCACCACCAGGCTTACCCATCCCCCGATCCCTCTCCCCACTAAAACCCTCAGTTTGTTTCTCGGAATCTGCAGCCTCTCATGGTTTGTCTCCCACTCTGATTCCCTCCGCCCTTCACTTTTCCCTTCCTTCTCCTAATATCCTCCATGTTATTCCTTATGTTCCACAAGTAAGCGAAACCATATGATAATTGACTTTCTCTGCTTGACTTATTTCACTCAGCATAATCTCCTTTTAAAACTTTTTTTTCAGTTAGGATTTTGGTCATTAGTCCACTCTTAAGATTTTAAAATATACCTTAATTAATTGTTTTTAGGTGCTTTAAAAATCTTAAAAAAAAAAAAGCTGGTCAAAACAGAAGACTGTAAGGGCTTGAACATGGATGGTAGTTATTAGGGGGTAAAAGGGAGACAATGACTTAAAGAGATATTACTGAGCAGTAAAAAAACAAAAACAAACACATAATTTGGCAACTGCTTAATAAATGATTAGGAATGATGATTCTGGAAGTCAGGAAAAAGGATGAGGTACATAGAAATCTGTGAATTATCCACTGAGAAAATCCAAGGTAGGCAGAACTTTGGCGAATATCCACATAAAGGAAATGGGAAAAAGAACAGAGAGGGTGAGGGGAGCGTAGCTGCGTCAGCATCCTGGAAGTCAAAGAAGGAGTGTCCAGAACAAGCGGGCAGGGAGCGGAGTCCGACAGAGGAATTAGTGGTTACGTATGGTGATCAGGATAGTAAACCAGCAGATCAGAAATAAAAACCAGCAAGCATAAGTGGGTGGTGAAAAGGGAGAGACGGTGGGTGCGGAGGAATGGTTTGGGGAGTTGGTCAGTGAAGGGAAGAAATAAGGAAAGTACTAATTGCAAGTCATAGTGGAGAGACAAGGAAAGGTTGTACAGAATCAGGAATCGGGGGGAGGAAGACCAGCAAGAGGGAGAGATGGAAGACAGAGGCCACATAGAAGCTTATGATTACATCACCATTTAAGAGACATTGAAATCAAACCTCAACAGCATGGGTAGAAAAGGTATCTTTGCAGTTTTATAGAAAAATAAAATGATTTTATTCTCAGAGAATTATAATAATATCTGGTATAATCTATTATTCTGTCGATAATAAATCCCAAACTGCTTTAAGGTGACCTTTGTCGAGCATGATAATTTATTTAAGAATTACTGTAACGTCCAGAAGCCTTTATTTCCCTGGCTATGGCGAATACTTTCTGTAAGTTGAACATAGGGGATATTTCTGAAGTGGGTACTTAGGATAATCATAAATATAGCCATGTCTCTGTGATAAATGCTTTTAGACCAATTACTGACATGCTCAATTGAATACTAATACCTCCCATGAAATGGCTTTAATATAAGTAAAATGACAGCTGCTCTGCAGTGAAAGGACACATAAAGCTTTGCATTAGCTTGTCTCCAGGGTTACCATCTGTGCTGATCTGAAGTTTTAATATGTGGGATTTCTCAATCCTCTGCAAAGACTGTATTTTCAGGCTAGGTATCAATAGTGTGTAAAAATAGTGTGCGAGGAACTTAGACTCTTTTTGGTCTACATCCATGCTGACCTTAACCACTCCATTGTTCTAGAGAAACACGTCTATATCCTATTAGAAAGTCTGTGTGATGATTGCTGATGTAGCTAGAATATGAGGATTGTTTGGTCCTATTTTGCATATCCAAACAAAGATGTTAGTTTATGTATTTTATGACTAAATTATATTCTGGGCAAAATTGAGTAGCAAAACATTAGCAAAATGGAATGACTTCTACCAAGTTTCCACAATTAATATTCCCTAATTAATGTCCAAGTTTCAAAAAATATTTTAATAATTATTTTTAAAAAGTAACAACATTTAGAAGTTTGGAACCCATAAATATGATAAAATATAGAAATAATATTTTTATAATTTAGAAGGAAAAGGGAACACTGCTTTTGGTATAGCAATCTAGAATTTTACATTTCTTTTTTTTTTTAAGATTTTATTTATTTATTTGACAGACAGAGATCACAAGTAGGCAGAGAGGCAGGCAGAGAGAGAGAGAGAAGCAGGCTCCCTGCTGAGCAGAGAGCCCAATGCAGGACTCGATCCCAGGACCCTGAGATCATGACCTGAGCCGAAGGCAGCGGCTTAACCCACTGAGCCACCCAGGAGCCCCATTTTACATTTCTTGATATCAGATATTTATTCTTTGTTTTTCAGCAAACATTGAGTACCTTCTTTGTCCCAAGTATTAGGCTAGGCCTTGGGTTTGTTATTTAGATTTTCTGTCCATCTTCAAGGAACTTGCAATTTAGAGGGAAATACCTGCATTAAAGAATTAAACCACTGTTTTTAAACATCTTCATGCATTCAGAGCAAGGTGTTATAAGAGAGCGTGGGGGCTCCACCTACCAAGGACTAGGAAAGTTTGGACAAAACGCTGTCTATGTTGAGCTGTAATGATTAGGCAGCAGAGGGGGGAAAGCTTATGTGTATAATAACATACAGTGGGACTAGCATGTGAATGGAATGGCCTATAAGCTAGAGAGACACGGTGGAGTCAGGAAAATCCAAGACCATTTAGCTGAAATAGAGTGGCTTGTGGAGGGTGGGGTTGAGAAAAGGTGGTGGGGCTTCCATGAGAGAGGAAGGTGGAAAGGAAGCTGGTGTTAAATCATCTCGAGTCCTATAAACCATCTCAAAGAATTGGGGCTTTAATGTGAAGGCAAATAGAGCAATTTATGGATACTGGGACAAATTTATTATCACCTCAGTCTCTTCCTCCTTCTTCATTATTCTCATCATCATTGGCATTACTTTTTGTAAGATTTTATTTATTCATTTGACAGAGCATAAGCAGGGGGAGCGGCAGGGAGAGGGAGAGGGAGAAGCAGGCTCCCCACTGAGCAAGGAGCCCAATATGAGACTTGATTACAGGATCCTAGGATCATGACCTGAGCCAAAGGCAGACACCTAACTGACTGAGCCCCCCAGGATCCCCAGCATTATCACTTTTTGAGCTCTTCCTATGCAGCAGGCAATATGAAGTCCTTCCATGCATTTTTTTTTAATTTCATTTTGACCTTCCTTGTAAGTATGATTAACATTTCTATTAAAAAAAAAAAAGAATTGGCTCAGATCAAGTGTAGAAACAAGCAAGGGAATGTACTTAATTTTCTTGAGGCCAGACGTTGGCAAGAAGCATAGCTGGAAAGCATGCCCAGGTTTTCCTAATGTCACTATCTGCTCTGCTCTATCCTCTCTGTTCTGCTGCTCTTAGCTAGAAAATCACTGCATCACCCAAGGAGCCCTCAACCTGTAGTGTGCTGCAGAAAAACATTTTGGTTGAGAACTAAATGAAGTGGGACTACTTATTAGGTCATTGTTATTACGCAGATATGAGTAGACATCGGTGGTATGAATGGAGAAAAGTGAACATATTCTAAAGATATCCCAGAGGTAGAATAACCAGGCTTAGTGCCTACTTGGACGTGTGGAATAGTACTTCTGGCTTGGGATATTGAATACACTTCAGGAACTATATTTATAAAATCTGCCTGGCTTATTGGTATTCTAGAAAGCAGTAATGCCAGAACCATTAAGCTTATACGTTGCTCGTAGGAATGTAAACTGGTACACCTTCTATGAAAGGCAATCTGCCAGTTTCTTTAAAATTAAAAATATGCATAGACTTGACCCAGAAATTTTACTTCCCAGGCATTTATCCACAAACATTCATTTACATTGGATCAGATACATAAGGATATACACTGCAGGCTTATGTGTAATTGCAAATATCAGAAGCAAACTAAATCTCCTTTATTGTGAGATGGTCTAATAAATTAGGGTAAATCCATTCAGTGAAATTGTTTACAACTCTTAGAGGTAATGAGGCACCTCTGTGTGTGGATCTGTAGGGAAATATTGTATGTGGGCTTATGGTTACGCATGTATGTGAAAATACCAGGTGCCAGAGAAAATGTGTATAATTTCACCATTTTGTGAAAACTAAGTAGATGAATAGAGGGGGAGATAAACTGATAGCTAGGAATAGTTTGGTATAGATAGACATCCAGAGAATATCTCTATGAGGATAAAGATACTGGTAGAAAGAGTTGTAAAGAGGTTCTGGCTGGATGGCTGGGACAGAGGACAGAAGAGAGAGAACTGTTTATCTTCATTATATGTCCTTTTGATTTTGATCTGTATGCCTAAATTTATTATTTTAAAATTAACATTAAATTATAAAAATTCAAGGCAGAACCCTCTTATTTTTAAAAATATTATCTCTAGAGAAACATCTGTAAGATAAAGGGAAAAGGCAAACTCTTAGTTCGGTTTTCTTGTTTATTTTTGTTTTAAGGATTTGTCCATATATTTAACCAGAATTTTCCCAAGAAAAAGAATATCTTTCCCCAGTGATTGACTTACGTTCTTCCAAATCTCTGGAGGTCCTGAAGTTCATAATACCAGTATGAGACTATAAGAAGGAAAGTTCATATTCAAACCATTATTTTTCAGTCCTCCAAGTCATATTGCTGTTAAAATACTGCACTTTGTCCACTAGTTCATTCATAGGTGGAGAGTACTTGGAACTTACCTAGATGCTTTGGAGTTTAAACATAAAAAACTATTTTTGACCTTTTAAACTTAGAGTTTATGGAAGCAAGTAAAAATAATATACATAAAAATTATGTACACATTTTACTGTATTTTAATTACTAAATTGGATATAAGTTCAGAAAGAGGGGCTATCAGAGAAACCTGAAACTCTGAGGCAAGAATTCCTAGGATTTGTGGGGCTTGTATTGATCCTTGACGAATTTGGATAGTTGCAACTAAAGAAGAAAGAAAACACCAGGCCACAGAGAAGAATCAGAACTTCGTAGTCTAGTCAGGGCACAGGAATGAGTATTTGACAAGCAAGCTCAACTAGAGTAGGGAGGCTAAGTTGGGAAATACTGGTATTAGTCCCTGGGGAAACCAGAAAGCAAGGAAGAGTACTCTGATCTGATGATAATAAGGAAATCACCCTGAAAAATTCAACATGTTCTACTCTTTTCTTGATTATTCATTTTTCTAACATTTATTTTGAATCTTTAGCATAAAAAATTTGTTCTCTACTTGAAGCATTTTATTCTTCACTTTATGCCCATTATCTCTTACAATACCTTTAGTGGAATTAAACAAAATCCAATGGACCATTGGCCTTACCCGTTTTGAAATTATTCTATAATAAATAGTATCACTTTTGGATTCTAAGCTCTCTTTTTTCTAGGTAAGGCAAAGGCACTTCACTTATGGACACTCAGTAGTGCTTATGCTCAAAATCTTTAATCATTTTCATTCTTCTTGCATGTGATTTTTTAATAGATTTACTGTCTTAAGTATGAAGTAGAACAAAACATAAAGTTATCATATGGCAGGTTATTTAACCCGATCTTCATGAAATTTTAACATTGTAAAGTTACAAAATCTTTTATGTAGTCATTGGACTAGGCTGTGAAAATTCATTTTTTACTTATTAATAAAGTCATCTTTCCAAAGTTCTTTCATGTTATATAACTAAATGGCAAGGTGATTACAGAAAAACAAACATATTAGAATGTGGTATTCCTTTCAATTCAAGTTTGAAGCCCTGAATCTTATTCATGGATAAAATGATTAAAAATAATTATTTTGGTAAAATATAATATCAATAATCCATTGTTGTGTTCAAGGGTTTTCACTTTTTTTTCTTTTCTTCCTTCCTTCCTTCATTCCTTCTCCCTCCCACTCTGCTTCCCTCTTTCTCTTTTTCTTTCTTTCTTGCAGGTTCCACACTGGGTATGGAGCCCAACTCAGGCCTTGAACTCAAAGTCCTGAGATCAAGATCTGAGTTGAGATCAAGGGTTGGACGCTTAACCGACTGAGCCACCCAGGTGTCTCAAGTTAGTCACTTTTAATGAATATGTCAAATGAAGATCTTGTATTAAATTGACATACTGTTTTCCTTAACATTGTGCTAAAGGAGTGACCTCAAGAGAACAGTTGTGCCTATGCTTATAACTTACAATCAACAGAGTCAATCAATCCATATAATTTAAAAAGTTTTCCCTAATGTGAAGAACATTCTCTTGATGACAGTGGAGGCTATTAGTAATATTAGGATTTTGCTTTAAAACTATAAATTCATACTTAAGTGTGAAGAGCGATGTTGGGATTTGCATAAAGATTGTGAATCATGGGGACCCCCAGGTACCTCAAGTCGGTTAAGCATTTGACTCTTGGTTTTGGTTCAGATCATGATCTCAGGGTCCTGGGATTGAGCCCCAAGGCAGGCTCCGCACTCAGCAGGGAGTCTGCTTGAGATTCTCTCTCCCTCTTCCCCTCCTTCTCATGCTCTCTCTTTCTTGCTCTCAAATAAATGAATAAATCCTTATTTGGAAAAAAAGATTGTGAATCATCAAAATGTACAGAAAATTTAACCTTTTCTGAAGATCCTAAAGATGTTTTCTTTGGAAAGTTTTCATTGATAAGAAATGAGTCATTTCTCCAAGGCCTTTAAAAGCATCACATCATTGTCTTTTTTGTGTTACAAAATTTAGTAAACTTAATTGACTGCCTTGTGGGTATGTATCCTTGAAGAAATAAATTAGATAGTTATAGGATGCAAATAAAAATAAAAGATGATTTAATTCCAAATGGATCCCAGAGTGATTATTGTAATCATTATGAATAGCCATATGAATTTTTTTATGTTCATATATTTTTTTCTTATAAGCAACTAGGTATACCATTAGAAAAAAAATGCAATTTTCTAATATTTTATTTTATAAATCCACATTTAATATAAACTTTTCAAGATCCAAGTTGATAGTTATTACAGGTAAAAGGCATTGAGAAAAAACTGTACTTTTTAACAACATTGCCAGCTTCTTAGGAGATTTTCCTGAACTTCAAGGAATTTAAAAAACAAAAAACCAAAATACCTTCCCAAAGAAAAATTAAACCAGGCGACGTTCAACAGGCAAGGAAAACTTAATTCAAGACTTTTGGAATAGGGGACAGTGACTGATCTCAATTCTGCTGAAACAGAAGACAGGAGGGTTTTAAGTGCTAAGACTCAGCTAGTTGAAAAGTACTGTAGGGTATTAGGAGGAGGTTGCTCAATGGGATCAGGCCATCTGTGTTTGCTAATTGGTACTTAAGAAGTTAGGCACCTATCTTCCCACAGAGACTGGGAGGTAGAACACAATCTTCTTTGATGATTACATTTCCAATGGATTGCTCCCCAGTCCTTGAGAAAGACATTACTGGGGTTGTATAACTGGCAAGAAGTGGATAGATTCTTATCTCAAAGGGGCAGAGAAAGAATTTATAATTGCAAATTTTCTATAGTAAACACTCTAAGAAAAGAGAGGTCGGGGTCTAGAGTCAGGAAGAAGCCTGTGTAAAGTTGAGTCAGGGTGAAGGCAACAGTGTTAGGCTGTCTTAGTCAACCCTTCAGTTATATTAAGTTGCACCATATACGTTGATAATATTTGGCCATTTTGACCTACAAAAACAATGGTTCCATATGGTTTGATCAACGATCCTGAGATCAGATTTCTTCACATGTTATTCCTACATTCTGCAGAAGCAGGCAAATCTGGAATTGTTGTCTTTAATTATATCCTTGTCACCCTAAAAAAGACTTAGGGAGGATTTTCTATGTATTTACACACATGTATGTCTGTATGTGCATATGTTTGTATCTGTATGTGTGTTTATCAAAAACATGTTAAAAATTAAAGTTGCCAGAAATGGGAAAAAAAGTTAGGATAAAAATGCAAACCTTGAAGCCTTGAATAGTTCTTAAAGAAATGTGACATATTTGTTGCAGAGTTTGTCGTAAGTTAAAGCAAAGAAATAAATGTCCCCATGGGATTAAAGCAAGTCAGAATTTTAGAATAATAGTTTTCTTAGTGTTGAAACTTGGCACATTTTTGCTTTGAGTGCTCATAAGGGCAACATTTTATGTCAGTAAATAGCCCACTAAACCTTATAGCTGATTTCACAGGCATGGATTTTGCTTGCTTATTTATTATTATCTTTATTGACATCCTTCAATGCAACCTCTTGGAAAAACCCCAAAGTATAATTCAGTAAAGGTAATTTGGTTACATATTAAAATAATGACATCCAGATACACATCTCTCTAAAGATAGAATTAAGAATTAAGATTATCTAGAATGAATTATGTCAGACAATTGCACATACTTTTTTTTTTTTTTCATTTTTGGTAATTGAACCCTTGATAAGAATCAGGTAATAACAGATTTGGAGAGTTGGAAGTTACCAATTTTCGGAGCAGAATTCGGAGTCCCTCTGTCCTTAATAGATGGAAGTCCATATGTTTTAACAAGGGCAGAATGGACTTGAAAACCTCTTCAGGAATGCAAGGAGACTGTTTAGGATACCGATCTTATAGCTGCTTATTCAACTGGCAGACAGGGTCCATTAAAATTAGAATCCATTAGAGTTATGGTTCTTTCTATATTCCCCTGTAGCTGTTCGTATGTCCTTGTATATACTCAACAATTTTCAGAGTGCATTTTATTTTTTTACATGATGGCATCTATGTAAGTAAATTCTTTATGTGCAAAGACCATATTTTATTAGTCTTGTGCCCTTCATACTTAGAGTCTGGTAAATAATAGGGCACACAAAATATTTTGTTGATTCTATGAGTGATTTAGGAAAACTGAGGAAGTTTGGATGTTTAGCACATTATATATCAAATATGTAAAATTACCAACAAACCACGGACTGATGGCACCTCACATCTGCCCTATGTTTGTCACTTTGCAGTAGGTACAGAATCATAAAATATCGTGGGTAAAGGTCACCAAGTCATAAACACAATGGCAGACAATGCTAATTTTCTCCCAATACCCACGTTTATCCCTGGTTTCTAATAGGTACCATGGTTTGTGGCTGCCTAGAATAATGACTGCGTTTCCCAGTCTCCAGTAGAATAAGAGTGGCCAAGTTACTAAGCTCTGTCCCTTGAAGTACAAGCAGAAATGTCATGTGTAAATTTCAGAAAGCATCCTTTTCTTTCCTCTTCTTGCTAACTGGAACACAGACATTCTCAAGCTCAGCAGCCACTTGGAACATGTAGGGGAACCACATGTCAAGAATGGTAAAATGACAAGAAGCAAGTCTCCATCTCACGTGTTTATAGAATTGCTGTGTCTTCCTTGGACTTCTTAAGACTCAGGATTTGTTTATAGGAGAGAGAAATAAACGGTCTTTTCTAAGCCACTCTGAGTTTGGATTTTTTTTTTTTTCAATATTTTGGTTGTTTGTTTTGAAACTTGCAGCCAAACCTGATGTTAGTAGTTTGGTCCATTATTTTCTTTAGAAATCCTTCCAGGGGTGCCTGCATGGTTTAGTGGGTTAAGCGTCTGCCTTAGGCTCAGGTCATGATCTCAGGGTCCTGGGATTGAGCCCCACATTGCATTGGCTCTCTGCTCAGCAGGGGGCCTGCTTTTCCCCCTCTCTCTCTCTGCCTGACTCTCTGCCTACTTGTGATCTCTCCCTCTGTCAAATAAATAAAATCTTAAAAAAAAAAAAAAAAGAGAGAGAGAGAAGTCCTTCCAAATCCCTAAGACTGGGGTGAAAGCTCGTCTTTTTGCTCCTATATACTCCGTGTAAACATCTGTTAGAAAACTTACTCCATTTTATTATAATCATCTTTCTTACATAAAACATTCTTTGAAGGCAGAAACATGTCTTATTTATATGTCATTCATACTTACCCCTGAACTCTACCTGGGATAGTGTATGTGCACGTAGTATATCCTCAATAAATATTTAATTGAACAGTACTGGGTTAATGGTTAATGACCGGAACTAAAGTTCCTAATACAGTGTCATGGAATTAATTGTACCCTACAAAATTTGGGTTCAACCATCGCCAAAGACAAGGGAAGCTAGGGCAAAAATGAAATATTGGGACTTCATTAAGATCAAAAGCTTCTGCACAGCAAAGGAAACAGTTAACAAAACCAAAAGACAACTGACAGAATGGGAAAAGATATTTGCAAACAACATATCTGATAAAGGGCTAGTATCCAAAATCTATAAAGAACTTATCAAACTCAATACCCAAAGAACAAATAATCCAATCAAGAAATGGGCAAAGGACATGAACAGACATTTTTGTAAAGAAGACTTCCAGATGGCTAACAGGCACATGAAAAAGTGCTCCACATCACTCAGCAGCAGGGAAATACAAAGCAAAACCATAATGAGATACCACCTCACACCAGTCAGAATGGCTAAAATTAACAAGTCAGGGAATGACAGATACTGGCGAGGATGTGGAGAAAGGGGAACCCTCCTACACTGTTGGTGGGAATGCAAGCTGGTGCAGCTGCTCTGGAAAAAGAGCATAGAGGTTCCTCAAAAAGTTGAAAATAGAGCTACCCTATGACCCAGCAATCGCACTACTGGGTATTTACCCTAAAGATCCAAATGTAGTGATCTGAAGGGACACGTGCACCCGAATGTTTATAGCAGCAATGTCCACAATAGTCAAACTACAGAAAGAACCTAGATGTCCATCAACAGATGAATGGATAAAGAAAATGTGGGGTGTGTGTGTGTGTGTATGTATATATATTTATATAGGAATACTATATTTATATACGTGTATATATATATATGAATACTATGCAGCTATCAAAAGAAATGAAATCTTGCCATTTGTGATGACTTGGATGGAACTAGAAGGGTATTGTGTTTAGTGAAATAAGTTATTCAGAGAAAGACAATTATATGATCTCCCTGATATGAGGAAGTTGAGAGGCAACGTGGGGGGTTTGGGGGGTAGGAAAGGAATAAATGAAACAAGATGGGATTGGGAGGGAGACAAACCATAAGAGACTCAATCTCACAAAACAAACAGGGTTACCGGGGGGAGGGGTGTAGGGAGAGGGTGGTGGGGTTATGGATGTTGGGGAAGGTATGTGCTATGGTGAATGCTTTGAAGTGTAAACCCGGCGATTCATCGACCTGTACCCCTGGGGCTAATAATACATAATATGTTAGTAAAAAAAATTGGTTCAAGATCATGGGACACAGTACAGAGTCGATGCTCATAAAATATATGTGAAAAGGTTAGGTAAATACATACTGGCTTTCCTCCGCATGTTACTCAATGTAGATTTGCTTTGCTCAGAAGTAGTAGTGAATGATTTTTTTGTTACAGCTTTGGACATGATACTAATTTGTGCCAAGGAGCTTTTTTTAAAAATGCATACTATGGCCAATTAGGATCTTTGTTTTGATCTTTTTAGCATAAGTATATAAAACTAACTTAGAGCACAACTGATTGGCCATATGGAAAAAGAAATTGGTGCATCTAAAAACACTTTCTGTTCTTTCCCTGTATTCTGTGCTTCAGGGGATGAACATTGTATTGCTCTTTACACTTATTTTAAAGGTAAAGCATTCAGCTTATCATATGGTTGACTTAATTTTATCTTTTGTTTATAATATGTCTTATATTTTACAAAAAATATATTTGTCTATGTATTATACCATGACTAAACTGTTGACCTGGATGAAATATATTTATAAAAAGTCATATAGACTGTGTTCTATAGATATCATTTTATTTCTTTTCTTTATAGGTTATTTCAGACTGTAAGTGCATCATTCCAGCAACAAAGCTAAAAGTCCAATTCCCAGTGGTCTTATCTACTCAACCTACTCATTCCCTGTTCTGAAACCTAGAGAAGACTGCTCCACAAGACTCCTCCATAAATTGCTGCAATGTCTGTATCTAATTTATCGTGGTAAGTGAATCGCCTCCTAACCTAATCCGAATGCATGCATATTCTCAAGCCATATTTTGTGCGAAAGTTGTACTGTCAGAACTGGAGCAGAAAAAGAACTTTAAAAGTCTGGTTTCCAGAAATTGGTGTCCTGGATTAAGGTAAGGAAAGCTACCTAGAATTTAAACTTTAGCTCTTTCAGCACTGTGGTATCTGGGCACTCTGGAAAGGGTTCAAGCCTTTTGTGAATCCATAATTTCATAGGATGAAAGGTGACATCCTGTGCCTTTCTTTCCAGACATCCTACTGGAGAGATAAGTGGGAATTAAACACTCATTCAGTGGTCCTAGCTACTGTTACAATCCCAGCTACAGGAATAACAGGCTGTAAGGGAAGCTGTAAGAACTGGCTGGGTATTTTCTCATCAGTACTTTCTTTAGACTTCCTCTTTCAGCAGGTCTACCCAGACTATACTGAACAGAACTCTAATATGGAAGAGAAGACTCCCTTGTAGATTCATATCTTTAAATAGCTGGCATTTTGAATAATCCTTGACTTCCAGTTCATGTTTAAATGCTGTTTGTAATTTATAATAAGAAGTATGAAGATTTTTTTGACATATAATTAACTTTTCTGTGGCAACCAAGAGCAATACTAGTGGGGATGAATTGGAAGCCGTATTTTAGGACTTTGGATTTTTTTTTTAATAAATATAAAGAGCTGAATATATGTAAATATATAAATATAAATATATAAATATGTAAATATAAGAAAGACCTGGTAATCTTGCCCATTTTCATTGGAGCCTATCCCATCCTTGTCTTTGGTTTGTGCTGGAAATATATAGACAGCTTGAGAGACTGGTTTTTGCCGCTTAGCTCCATCTATTTATTTTTAGTTAAGTAAGAAATTTCTTTAGGGCAAAGGGTAAAATTATGTGTTTAGATGTAGAATAGGGATTCCAAAGGACCCAGTTTTTATGGACTCCCTAAAATACGTATCCTTGGATTCCCACTGGGTGCAAAGGATCTCAGTTTGAAAAAAGAAAAAAAAAAGAAATGAATTAAAGATGCTAAATTATATTCTGTAAAAATAAAAAAAATTATGAAATATTACTGTAAAACATATTATTAAAATAAAATCATTATTAAGATAAGAAAAAGAATTCCGTAGAATATGCGAACCCCTTCAGACCCAGAGAGAGATCAAGCATGAGCAGGGGGTGGGAGAGAAGCAGGCTTCCCGCTGAGCAGGGAGCCTAATGTGGGGCTCCATCCCAGAACCCTGGGATCATGACCTGAGCTGAAGGCTGACACTCAACCGACCGAGCCAACCAGGCCCCCCTTGGAAGATACTTTTTTGAAAAGGATTTTATTTATTTATTTGAGAGAGAGAGAGAAAGAGAGAGAGAGAGCACAAGCAGGGGATGGGGTGGGGAAGAGCAGAGGGAGAGGGAGAAGCAGACTTCCCAATGAGCAGGGAGCCCAACATGGGGCTTGATCCCAGGATCCCAAGATCATGATCGGAGCCAAAGACAGATGCTTTAACCATCTGAGCCATCCAGGTGCCCCCAAGCCCCTGGAAGATATTAAGGACACATTTATTTAAAGAAACTATACCCCTGGCAAATGCATGTGTTGGAGATGAATCTTTGAAAGTGGGCTGCATGCCAAAGAAGAAAGAAAAAGATGAAGGGGGGAGACAGGAAGGAGAATGGGGAGACGGGACAAACAAGAAGCAGGTGAGGGTGGAGGAAATTAAAACGCAGGTATGATTGTCGTATCTCAAGACAGGGTGTGGGTGGCCTGGCTCCCAGAATCGGGACAGGGCAAACATTTGAACCTGTTGGTGGTATGTATCTCAGTTAACATCTGACTGGATGTGATACAATAGGTCGGTCAAAAGCCATCCTTTCAATGGGATGTTAGGGCCATTCAAAACACAGTAAACTCCACTAAGCCAGGTGTCTAGCACAGCACTTAGAATTTAGTAGCTGTTCTATATGTTAATGCTGTGCAGATGGGTGAAAAAATGTAAAATAGGTAATTCAAAGGCAGATTAATACTTTAATTCTAAAAATTTTTTTGATGCTTACAGAATTCATATATCTGAAATTTGTTAGAATTCTTTCAGTCTTGCAGGTACAAATTTTACAGAAATAATTCATCCAGTTGTATCCTTAATTCTGACCACAACTAACGTTCCCCATTAGATTTCCATGCAGAAAGCTCTTAATTTCTTTTACCAGTGTTACTGCATTATACAACAGTGTGGAGTTTGGCTATAATGACATTAACTTGGTAAAATTATTATAGTCCATGGTCTGGCTCTCTGTTGTGAAATTCAGAAACTAAGACATGAAAATACCGACATTGGAAAAGAAACTGGTTTGACAGATTATTAACTTAAAATAAGAGATATAACTTTTAACTGCAAAAAATGCTTGATTTGGCCCCACCAGTGCATTCTGTTAACTGTTGTGGAAAACTCCATAGGACTCTGAGTTGGAGGACTGGCTGATGGTCGCATAATCATCTCAGGGAGCGTTCCGTGCTTCCGGTGTTTAAGGAAATCCAGATAGGGACAGGGAACACCTGGCGGGATCTGTCTGTCGGTAAGGATGTATCTGCCAGACGCTCCCATCTGTTTCTCAGGGCGGCTTCTTCACGTCTGGGAATTCGAGTAACCCTGTCAGTCTTGATCTCTGTGAGTCTTTTGAGTTCCACTTTTGCCAGACTCCCCTCCGTTTGGCTATCTCATTAATGTTAGCAGAGTTTATTGTCAAAACCCACTGGACTTTGAACCGTTTGGTCTACTTACTATGACATTGTATATATCTAACCATATTCATGTGTTGATTTGAAAAAGTTGACTCTGAAGCTTACTGGAAAGAGGGCCCTGCATACAACTGAAGAATTTAGAAATTCATGTTAACAACTATCCAAGCAATCCTCCCAGCTTCTAAATACCTAGTATAGGAAAATTATCTTTTTTTTACATGTTAAAAGAAATTTCCTTGCTCTAGTAGTTATGGGTATGGTATTTGAAAAAAATGTGAAATGATCTGGCCTTTTCATAGTGAATATCAAAAAGAAATACAATCTAGGAATTGCCCAAATTTCTAGGAAATGGTGCAGTGTGAATCAGGTAAGGAGACTGGTAAGAATTGATTATAAGAATCACATGGTAACATACAACAGATGTTTCATGAATCTTCCTGTTCAGTAAATAATTACCAGATGGAGGCAATGATTGAATTGACTTTGGTTGAGATAGAGACCAACGGATGTGCGGAATCATTGCAGACATCTGTGAACAGGTGACAGATTCCAGGCTATGATCTGAGGGAAAGGATTGTTGCTGGTAGCAGAGGTAATTAGCAGGAGACATGAGGAAGCAGAGAGAGTTGAAAAAGAGTGCTATTTCTATAGCACAAAGACGGAAATGGTATAATACCAAGGGGTACGTGAAAGGACTTTTAGTGCTTCTTCCCTGGTGACCATCTTCAACCTGTCTGTGTTTTAATATTTTGATAAGATTATATGTAATATACATAATGCATGTATATATAATGTATATGTGCATATAAATATAATGTTTGAAAAGATTCAATTTTTCTGACATGAAAGCCAAGTAAATATTACCAAGAATGAACATTTATGTGGCATTTACCTTGTACCAGACACTTTTTTAGACACTTTGTGGTTATTAACATACTTACCATACTCCACACAACCTTATTAGCAACGTAGTGTTGCTATTCACATTTCCACAAGCGGAGAATTTAGACACACAAACTTCAGTAGGAAGTTGCCCAATACGACACAGCCAGTAAGTGGCAGAGTTAGGCAATAGACGCAGACAGCCAGTTGGTACTCCTAACCACCAAGCTACCCATATAAAATGAACACTATCTGGTAAAGCGAGACCCTTTCTGTGTGCATGGGGCTTCACGGTGAGTGCCCTTGTTCCCATTTTCAACCAGAATGCTTCCCTTAATTTCCTCAATTATAGATATCCTGGGGCTTCTCTTGGAAGGAAGTGAGTGTCTGGACCTGGGAACCCTGTCAGGCACTGGAATAGTATTGAGGGTAGAGTGTGGAGGTAGTGGGTGAGCGCCCTCATTTCCTAGAGGAGGTGAAGAGCTTGTTGCCATCAGAAACTAAGGTGAACCTTCAACATTACATAAGGTGAGCTACCTAAAGGACCAAGTATGAATCTTAGTTCCACTTGTCATGTGACAGGCTAGAAATTGTCAGGTTTTCCTCATGATGCAGAGGAAGCACAACAGAGAGATACCGGCTTTTTGCTGTAATTCAACTAAAATGACTCTTCCCACTGTCCATCTCATAGAGACCCTCTGCTGCTAAGTCACGTACTTTCTCCTCCCCCCGGGCCCTGTACACCCTCAGCTCGCATTTACTAGCGGCACCGTATACCTGTCAGCCAGCGTTCGGAGGGGGAGCCTAATGGTGGCCTAACTGGTTTTGCCAACTGCCATCTTCTTGACACCAAATCATTTTCGTTGTGATGTCTGGGCGCACTTCAGCTTTTGTTCACCGCGTCTTAAACACTCGCACCTGAGAGAGGTGAAGGTCATTGAACTAGAGCCAGGGAAAAAGAAGACACTGGATGAATGAAAGTAAGAGGCCAAGTAACCAGTCACAATCTATTGAGCGTCCATAATATTCTGTGTCCTGGGCTCACTACAGGGATGCTGTCTTAATGGGAAGTAATGACTCTTCTTATAGTAACTCATCTCTTAGCCAAGAAGACTAAATAATCAAATAACTGACTTAATGTAGTAAGTGCTCTAAAAGGTACTTTCAGGGTGGGGTACCTCAGCAGCTCAGTCTGTTGAGCTGCCGACTCGTGGTTTTGACTCGGGTCATGATCTTGGGGTGGTGGGATCAAGCCCTGCGTCAGGCTCCACACTCAGCGGGAAGTCTGCTTCAGGATTCTCTCTTTCCCTCTGCCCCTTCCCCCATGCTCTCTCCCTCTCTCTAAAACAAACAAATTAATCTTTAAAAGAAATATTTAAAAATAAGTAAAAGGTATGTCTAGGATATTGGGGGAAACGAAATGGCTATTTGTTTCTCCTATAAGGGAAGAAATGGTTTATTATTCAGGAGTACAAATATGTCTCTTGTATTTACTTCTAAAAATAAAGGAATATGGCTAATTATGAAGAGTCAAACACTATCAAAAAATGTAAAGCAGCAGTTAAAAAAAACAAAAAAGACCAAAATCTTACTATACGTAGAAAGCCACAGTTATAAATGCTGAGACATATTCTTTTCTACTTATACTCACAAAGTTTTGCCAAACTGAACTCAAGCCATGGATGGTATTTTCCCATCTTCCATTGTCACTGTGTAATTTCCGTGGTCCTCTCTCTGATGGCTCTGGAGCAACAGAATCCTGTGTAAAGGCTGGGTCACACTCTGTGGGAGTAGCATTATTTATTTCACTCATTTGGATTGTACCTTTTCTAATTTTCACTTTGCTATTGTAAGTATTTCTCTTGTGAGGAGAATTAATGACTACTGGTGGGTCACAAGGTACTGTCATTCAGATCCCTGGTGAGGCCCTATGTTGTAGCTCTCTGGATTGCAGACATCAAGGCTAGGGAGAAAATAGGTGTTTCTGAGAAAGTGTCTTATCAACTCATCTTTTTTTTTTACTTTAGGAAAGGACCTGTCTTGTACACTAGCTATTTTACCAGATTTAGTTCCTTATAAATACTGAAGATGTGCTAATCAAGGAAGTATTTACTTATAGCTGATTAATAGAGTTTTATTAAAAGTCAACAAATCATTCATTCCATCATGGATGTCCATAGTTTGGAAATATAGTAATGTCTGAGTTATGTAAGTTATTGATGTATTGTCTAAATTTAGTGGTGGTAAATGATCTCTATTAAATATAAATATAGTATAAAATATTATTGTAAATGCTGGCAATTACAGTAATGCTAATAGGGGGTGAAAACTAATTTGACTTATCTTCTTTATCCAAAAGTAATAGTGTGTTAGAACTCTAGAAATGAGAAAGATGCAAAATTAGAAGTGTAGATACTTTTCTTTGTCAGAATATTCACATTATAATATTTTTATTTAAGTTCTTTAGTGAATAAAAGAAAAAGTGAATCCTCCTATACCATTCTTCGGCACCGGTATTTAGGAGGTATTTAGGTATTTAGGTATTTAGGAGGTATTTAGGAGGAAAACAAGATTCTGGAGAGACAGAAGCAGTCTGTTTATACCAAAGACAGGGGAAAAGTCAGAATCTTTTCTCAAAGGTTGCTTTAACTGTGATTCTGCAAAGTACTTTTCCTATTTACACTGTTAAGTGGCAGGCTCTCAGGGGCAACATTTGCAGTGGCAGAGGAGGTAGAGGCTTGATCTATCTCTTTCTGAAGGGCTCAGAACTCACAGGGGGAGAAATATGGATAAGTAGAGAGATTGCAAAGGGCCATTTTTTACCCTGTGTTGTGTAGTAGAGGGTAAAAGGCAGAATTGTCAATAGTCTGTTATGGGGAGAGAGTGAGAGAGAGAAGTTTAGACATAAATATAATGCTAGTGTTTCTAACTGAAAGATGAGATTTTCTGAGCGATAGGAAGAACTTAGGTGGCGAAATACTGTGTTTTCCAGAATGTAAGTGCATGTTGAATGAATGACTGTTATATTAAGGGGCTGGAAAGAGAGAATGGGTTTGCAAGCCTTAAATTTAAGAATCCTCGTGTGAGGGGATGTTCAGCTGGTAAAGGAGCAGATCCAGAACACAGAAGAGTAATTGAGTATAGGAGAGTATGAAGAGCAGATGACTTAGGAGAAGAAGGGGAAAGAATAAAATAGCCAAAAATGAAAATTCAAGAGGAATTAAAATATGTCTTCAAAATCACATAATACTTTAAGTGTGGTGATGAAAGTCAGTTTACCAAATTCTGAAAAATTTTAGTACGTCTTTGTAGTCATAATATGCCTTTTCAAATAGAAATCCCTTCATTATTAACACAATCCTATTTTGATTTGGGCTTGACACTTGAAGTAAGCACATTATATTTTTAGCATCCTTGATCATATCTGGCTTTGAGCTATGTGCCTTTAGTAATGGCTTTTTAAAAATTAAACTTTTATAGGAAACCTTCTGGATATTTTTTCTCCATGTAGCAACCTCAAATGATTTCTCCTTGAATAATCAGATAATTAGTAAGACAGAATATTTTATTTTTGTTCTTAAACATTTGTGCCAACTAGACACAAATCACATTTTGAAGAAAATCGGTAAATTTTGGTCAGCTTAGAGGAGTCTATTTTCTTGTAGAGTTAATGAATTTGGGTTGTGGTTTCAATTCCCACAGAGACCGGTTAGTTCTACTCTCTTCCGTGGCCAGAGCCTACACCTGTAACCTTGACCAGCCCTCCTTCCCAGGCTTGCCACTGGTCACAAGTCATTAGAAACAGGTGATTGATTATCACTAATTCACAGTCTGTATTGGAAAAATGTATAAACACCAAAGTCAAGTACTCTTCAGGGATTGATGATGGACCGTAGCATTTTCCTTTTGAATGTCATCCAGGTCTATAAACTTGCTTTGAAATAGGTCTTTTCATCATTCTCCGGGGGATTATAATATACTTTCTTATGAAAGAACTACAATAAATACTTAAAGCAATATTTCCTTCGACTGTAGAAGATTTAACATAAACCTGGGCAGTTCATTTCAACCCTTAAAGTCTAGAGTTACTAAACATTAGCCCTTTTTGGACTTGAATAATTAAGATAAAGGCCAGTGAATGGTCTACAAGATAATTCTAATTATTAAAAGTTATGTAGACTAAGGTATGATATTTTCAGCATGATCAAAATTATATTTGTAATCTTAAACATCATTTGCTGTTGGTGCATAAAATTTTCAGGGACCATTTCATCCTGGTATATATCCCCCCATTATCTTTTTTTGTTTGTTTGCTTATTGGGTTTTATTTTTTATTTGTTCTCAATTGGGTGGTCACTAAAAGGATTATATGTATTTATTTATACTTGGTTTTATGTTCTTTTTTTTTAAAGAATAGGTTTATTATAAGTTTTATAGGACTTTAAAAGTAATTCCTATACAGTTAAAGAGGTGGAGTAGTATAGTTTAGTTTTATCTAGACTAGCAGTACATTTTTATGTAAATTAGAAAATGTTTTCTTGCATTTATATTCATTCATGTCTTCATTCAGCATGCACTTTTCAGTGCCTACAATGTGTAGTTTGCAATGCTGTGGATAGGATAGAATGATGAATGCAATGGAAGTCCCTCCTTTCATTAAGCTTACATTCTAGGGCTGAAGACAGACAGATATAAACAGATAAGCAAATACGTTTTAGAATACGAGAAAGTAATAAATTTATTTTGAAGAATAACCCAGCAGAATAAAAAGGGGAGTGGGGAAGTGGCCAAGGAAAGCTTCTTGAGCAGGGTGACATTTAAGCAGAGAGAAAATAAGCAATACAAGTCTCAGCAGAAAACCATTTCAGGCAGAAAAACAGGAAGGACAAAGGCTCTGAGACTGAAATGTACCTGCTGTGTTTGAGGAAACACCAAGGAGGCTGGTTTGATAGAAAGAACCAGTAGAAGAGAGAATGCCAGGACCTGAGCTTGTAGAGGTAGAGGGGGACATGTAGATCATTAGAAAGACAGGATTATATTCTAAATGCGATAGGAAACTTTGCCCTCACTGACCATTTTACAGGAGAAAATTTATCTAAAATGTAAATTTAGTGAAATTTAGTAATGGCAAGAATTGCATGTTGATCTTATTTCTTGATCTTATATCTATTTCGAAAGGAGTTCTCTGTGATCTTCAAATTTTATGAAAACAATTCATACTGTATTCTTAATATAAACACTCAGCAGATGATTAATAGGAAAGAATGTTCTGTAATACATTGTAATAATGAAAGAAAAAAAGTAAATGAGAAACCTTTTTCATGAATATAGCCTGTGTCTCATTATCATCCATTTAAAAAGATTCAACAAATCTGATACATCTGAATAATTAGGGACATGATATAAAGGATATTTTATCAATAAAAATATTCTATATTATGTTAAGGAGTTTTAGAGATCAGTGAACGTTTTTGTAAATTGTGGAAATTGAAAATATATTATCCATTATCCAACTTATAGTTCACTTATATTTTTAAATCTCTCACCATCATAAACTTTAAGGCTAATTCCAATATATAAACATAAAAGTACATTAATCAATGAAGTGTCTCCTCTACATTGGTTGTTTAATGTGTGTGTAGTTTCAGCGAGCAACCAGATGACATAGAGTATCTGTCCAAGTGATCACATGGGTTCTAGAGAGAACACTGCCATAACATTTCCATGTGTCCTTCCTTGGAAAAGAAATTCACCTTTATTCGAAGACTGTTACCTTTCTACACTTTTTGTGATAAAATATGTTTTGCTTTATGGCACTGATTATAGATAGAAGTTAGGTTATTTCTCTTTATATCTTCACCTGGCAAAATAAAAATTGGAAATACAACCTTGATCCCATTCCTCTTGTGTGTGTGTGTGTGTGTGTGTGTGTGTGTGTGTGAATTGCAAAATCAGAAAGTCTGGAACTTTCGGTGGACTGGGAATTTTTCAACTGGCTCTAATCCAAGATACTAATTGTCAGTGGTACATGATCCAGATCAGAGAAGGAATCATCCATGGATATCGGCCACCTCCCTTTGGACTGTGGGGTTGTGGATTTAGTGTTTGAGAAAGCTTACAAATGACTTGATTACCTACAGTGGGATAAAATGGTCTCAGAAGCATATAATAATATTATTTTACTAGATGTGGGCAAGCCCTGTCTATGTAAGGAGGCGTGGCTAATCCCTCCTTCTTCCTGGAGGCATCATTACCATATGTGGTCCAGGAATTCCCTCTATAGGGTTATAATGACTTCTCTCCTGCTGTTTATTTTTAGTCATGTTTAACATTTATGCATTTCCTTCTCTTCTTAATAAGTACATGTTCTTTATCGGATAACATTACAGTTTTCCTCCTGGCGATTCAGCAAACTCATTTTTTATTATGGGCAAAATAGGCTCATTGCTCAGTGCTGTTTGTTAAGGCTCCTCCTAAGTAATAAGACTATTTATATTTCATAAAAAGTAGCCTTGAGCCTTTGGATGTGTTTTGATTACCCAGAATTTGGAAAGTCAAATGCTCTCACATTCCCATTTGCAGAGGTCACATCACTGATATTTGGTGAGATGAAATAATCTATTAATTATAGATACCAAGTTGAACGGAAGTGAAAATTTTCCTTTCATCTCGGTCTGCTTAGGTTAAATGGTGCTTGAATTTATAACGTCAGTGCTAAGTTAGTATTCAGAGCAGCAGGGACTGAAAACCCTCCCCTGCCGGAGCCAGTGCACCAGGGCTCCCTGCTGCTGCTGAGAGCTTGTGGTAGAAGGCTGAAGTTCTGAGACATTCACCATCTTTTCTGACTGATAAATTTCATGTAGGAGAGCTATTATTGTTCCAGATGGTTTTTCAGCTTTATGCACACTAGCTTCGCAGACTCCTGCTGTAATCGAAAATTGGTTTTATGCCAACATTTGACAAAGAAATTAGATGAAGTTAAACTACTCTTTGGTTTTAGATAACTGATACAAAGTGCCTTTGTGGCTATGACAGAAAAAGTTGAAATTCAAACTAAGTGGTGTCCTTGGGTGCATTCTCATTTAGACCTTTCCCCTGAGGTTTGTATAATATCATAAAATTGCATTCAGATACAGAATGTGCATAACATCAGGCTCACTGAAATTTTGATGATCCCCTTCAAATCCGTATTATTCTTTTTAGTTTTTTTTTTCTTTTTCAAGTGTATTTAAATTCCAGTTAGTTAACATACAGGATAATATTAGTTTCAGGTATAGAGTTTAGTGCTTTATCACTTAAGTACAACACCCAGTGCTCCTTACGACAAGTGCTCCCCTCAATATCCATCACCCTCTTACCCCATCTACCACCCACACCCCTCCAGCAACCTCTGTTTCTTCTCTACACTTAAGAGTCTCTAAGGTTGGCTACTGTCTCTCTTTTTCTTTTCAGTGTTTTTTGGGGAAACTGGCTAGATATTTGAAGTAACTGTAAGGATGATGATATGAAAGGATTTAAAAGGCATTTGCTTGCATGGTGAGAGCATTCATTATGTTTATTACTTTTAGGTTCTTACAAGCTGAATAAGAGAAAGTTGTTTTCTTGAAGTGAGAATTTTCTTGATATCCCTCCTTGTTTTTTTCCAAATTTGGCATTTGGAGAATAAAACAGGCATATAAAAGGCTTATTATATTTGGCAAGTTGTAAATATGATCGATGGAAGGTAAGCATTGAGTTATAGCTGTTACCAGAAGATGTGTGATGAGATAAGTGAAACCTCAGCTTCCTAGTTAGAATGCGCCTTGACGGCCACCTGCTAAAACAGGGATGAGGTCATCCCACATGTTGTTGGCACCTGACACTCAAGGATGCTGTGCACTGATGAATGGCTGAATTCACCAGACCAGAGCACGTGGTCTGACTCTCCAGCCAGGCATTGTAATGGGGAGTGTATTTATAGAATAGGTGGGAAGATTTGGGTTAAAAAAACAAATAAACAAACAAACAAAAAAAACCCTACATGGGAACAGGAGATGAAGTGATTCAACTGTTATAGGGTTATTCTGTGTCTAAAGTATGCAGATGTTTGTTACTGAACACTGAAGAGTTTTGTGGATATATCTTCAACTCTATATTAGAGCTATGGCTCATTTGAGCTGAGGTAGGAACTTTTCTGTGTTTAAGAAAATAAAATAGCCCTGTTCCTATTCTTTACTATTGATTTTTTTACACTTTGGAGAAATTTCCTCAATTCTGTGTTCTGAAATGTGCCCATTTTAACTGCTTCTGCCTTTTTTCATCATCATCAATTATTGGCTGTCATTGACAGGACATGTGCCTAAAATAATAGAGTATTTTCTAGAGGGAAGCTGTGAGGTCACATAGGGCATTGGTTACAAAGCAGGGCTTCATGGACAAAGGCCAGTCAGTGGCAAAGCATCCCATTACAAAATAAAAGGAAAAAAAAAAAGAGAGAGAGAAAGATAATATTGCTCTGATTTTGCTAAATTTCTTTCTTTAGCCTGAAATGATGAACTGCATGATTACTTGGTATTAGAATAGTCTTTCATGAGATGAAGGTGATAATAAATGACAATTATTATCCCCGATTGATAAAAGCAGAAGTGTTTAGCTCAAAAGTCTTCATTTTTTTTGAAGACTCCACTTTTAATTTTCATATTTATGGTTCTATAAAATTAAGAGTCTGGGAACTACTTATCTAGTTTGATTAATTACCCAAACCGTGAATCCCATCAACAGAAACCCCAACAAGTGGCCCCCAGCCTTTTCTGAAAACCCTTCCTATGAGTTCTTAGCCTCCATTATGATCTTGGGTTTTTCTGCTACAAATTTTTGTTTATATTGGATCTACGGTGACTACTTTAGTTACTGCCTTCTTTTTATTTTACCCAAATCCATATGTGCTATGTCTAATATAACATTTTCCCAAACGTCTTCTGAAGACCACTGATTTCATGATATGTGTTAAAAGGTATCATGAGAAAAGGTGGGGGAGACCACAGTCAAGTTATTTGGGGAAGTGGTAGTTCAAACAGTAGATTATTTAATTTCATTACTTTACAAATTCTTTATTGGGCTGAGTCATTCAATAAATATTTATTGAGCATCTACTACATGTCAGGCAGTGTTCTATATTCTGATCTATACAGGAGATATTTAAGAGAAAGATAAAATAATCTGGGTCTCCCAAATTTAGACTGTGGAATCTTTTTTTCTTTCTCGTAGTTGGTGTTATTGGGGGCAGCACTAAAATTATTGGATAAAATTTGTATCTTCTTCCCCTCATCTCCCTTTCTTTACATTTTCTCAAATTAAACCTGTTGATTCCTTTAACCTTCAATTCCATGATTTTCAGACCCTTCTACTCTACTCTGGACATGTCTTAGTTTCTCTTTGATTCTATTAAAAATCTGGTAATAACACAAAAGTCAGGTTTGGTTTGACGTAGTATAGCATGGGATCCTTATGTTCTTTTTCTGGCTCTATATTCCTATAAGTGCAGGACAAATTCATTTTTGTTTTGTTTTTGTCAGTTTTATCATGTGGTTATCAAATATGAGCTCAAATTCCATAATGAGCACATATCTATATCAAGCATCATCTTGTTAGAACCAGCCCATCAACCCTGTCTTGTTAAGATCTTTTTGGAAATTTGTTCATTGGACTTTCAAGAAAAGCTGCCCACTCAAGTCTATCTTAAGTAGGGACAGGTTATTGTAAGAATAACTCTAGAATAATGAGGACATGCATCTCAGTCACACAGGCAAGGTTTCTGTACTGCAGAAACAGCAGCCCAAGAAAGTGTCAGGGGAACACGAGACCCCTGTACCATTGGGTCACACAGAATTGAGAGTGTGGTTCAGGAACTGAAGGCTGGTTAGAATGCTCTAGTGAATGTCGTCTCATTGCCTCCAGGAGCAAAACTTTATTGATCTCTTTTCCTGTTCTTTGGCATTAGTCTGATTTACTGATGCCTTTCTTTGGGGCCTTCCGATTCTATATCTGCTAGCCCTGCCGAGGTCTTGCCATATTTCAAGCTCAAGAGTTGGCCAATTTGGTACACTGCAGTCTTGTGCAATAGCTTTCTGTCTGTCAAGCGTCCTTCTACTATGCAGTTCTGATTTACTGTATTGCTTATAGCGCAGTTTTGATTTCTTAGTATAGCTCTCTTGGAGCTGATCAGGGGAAATTAATCATAAATAAAACCACAAGTAAACTAAATAGTAAGTAGTATAGACTACTGAATGGTTCTTAAAATGTGGTCCCTGGGCTGTCAGAGTCCGCATCAGCTGGGAATATGTTAGAGGCTCCACCCTAATCCTACTGAATCAGAAATTCTGGGGCTGGGATCCAGCAGTCTGCATTTTACCAAGCCCTCCAGGTGATTCTGATGCAAGGAGAACAGATGGCATAAAATTGTCTCCTTGGAGTCTAGATTTATAGTATGCTTACAAAAAAAAATTACTTTGAGAATAATTGATATGCAGAAAATCTTTCTGATTATATTTAACTAACAGTTTCAGCTTTTTTTTTTTAATTTTATTTTTGCCAGGAGAAGAATATTGTCAGCATATAAGATCATGCTTTTTTCTTTTAGCTATGACTTACAACTGATGTAAACTTGGAACCAGTTTTTTGGTATACAAATTAAAAACAGTAATTCTTATTCCTTAATGTTTAAAATGAACAGGAATAGTGGTCCTGGAGGCCATTCCTGTCCATTCTTGTTTTCATGGTATTTTCAAATATATATGCTATATACTGTTTTGAAATAGACTTCATATGTCATATAATACCCTCATTTTAAATACAGTTAAGTAACATTTAGTACATTCAGAATTGTGCAGCAATCATCACGATTAATAGAATATTTTCATCACCCCCAAAAGAAACCCCCTTCCCACTGGTAGTTACTCCCCAATCCCTCCCTTTCGAACTTTTCATTAGCCACCTGCAACCACTAATCCACTTCTTGACTTTATAAGTCTTCCTGTTTTAGACATTTCATATAAATGGCATCATATGATATATGATCTTTTGTAACTGGCTTCTTTCACGTCACATAATGGTTTTAAGGTTTATCCGTGTTGTAGCAGGCATCAGTACTCCATTTCTTTTCATTATTCCAAATCATTCCAAATAATATTCTATCAAACAGATATACTCTATGTGGATATAGTGAATATTCTTATATAAATAGATATACATTATTTATCCCCTCATCAGCTGATGGACACTTGGGTTGTTTCCACATTTTGGTTAATGTAGATAATGCTGCTATGACCATACATGTACCAGTTTTTGTATGAACATTATTTTCATTTGTCATGGCATATAATTAGGACCGAATTGCTGGGTCATATTGGTAACTCTGTATTTAATTTCTTAAGGAACTGACAAACTGTTTTTCAAGGTGGCTGTGCATCATTTTACATCCCCACCTCAGTGTATGAGTGTTCCAATTTCTCCATATTCTTGTCCACAGTCATTATTATGTGCCCTTTTAATAGAACCATCTTTATTAGGTATGAGTGGTATCTCTGTGGTTTTGAATTATACTTCCCTAATGATTAGTGATGTTGATATTAAACATTTTTATATGCTTATTGGCTATGGCTTTGGAAAAATGCTATTCAGATCCTTTGACCACATATCCATTGGGTTATTTGACTTTTCATTATTAATCTACAACAGTTTTTTCTTTTATATATCCTAGATGCAGGTCCTTATCAGGTATATGATTTCATGATAGTTTCTTTTTTGATAAAAGCTTGAAAGACAAGATATGATCTCTGTGTATGAAGAAGGAGATTAATGAGAGGTTAAAATTATATATATATATTTTGTTGTTGGGTTTTGTTTTTTTTTTTTTGCAGTGAAACATAAAATAGCAATGATCACTGCTATGATAATTGAATTGAAGGATTTTGCTTCAAATGTATTCAGGAGAAAACCAATGCATAATTTTAAAGGAATGAGAATTTCCATACAGAGTGGATAGCTAAATAATGAAGGGTTCCAACAGAATTAGAAGGAAATATAAAATATTAAGTGTGGAAGTTAGGATTTTGGTTATTGTTGACACAGAAGAGTTCCTCTGGAATGATAGGGCGAGAACCGTCATGCACTCACTTTATGTGTGAGGAAGAGGGGTGGAAAAGGAGACACTGTAGATTCGCCTTATTAAATAAAAGGTGATGAGTAGGAGAGAGGAGGCTGGTCATGAGGTGCACTCAAAATCAAGGCAAAAGAAAGTGTGTAGATTGGAAGGATTTGGGTATGTTTGAAGCAACGGAAAAGGAAGTGTGTGGAGAGGAAACAATTGATGGCGTGTAAAAGAGGGTGAAGGCAAAATCTTAATGAGTCAGGGTGGGCCAGAATAGAAAACACAAAGGAGAACCTTTTAGTAATGACTGCCAGGCCAGCTCTTGAAGCCCCTCACCCATTCTCAGATAGGAGTCCCAAACAAACAGGATGTATCTTTACTGTTCACGTCATTTATTGCTGATCTGAATGAGACTTCTCTCTCTCTCCTCACATTCTCTCATCATATATTCAACTGAAGTTTCCATCAAATCATCAGGGTTGATTTGTTCAGGAAGAAATGTTCCTTATTATAGAATATTCTGTATTACTGAATTTTTTTTATAGCGACATTCCGTTTTAAGGCAAGCTTTTTGTCAAAAAAATTCACCTGATGTTCCTTACAATCCAGTAGTTCCGCAGCCTAAATATACCTCTAGTCATGCCACAACTCCAGGTGGCATATAGATGTGTGAAATGATGACTAATTTTAAACTCTTAGCTCTGGCAAAGTTAATAAACAGTACTCCAGGCATTTCTTTCTCAATTATGACCTTCCCTCACATGATTCTCTCTTTGTTTTTATGGTTTCTGTGTGAGGCTTTCCTGTTGATGTGATAGCAATATCTGGAGAACAAATGTATGGAAATAAAACTTTTAACTCACTAGAAGTCAGGAGACCCAGCTGTGTCTCCAGCTTAAGTCCTGGCTGTGCAGGAATTACTTGTGTCCTTGGTCAGCTCCCATTCTCTCTGGACACTTTGTTTCTTCGTGGTAAAGTTAAACCATTCCATTGAAAGGAAATTGAAAGTCCTTGCAGCTTTGTTAGTGTCAGTGAGTCTTTCTCTAAGTTGGAAGTTGCATCATCTCTCTTTGTTTTCTGACCTACCTCCCCAGGTTTAATAGATAGACAGCATTCTGATTTAAAGATACAATGTTCTGCATATTTTCTCACTGCTCATTTTTTTCAATTGATTGTAACTCCTTCAAATAGAAATCCTGATAATGTTTCCATCCTGTCCTTGAATTTTTTTTCATGTTGCGTTGACCCAGACCTCCTTGCAGCCTGGCCCCAGCTCAGGCCTCCCCAACAGCGTTGATGCGCTGGCTAGGACCTTGATGTCCAAATCCACGTGCACCGTGATTATGAGTACTGCGCTCTCACCCCACAGTCCAGCCCTGTCAAAGGGTCCCAGCAATTTGGTATTGTCTCCTCTATTCCAAATTCTTCTGTCCAGGTCTTTGAACCACAGTGATTTTTTTTGTTTTTGTTTTTGTTTTTGTGTTTTAGTTGGGAGAGTGGGGATTGGGGACTATAGGACAGCTTTCCATACTAGGCACTATGTTGGTGCTCTGTAATATAAACCCAGTAAATTTTTATACCTGTCCTGGGCATTGGGTAATCACTGATTTACACATGAGGAAACTAAAGTGAATTCAGGTTAAATAATTTACCCACGTAGGTGGAAAGAAGTGGTCTGCGCCTCTGACAGATAATATCCAAATTCTTTGCTCTTAGCTACTCTGTTTTTGTGCATCTAGGGTGACTCTGGGAAGGAAGAATACTGGCCTTACCCAGAAGGAACAACTTTAGTGGTCTTTTCACTTTTTCCCCCCGGCCGTCCCCAAAGGCAGAGAGGAGGGAGACTTGAATGTGGGGAAAGGAAAGATAGATAAGCCTATCTTTGCAGAGCATGCTGCTCACTTCATTTCAAGGTGTCTCTTTTAATGAAAATCATGTTTTCCCATTGTTAGTAGTAAATGATCATAAAAGCAGTTGTCATTCCTTGAGATGCTCATCTAATGAGACAAGAACACTGTTGATCAGTGTTTTAACTAGGTTATAGCATGAAAAGTTTTTAAAAATTTCTCTGTGTAACACGTCCAGGCATTTTACATAGTTAATAGCATCAGTTTCTGAACATCTAAATATACCTTCACCACTTGCAATAAGCCATGCTGAATTAGTTTGGAAATGTGTTATCAATGACATGTGTTCCATCCTCCCGGCAGCTGTAACATTGCATTAAAATGAAATATGGGTTGTAAACCAGATGTGTGTCTTGTCATTGCATTATTTGAAATACTACATTATGAAGGAATTGATGCAGTATTCACAAATCTGTCAGGTTGTCTTGCACATGGTTGATGAAAACAAAGGAAACAAACCATTACTTTACTGCATAGAGGTTAGCAGCTCAGCCTGTACCGAGTGCATACTTTTGGCCTAAACATAAATAGATGATCAAGACTCAAACTTGGGCTTCATGTAGCTAATAGTCTGGTGGAGGAGACAGATCATTGGTTTTCAATACCATGGAAATCATCTTTATTGGATTTATCCTATTTACCTAAAGGGTCTGAACCTATAAATCACACCAGTCAAGTCAAATCGTCTCTAAGCAGAATTCTTTTATCATGTAGCACTTGGGATAAAATTAAAACTCACTAATAAAACTATAGGATGAGAGATACTTGGAATAATAGCAGCTCCTCAGGAAAAGACCGAGGGATTTTACGTGTCTATATAGTAATATAAACCAGACATGTGATGAACTCCCATACGTATCGTAATACATGACATCAGTAGAAGTATGGGACAGGGACAGATGGGCACGGAAGAAGGCTTCATCTGTCTGCGATAGGAGTTAAATCACATGCAAAGGATGGTACACACTTCACTACCACATTATGGAGGGACGGGCAAAAGGAAGCCTATCTAGTAGAGGTAGATAAAAATAGAATTGCATCTCATAAAGATGTTTTAATTAAGAAGTGTTATTATATCCTAAGACCCATTCGGAATCTGTGATGTTGGTGATGGTGATGATATCATTAATGATAAGTAATATTAAATGATCTCATTTGGAGTTCCTGCAATCTAGGGAAGTAGGCATACTTACTACCGCCATTCACGGATGATAAAATGAATACAGGAGGGTTAAAGCACCTCCCAGAGATGGCTCAGGAAGAGGGAGAATAAGCCCGTGTCCTCACTGACAGTGCCATGCGGCTCCATATATGAGCAGCTGCTGGTCCTTGACCGTCCTATCCCAGGACGGCCGCGCCTGGTAAGAGGAGAATGATTTCATAGAGTACCAGGTTGCAGAACTCACCAGTCGGTTAAATTTGGCAGAATGATTCCTGAACCTTATGTGAAAGAATTTTCTAATGAGCAGAGATGCTCAAGAAATGGCATGAGGAGCTGTTTTAGATATTTGCCCAAATCAGGGGAGGCTCTTTACTTTGGCCCGGCCCTAATTGCATTCCTTTTAGTACAGAGATGGAAATTTCCAGTTATCTAGCTACCAAGAGTTTTCTGAAGCTTTTGTTGTGGTTATTGTTGTTTTACTGTCCTTAAATTCTTGACTCAAAACAATATTAAATAGCATTTTGTTATTACCCATTCTGGTTCCAGTCTACATTCTGTATTTTTTTTTTTCAGGGTTAGAAATAGAGTTTTGTTCAGGCTCAGAGTCTGCACAGCCCTGAGGCAGAACTGTGCAATCCTTTCAAAGAAGAAAGGTATCTGAACACTTCGGTTACCTTCCCAGGGACAGCAGTCATAGGCTGTGGCAATTACCTAATTTGAGACAGGTTGATGACAGATCCCCCCCACCCCCGCCCATTCTTTCGTAGCAACATTAGAAAAGCAAGCTGGCAAGAAGTCTAAGGAGAGAATTCTCATTGGTACTTTGCAAATATCATGTGTTGCATTTATTGCAATCCGTATACCCCATCCTCTGATAAAGAAGCACATAGATCTTAGTGCAGCTTATGTAAGTTTTAAAAAGCCACAATTTCCTAGAAATGATGATAATTAACATTTATTGAGCACTTTCTGTAGCAGGCAGTGTTCCTAGCACTTTACATTTTAATGTGCCTTATGGTCACATTAAGCTGGAGAGTTAAGTATTACAAATATCCCCTTCATAGACAAAATGCACAGACCTAGTACATGATGCCCAAGATCACACAAGTAGGGACTAAGATGTGATTTGGACCTCAGTTGTCTCAGTGCAGGGCCTGCAGTCATAATCGAATCTGTATACGGACTCATTATCCGGTGTGTTACCCACAAAAGAAGCAGACTCATTCACTGTATGGTGAGTGCGTGGGCCAGATTCTGCAGATCGGCTTATTTGATACCTGCTGCTCCCATTCTAGCATATCTTCCTGTATACAGAGGCTGGAAATTCAAAAAGCACCTCTAAGAATCCCTTGCCGCTGGAGTTCCACTCCTGCTCTGGGCTCTGCCAAACAGATTTCGTTGTCTGACTTGGAGTGTACGGGAATGAGATGTAGGAAATGCAGCAAAGGCCTTTCTTGTGTCGCTGCTGGTTTGGTCTTTGGCATCATAGCTGCTGAGCAGGGGGTGGCGGCAGCCGCAAGATTTTCTCTAGAACATTCTTATGTTGTGGTTGGGAATTTTTATAACTACTTTCTACTTAAGCTAGCTATATTGCATTCCTTGTAAACAGGAGTCCTAATTAATGCAGAGGACTTGAAGCCTGTAAACAGATTAGTCTAAGGATCTTTCCAACCTGTGGTGTGTCCCTCCAGTACTGGGAAGTTGACTAGAGGAAATGCATTTCTCCAGTATTAGAATGTTGGACTAGAATGCCCATGGAGCTTAAAATCATCTGATTTTTAATGTCAAGAACCAGAACGGGGCACACAGGAGATTCTTCAAGTATTTCCTTAAGTTGTCTCCGCTCTGAGTTTGCCAGTGAAACAGCATTGCATTTCTGGGAGATCATGTGTCTCTTATAAAAAATAATGGAGGTTATCTTGAGGAATAATCAGTCTAATCATTAAGAAGGGCCCCCCAAAGCATTGCTTGTTATGTTAATATCCTCAATAACAGAGGAGCTGTAATGGAGATTTTTCTCCTTCTCCTCTTGCCTTTGTATTTCTTCTTCTGCCCTCCCCACTCCCCATGTCTAGGTCTTAAAGGAAGGGTGGGCAGGATCACATAGGACACATCCCTGGTGGTGAACAGTCACAGAGACTGGCAGGATGACATTGAGACAATGAGTTTCCAGATGTAGCAGAGGAGAGAGAAAGGCGGAGAAACAGAAGATAAGATTGGAGGGAGGAGCTTAGAGCTAAGGAGATCCTCATCTACTGTGTGGACAGGCTGATGGGTGTTAGCAGATTTTTTTTAAAGGCTCTTTTAAGAAGATGGTTATGAATTAGTAAGCTGGATGATTGGAGCTGGGTAAGAGATAGAAGGGAGAAAATTATGAAGCTATTTCAGTAACCCAGCAATGAGGAATGAATACCACACAGCTAGAAATGGGAAGTTCAGGAGTTAGTAAGGGGTGCTGGTCCAAGTTAGGAGATTGGTATGGAAGCTGAGCACACACACACACACACACACACACACACACGAATTCTAAAAAGACAAAAGTGGTCATTAATGCCATGCTGCAAGATATAAATAAGAATAAAGGCATATGGGTTACCTAGTTGGCTAAGTCTGCCTTCAGCTCAGGTCGTGATCCCAGGGTCCTAGGATTGAGCCCCACATCGGTCTCCTTGCTCAGCGGGGAGCTGCTTCTCCTTCCCCTTCTTCTGCTCCCCGTTGCTATCTTGTGCTTGTGCTCTCTCTTGCTATATCTCTATCAAATGAATAAAATCTTAAAAAAAAAACAAAAGAATAAAGGCATATAAACTATTGGATTTAGAGATCAGCCATTCTTGAAGGATAACTTCAAATGCAACAGAGTGGGTAGAGGGTAAAAAGGCAGAGATGCAGGTGTACACAGACACCCCCTGCCCCATTCTCTCCAGTTGCTTGCTAGTGGGAGTTTCAGCTGAAGGAACCAGCACTGAACACGCAAACACTGCTGGCAATTCCATAGCAACTCTCTTTTGCTCCATCTAGACATAATCACATTTTCCAGTCTGTGCTAGGAGGAGCCTTGTGCTACTGTTCTCATGCATCTGGGAAAGAAAGTCATTCTTTTGAAATTGGTGGGTGTTTCTCTGAGGTTATTGAACTAGCTTTTACTTCTTTTATTTTTAAATAAATCTTTTTAAAGGTGATATTGTGAAGGCATTGGGATATTTAGCAGATAATGGAAAAACCCAGGGGTTATAAGTAGAACTCAAAATAGCTTTTTCTTTTCCTGCATGGAGAATTTTAGGAGCAACAAAAACAAAAAAGCATTTTAAGCCTAGGGGGGCATCTCTTTTAGAGTTTAACTTTTGCTTAGCTTATTGGAGGGCACCTGCTATAGACAAGTCATATAAGTGCACTCAATTTTCCAAGTAATGAGATCGCTCAGAAAGTGTCCATTATGGTCAAAAACTTGAGTGGCAGGCATCAGATCAGTACTAAGCTGTTGACTTCAGGGGCTCTAAATCCACTTATAGTAATACCTTATTTATCTGAGGATAATTTATTTTGCAACTTTAGCCATCCTAGGACACATTCAGAACCCGAAATCAAGTTTAGAAATTTCTTCTGTCCTAAAATAGACCGAGCAATATCCATTGCCCCTGTACTTTCCATGGGTAAACCCCTCAAGCAAATATCACTTTTATTGTAGATCCAGTGTTAGAAAGCTTAGATGGTAGCTTTCCAGACCATAACAAATTAGAAGCAACAAATTGCGAGGGGGAAGAGGTGTTACGGTAAACTCAGTGAGTTCATGAAGTAAAGCTAGGAGTTTCACTTTAAGAGTGGATGAGAATAAATATAATCCTCATTTTTCCAGTCCCAGTAAATAAAATACTTGACTAACCCTGGTAAGTGCTGGAACAATAATGTCCCCTCCTTATCCTTATGCATATGGGTTAGTCCTTCAAAGACTCTCAGGCCTAATACTGCTGTTATGCCATCCGTTACCAACAGGATTCGTGGGACTTTAAAGTCTTTAAGTTGAACTTCAGATGCACAGCATCTAAGGAAGTCTACCATTTTACTTGCCTTGAGGTTCATAGTTTCCTATTACTAAAAGGTAAACTGAGGCACACTAAAATTTTTTTCAAGAGTTTATTTGGGCATACGTGGGTTGAAATGGGACACACCAAAGGTAGGAGCACTCTACCAATAGGACCTATGGGTAAAGTTTTCATAGAGAAGATGCAGATGTTTTTGTAGAGAACAAAGCAAAGAAATTATTCGATTACCTGTACCTTAAGCTGTTACTTTATTTGAGGAAGCCTAGTTAGCTATTCATGTTTGAGTCCTCTTTTTTTTTTTTTTTAAGATTTTATTTATTTATTTGACAGATTGTTGACAGAGATCACAAGCGACAGAGATCACAAGTAGGCCAAGAGGCAGGCGGAGAGAGAGGGGGAAGCAGGCTCCCCACTGAGCACAGAGCCCAATGTGGGGCTTGACCCCAGGACTCTGGGATCATGACCTGAGCCAAAGGCAGAGGCTTTAACCCACTGAGCCACCCAGGCACCCCAATGTTTGATTATTTTTAAGTTTTATTTTCTTAGATTCCAGTGCATTGACTTTGGCTTAAGTTTGGTTTACTGATAGAGGCTACCAAGGAATTAGAGCCTCTGTCTAAGTCACTAGCAGGCAGTTGGTTGGACTCTCTTTTGTGATTTTGTGATCTTTTGTGATTTTGCCACCTTTTGGAGCCCCTAAAAATCCTCTCTATAGGAGACCACCAACTTTGTAGCTATGATTCTACATTTTGTTTAAGAAGGGAAACATCAGTGTTACTAAATTGAAGGTAACATTTAACCTAATGTTTGCCATTAGTCTCTTATTGGGTTTGCCATTGAAAACAATGTAGAAATTTAAATGTTATGAAGTCTGGGATATGCTTAAAAATAATTGGAATTGGGGTACCTGAGAGGCTCTGTTGGTTAAGCATCCAATTCTTGATCTCAGCTCTGGTCTTGATCTCAGGGTCATGAGTTCAAGCCCTGTTTTGAGTCCAGTGTGGCACCTACTAAAAGAAACAAACAATCACAAACAAATAACAAGAGTTGAAGAAAGTGAATGGAGGTATAGGTAAGACAAGATTGGCTATGAGTTGACAATTATTGAGGATGTGTGATGAGTTGTTAATTGTTGAATTAGGTTCATTATATTACTCTCCTACTCTTGTACATATTTGACACTTTTCATAATTAAAGCTTTTTTAAAAAAGCAGAGATTGTATTTAATGAAAAATAATTTAACATTTTGCTCTATATCTGATTTTACCAGGGTTAATATCCCAAGTGAAATTTGTGGCATGCTTTGCTAAAAGTTTATGGGGACGGTATTATGCATATGCTAATATAAATGAAACCATTTTCATTAAAATGATGTCCGTGTTCCATGACCCAGACATACAGTCTTCGACTTGAGTCATGAGGGAACATTGAATTCCTTCTTTAAAATATTTTCCAAGTAGTGAATACTGATACGTAACAAATAAAAAGATGTGCTCTATTTTAAGGAAGATTTCGAATCTGTGCCACTTTTTTTTCATATACCACAATAAATATTTTTATCACATATTGATTTTCTATGAAGTAGAACTATATTTGTACATTCTTTTGAGATCTGTGAGCTCAGAATTTTAAAAAAAAATCAGTACTTTTTAAAAATCCCTGGTTGTTTTTTTTCTTAGTGTTTTTCCAAACACTAGTTGCTCTTTTGATGTTAAAGCAATACATTACAAAAGAGAACATTTTAAAGAAGGAATATGTCACCTGCAAATCTATAATCCAGAAGTAGCAAACTTTGCAATATTCCTTAACACTCCTCTGGAGGTAGGGAGGCATCAGCAGGCCACATTGTACCACAAAGGACCCCCAGACTCAACAAAGACTTCCTGTCCCCAAGATGACATGTAAGAGCTGAGCTGCAGGACTTTGAAAAGAAACAGGGCAATAAGCACTATCCTGTGTGTGATACTCCTCTATGGCAGTAGGCCCTCACAGTGCTTTGTGGTCAGAAGAGAGCACAAGACTGTTGAATAACCAGTGGGTGCTGAGCCTCAGTAATGAATGACAAGGAATTTCTCTTACTGTGCAAAAGTTTTCTTGCATATAGGAAATTCTTGCTTCACACACGTTGTTTGTTAGAGGATGACCCCATTTACTGTGGTACAGGGCAAAGGAAGAAGATAGGGATGGTGACAAGGATTCAGGAGTTCAGTTTTGTTTTTTAAATATATATATATTTATTCATTTATTTTATTTAATTAATTTATTTATTTGTGTTAGTCACCATACAGTAAGTACATCATTAGTTTTTGAGGTAGTGTTCCATGATTAACTGTTTGCGTATAACACCCGGTACTCCATGCAATCCATGCCCTCCTTAATACCCATCACCAGGGTAACCCATCTCTCCACCCCCCTCCCCTCTAAAACCCTCAGTTTGTTTCCTGGAGTTCATAGTCTCTCATGGTTTGTCTCCCCCTCTGACTCCTCCTGTTCATTTTCTCCTTCCTTCTCCTAATGTCTTCCTTGCTTATTCCTTATGTTCCACAAATAAGTGACCTCAACATTCCATGCTCAGCAATAGACAGATCATCTAAGCAGAAAATCAACAAAGAAGCAAGAGCTTTGGGCGCCTGGGTGGCTCAGTGGGTTAAGCCGCTGCCTTCGGCTCAGGTCATGATCTCAGGGTCCTGGGATCGAGTCCCGCATCGGGCTCTCTGCTCAGCAGGGAGCCTGCTTCCTCCTCTCTCTCTCTCTGCCTGCCTCTCTGCCTACTTGTGATGTCTCTCTGTCAAATAAATAAATAAAATCTTTAAAAAAAAAAAAAAAAAAAAAAAAAAAGAAGCAAGAGCTTTGAATGACACACTGGACCGGATGGACCTCATCGATATATACAGAGCATCCACCCTAAAACAACAGAATACTCATTCTTCATGAGCGCACATGGAACTTTCTTTAGAATAGACTGAATACTGGGTCACAAATCAGGTCTGAACTGATACCCAAAGGTTGAGATTATTCCCTGCATATTCTCAGACCACAATGCTTTGAAACTGGAACTCAATAACAAGAAAAAATCTGGAAGAAATTCAAACACTTGAAAGCTAAATTAGACCATCCTGCTTAGGAATTCAGTTTTGATAACGCTGAATTTGAGGTGCCTTTAACACATCTAAGTGGGGTGTCTGGTAGGAGTTGAAGAAGGTAAAACTTGACCTGAGTTAGTGAGCAGAGGAGGGTTTTTTCCCGGCTGAGTTACAGTGTAAGTGAGGTCACAAAGGAAGGGATATGAGGAACTATTAATAGAGCTTAAGGATCTATTGAAAGTTCACATTGACAAGTAAATAAAGTAGTCAGGTATTACCAAAATATGTAAAACTCGTTATGACATGATGATCTGCAGTGATATCATCAATGATATCATCACAAGATACACAGTGATGTATATCTTGTGATATACAGTGATGGTGTTCTTGATTTATCGTCATTTAAAAAAATGGTAACAAAGGATGCCTTATATTCCTTAAGCAAGGAGTGATAGAATGAAATTGTTGAAAAAATTTCTTATAACCTCGTCATTACCCTAAATTTTTTAAATGTATTATAGAAGATATGGATAAATGGGAGGAGTAATTTTCTGGAAAAGATAAATATGGCTTGGTATTTCCTAGCAAGGTAGGGTTGTCACCCAGTAGGTGTACAATTCAAATAACATTAAGTCTAAACAGAAACAGTATTCTTGCTGCCACAGCTTTAAAACAATTTACTCAGGTCCCTTTTGAATCCTCTCGCTCCCAGTGCAGGAGAGCTGGAGGATCTGCCACTGTTTCCTCCCCTTCCTGTTCCTCCCCTTAATTTAGACATTATTTTCCTTTCTGAATCAAGGCTTCCATATGGTTTCTGTTTCTGTACTCTTATATAATGAGTTGATTACCCTAAATCTTTTCATCACCACAGTCTGTACCTATAATTCAAGCTGATCTCACAAATGTATGATAAAAAGAAAATAGTAGGAACAGTATGGATGAACATTAGCTTATCTATTCCCTTTAAAACAAACTTTCTACTGATAAACTGATATCACCATCTCTGTGCATCATAAGCTACGTGGGATAGTTATTCACCACTTAGATTACTATAGCGTCATAGGGCCTGTATAGTCCCACAACACAGTTAAGAATGGGAATCTAGTCACCAACTCATAGCAATGCTTTGAATTTTTCATTCAAATTACTAATTTGTGTAATGAATAAAAGTACAAATTACTTGTAATCTATTTTATAATCTATTTTTAATGTATATTACTTATATAATCTATTTGTAAACAGCCTTGTTAAAATAGTAGATAGGAAAAACCGTATCATATCTAATTCTTTGAAAATCTGTAAACACTTAAATGTTACCAAAATAAAACTTGGGATACTTCTCTATTCTACTTTCCCTCTTCTTGGATTCATGAGTAGTGAAATCTATAATGTAGGGTGGATTAAAAATAGCTATATTTTATATGTGTGGTGTATATATATATATTATGCAGCCATAAAAAAGAATGAAATCGTGACATTTGTAACAATGTGGATGGAACTAGAGAGTGTAATCCTAAGCGATATAAGAGAGATAAGTTAGAGAAAAACAAATACCGTAAGATTTCACTTGTAAGTGGAACTTAAAACAAATGAACAAAAGAATAAAAGAGAGAGAGGCAAACTAAGAAACAGACTCTGAAACTATAGAGAACAAACTGATGGTTACCAGAGGGGAGGTGGGAAGTGGGGAATGGGTAAAATAGGCAATGGAGATTGAAGAGTACATGTACCCTGATTAGCCCCAAGTAATGTATAAAATTGTTAAATCACATATTGTATACATGAAACTAATATAATACTGTATGTTAACTAACTGGATTAAAATTTAAAATTTAATAGAAAAAGATAAGAAAAAATAGCTATAGTTCAGATTATGATCGTAAAAAGTACCTGAGAAATATATCTATAGCTTAGAAATATAGGAGCTTTGAAAATGTAACTACTGTAGTCAATTTTATGTACGTATTACATAGAACTATATAATTATCTTCCTATATGTTTTTAGTACCAAATTATACTGTTTGACATAAGTGGATAATAGACTATTCTCGTTAGAACTTCATATTCCTATATATTGTATACTGTCAGAAACACAGTAAATTATTAGCCAAGGAAAAATTACTTGCATATTTGTTAGATGATTTTAGCTAGTTCAGTTAAAAGTACATTTTATGAAAGTAGTAGAACATACACGTTAGGAAAATAATAGAAAAATCTTTTTTTCCCCCCGACGGAATCCCTGCCTAACAAAGCAGACCATAATTATTCTAAAGATTTACTATCCATTAAATGATTAAATAACCAATGACGGGGCATTTTGAGACACAATATTTTATTCTAGAGTTGAGTGGGGAAGGAACATATTTCTAGCATCTGACACACATCCACCCACAAATCATGATATGTTGCTATTTCTGAAGGATGAAATCTTTAAAATTAGAAGACAATTTGAAAGGATATGTTTAAATTTCTGTTGGAGTGGGGGAAGAAAATGTAAGAGGAAACAATTTCTTACAAAATTAAAATCATGCTTGACACGGGATCCAGGAACCCCACTCCCAGGTAATTACTCCAGAGAAATTAAAACCAGTGTTCTCACAAACACCTGTGTGAAGATGTTTTTAACAGTTTCATTGACAGTCACTGGAAATTGGAAGCAACCTGAATATCTTCAGCTGGTGTGTGGATAAGCCAATGTCATACAGCTCTACAGGGAAACACTACGGGACCATAAAAATGATGGAACTGTTGTTGTTAGCAACACCATGGATGAATCTTAAGTATGTTTTATTATGTGAATGAAGCCAGACTGAAGAAGCTGCATATTTTATGATTCTACTTGTTTGACATTCTGGGAAAAGTATAGGGTTGGAGAATAGATCAGTGGTTGCCAGGGTTGGGGGAAGGGATGGTGGTTGAATAAAATGGGTGCACAAGGAAATTCTTAAGGAGATGGAACTGTCCTTCATACCACCTGTATGGGGGATAAATGACTCCATGCATTTTTCAAAGTCCGTAGAAATGTGTATCACAAACGTGAACAGCAGTGTAAGCAAATACATTTTTGAAAAGACAATCAGGATGCCAAGGGATCCCAGGATGGAATACAGACGGACAAAAAAATCTTAACTTTTTTGCAAGTGTATGACTTAACCTTACTGAAGGTAGTGAGGAAAAAAGTAGTTTACCTAAATAACTCTTAAAAACTCTGTTTTGATTGGATACAGTAAAGCCAGAAACAAGAAGGACTATGCATGAACATTATATTCAGTTGGCAAATTTGTTTTTATAACTTTTTAAAAAAGATTTTGTTTGAGAGAGTGCATGAGCAGTGGGGAGGGACAGAGGGAGACGGAGAAGCTGACTCCCCGTTGAGCAGGGAGCCTAATGCGAGCCTGGATCCCGGACCCTGAGATCATGACCTGAGCTGAAGGCAGTTTTAACTGACTGAGCCACCCAGGCGCCCTGCAAATTTGTTTTTCATTGGAGTACCTATTAGCGATTCTGAAATTACTTTATATGCATTATGTATATATGTAAATTACAGATAATGAGAGCCAAGTGTATTGCTGTCAGAGAAATAAGTTACAAATGGGCAAGAGGGGCATATGTCTCTTCAATAACCTGCTTTCTTTTTTTTTTTTTTTTTGTATATATATCCAGAAGGGAGATTACTAGATAGCAAGGTAGTTCTATTTTTATTTTTCTGAGGAACCTCCGTATTGTTCTTCGTTGTGGCTGAATATGCCAGCCTTGCAGAGGGGTTCCTGTTTCTCCACATCCTTACTAACCCTTGTTGTCTCTTGTGGTCTTAATGACCGCCATTCTCGTAGGTATGAGATGATATCTCATGATTTTGATTTGAAGTTTCCTGATGATTAGTCGTGTTGAGCACCTTTTCATGTACCTGTTGGTCATTTGGATATCTTTGGGGAAAATGTCTGTTTAGTTCCTCTGCCCATTTTTAAATTAGATTTTTAAAATTGAACTGTAATACAGATGTCTGAGAATAAACATAGCTTCTTTTCCCTGCTGATACATCACTGCTTCACTGATTCTTACTGTAATCTAAAATTATTCCTTGTACATCCACATCTGGCAATTTTTGGTCTCATTTTCTTTAAAATTTTGTCTTTATTTATACCTACCATAATGGTTTTGGTGCCCCAAGGGCCACCTGAAAACACTGGAATGTTTTGAAGTTTAAATTAAAGGAACTACCAGTTAGCTATTAAGCCTCCTAAGTAGTCCAGACTCAGTTTCCCCATGTCTGACACTGATACAGTAATTCCACAATGGTCCTACTTCATTTTGTTTGTGCAGAGATGAATAAAGATTTGGCAAATGTAAAAGACTCTATCTCTGCACTTTTTATTATATTTAGTGATACAGCTGTGACAGTAACAATCCTCACATTTAATCATCATTATTTCCTCTAGTTCCCAGCTGTTCACCCGGCTGAGAACAGTTGAAATAAAAATGAGTGTTACAAGCTCATCTTGGGCTTCATAATCTGCTGCTATCTACCCCATCCAGGATATCATTTTTTAAAACTCTTGATTCAAAAAAGGGTGCTACAGTGATAGATGTGAATACTTAGTGAATGTTATTTTAACTAGCATTTCACTATCCCCAGAGAAGCATTTCTGAAGTATCAGACAGTCAAACTGAGATCAGAATCCCTATTTTTCTTCTCCTAGTATTTCATTTGATTCAGGTGATAATGAAAAAGGTAAAGAAATCACCCAATGAAAAATGGAATAAAAATGAAATAAGTTATATAATTTCTTTTTAGGACTATAGATCTATGTGATATCTTATACAGTATAGCGGTGAAACACTGAGTAGTAAAACAGACTGCATATAGTGCTATGAGTGGATAATTGCCAAAATTCTAGCTAATATCCACAGCAGAGGGAAACAATAATTTTTTTTAATTTTTAAATTTTTTATGAACATATAATGTATTTTTATCCCCAGGGGTACAGGTCTGTGAATCGCCAGGTTTACACACTTCCCAGCACTCACCATAGCACATACCCTCCCCAATGTCCATAACCCCCACCTCCTTTCCCGACCCCCGCTCCCTGCAGCAACCCTCAGTTTGTTTTGTGAGATTAAGAGTCACTAATGGTTTGTCTCCCTCCTGATCCCATCTTGTTTCATTTATTCTTTTCCTACCCCCTTAATCCCCCGCCATGTTGCATTTCCACTTCCGGAACAATAAAATTTAATGAATCCTGCTCCTTTTTATAATTCTTTCCAGTACTAGTTTCCATATCCTAAGTAAGAAAAACCTATTTTGATTATATGTTCCTGTTCCTTTGATTATATGTTCCTTATATGTGAGTTTTCTCCTGACATGAACTGTGAGGTCAATTGCAAATGCACTTCTTTTTTTCTTTTCTTTCTTTTAAAGATTTATTTATTTTAAAGAAAGAGAAACTGCAAGTGCATGAGTGAAAGGAGGGACAGAGGGAGAGGGAGAGAACCTCAAGCAGACTCCCTGCTGAGCTCGGTGCCAGACCTGGGGCTCAGTGCCAGGACCCTGAGATCATGACCTGAGCTGAAATCAGGAGTCAGGAGTCGGTTGCTCAACCAACTGAGCCACAAGGTGCCCCACAAATACCTTTCTATTAACTAACAGGCATTTATAACTAAAGAAGTCAGAACAGTTTTTTATTTTAAGTATATAGCTAACTTTGAAATGGAAATATAACCAGGACCTTCATTGTTTAATTTTCTATTATTTTCTCTAATATATAGGCTTTTAGGATTTTTAATTATGATAAAACACCCATGGTCAAAATGCTAGTGTTACAGCCTGGCATGGTGGCTAGGAGTTTTCTCTGAGCGTGCTGGAAAGTGCTTGTTATCACCACTGTGATCCCCTGTGAGAGTGCCTGCTTTTTATATTACTACATTTCAAATAAGTTACTCACCATTTCTACATGAATTTTGTTTTATTTCAAGGGCATTTAGGAAACCAACCGGTCTTATATATGGGAATCCTAGAATGCTGAAAGTGTATATATATATATATATACATATATATATTTTTAAGATTTTATTTATTTATTTGACAGGCAGAGATCACAAGCAAGCAGAGAGGCAGGCAGAGAGAGAGAGGAGGACGCAGGCTCCCTGCGAAGCAGAGAGCCCGATGCGGGGCTCGATCCCAGGACTCTGGGATCATGACCTGAGCTGAAGGCAGAGGCTTTAACCCACTGAGCCACCTGAAAGTATATTTTTTTTAACAAGAACAAATTCAGGCTTTTTCTTTTCTTTTTAATTATTTTTCTTTTTTCAGACTTTGAATTTACTTTGAAAGTAAAATATCAGTCAGCCATTTACAAAGTACCTAATAATATACTAGACACTGTCCAGATAGTTCCATGTTACTTCATAAATCTTTACAAAAGGCCTGTGAGGCTATCATTACTTCCATTTTACTTCTGAGGGAAAATTAGTATCAGGCTTGTGAAGGCCTTTGCTCAAGATCACGCATGAGGGCACAGAGTCAGGGATGACATGCAGATTTGTCTAGATACCAGAACCCCCAATTTTTCCACTGTGTCAACATGTGTTTCTCATGTCACTTATAGCCTCTTTGGCCCAAGAAACATGTGCAACCAGCAGCAACAATGGTCTTTCTATAGAATAGAATCTCTCAGAATCTCTAGTATGTTATGAGATTTCTAGGCCTCATAGAAATTGCAGCATACTTTATTAACACAGACACCAGGGATGTAGAACATTGTATTTCCCCGTGTATTAGATACACCTCCCAACTTCAGTGACTAGAGACATAGGGATTTATTTCCTTCATACTTGGTTTCCTAGCTACATCTTATTGTTGAATTAGAGATACTTCATGCTCTTCATGAATCTCCTGTGCAAAGCAGAGAGTAAATACGTACCTCACAGGATGTTTGTGAAAATTACATGAGATGACCTATATAAAAGACTTAGAACAGTACCTGCACATAGAAAGCACTCAGTAGATAATATCTGTTATTATTCTGTCAGAAGTTCTTAATTGCCTATTACTTTGGTTTATTACTCACTGTATTACCCTGTGTTGGAATTCCTATACCCTAATTATCTAAACTGCTGTATATCACAGAGAGTACTGCCGCTTGTCATCCTTTTTCTTCACAGATTTTATTTCTCCCTCATTTGCCTGATGCTAAATGAATTAGAGATTATTTTATTTAACAAGCATTTTTTAAGTATTGACTATATACTATATACTATATTAGCATAGAAACTATGCTAATAAGCATTTTTTTAATTTTTTATTTTTTATAAACATATATTTTTATCCCCAGGGGTACAGGTCTGTGAATCGCCAGGTTTACACACTTCACAGCACTCACCAAAGCACATACCCTTCCCAATGTCCATAACCCCACCCCTCTTCTGTCAATCCCCCTCCCCCCAGCAACCCTCAGTTTGTTTTGTGAGATTAAGAGTCACTTATGGTTTGTCTATGCTAATAAGCATTTTACAAATGATAAACTTGTAGGTGATACTCAGAAAACTCTATGGGAAAGAATCTCAGCCAACAGTTGTTCCGGGGGTCCGTCACAATAAGCATTATGCCATAGAGGGCCCTATTATAGGAATTAGGTCTTACACAATTGGGAGGGGAGCTGGAGACAGGAAGTTCCAGAAGAAGAAATGTAAGATCAGGGAAGTCACCTGCCAGTCAGTCTGAGAAGCCAGGTAGCCGCTGAGTGACAACATGAAGCGGAGCTGATGGGGAGGTCCGTGTGACGCTGGGACTTCTTCGTAGCTTCCATCTCTGTGCGTCTTTAGTCAGGTGCCTGCTGACAGACCTGAGCCTGTCATTGGTCAGCAGCATTCCAAGTAAGGCAGAATTTCAGGGTAGGGGGTGAGGAAAAGCCAGGACAGGCTGGAGCCCACATATCTCTGTGTCTGTCCATCCTCACATCTAACCACAGAGACTTCCAGAGATGGCCATTGCTTCCCCTCCACTCTTCATCTCTGGCAAATTTCTCATTCGACCCGAGTGATCAGAACCCTGCAAGGATGTAACGTAATTCCTGCCTCAGCCAGGTTGATAAAGCACAATCCAGCATATAGGAAGGTGCTATGATTATCCTTGTTTGACAGATAAGGAAATGGGAGCACAAAGAAATCAAGTCAAGTTGCACTCGTCGCTCCGCTAGTGAGTGGCAGAATTGGGTTTGGTTCCAGGCCGTCTGAGTCTGATTCCAGATTGCAAGTTCTTGACTCCTGTGCTTTGCTCCCTGTGCAACAAAATCGGGTTCTATACAAAATCTCAACTTTTTTTTTCTCCTATGTTTCAAGTCTCCTTGTTTCTGGCTAATCAAGAAAATTCATCACCAGGCAGCTATATAAAGGAATGGTGTGTGTTCATTCTGTTCTATTTTCATCAACGCCCCTAACACTTTAGTTTTTCTCACAAATAATTTGTATTTTGCCCTTTCAAGATTCACTTTTTTCTGAATCAGTTCTTGATTATTAACCTTCGAGCTATTTTGATTTTTTTAACTCTATCTTTTAGCAGCTGCGTATTTGAACTGTTTTAGTGATCTTTTGGATTTATGTTCTTGTGTATACCCTTACATAGTTTGTGTTCCATATTCCTGAGCTTACTGCGACATCCTTAAATCTGGAACATTGCCTGCTTTCCTTTGTATCATCACCAAAGTGTGAATAGTAGGTACTCAGAAGACTTTTTATTAAATGCTACATATCCCTGTTGTAAGTAAAGGAAATTTCATCTGAATGACTGGAAATCCTGTTCATACCGAATAAAACTACTTTCTACACATGTATGACAAAGTTATCAAGTTAACTCCCACTGGGTTTTATTCTGGTTTTATGGCTGTCCTCCTAAAAATACCCTCAAAAGAGAATAAAATAGAATGAGCAATTTTAGACTGAAAGAATACCAGTATTTATCCCTTATTTACAAAAATGTTCCTTTCAAATCAGTTTTCTCTTTTTCTGAGTATTAAAATATTCACAATAATATTTTGAAACTTTTATTTTCAAAATTAACACAAATTGGTCTTGTATTGTGATTTTACAGCTAGAGTTGACAGATGAATTTAGTGATTAAAATACTGACTCTCCCATTTTGGATTAGGAAAATGAGTAAGATTTAAATTTGTTGTGTTAGAAAATGAAATGTCTATAATAAAATATCTCCATGACAAGGTTCCACTCTGCATCACTCTTAGAGACAGAATATCTCATTTTATTATGTAAATAAAGCATGCTTAAACTTACCATGATCCTGTTGAATGGATTTATGACAGATAGATACAAGTAGGTATATATTTTGGAGGATTAAGTGATCCTTTTTACTTCTTAATTTAATTGCTTAGTAGCTACTTTGCAAACATTTCAGTGTGTTAGCATGTACGGTGAAAGTAAATTTAAGGAAATAAAAAGCTAAAGGCAGATGGAAAGGCAGACATATAAATATATTTTTACTTAAATCTATCTAGCAAATGAGAAATTTTATGATTCTGTTCTTGTCACTGAAAATGGGAAAAAAACCATTCCCTATAATAAAAATGAAAGCTAACTAGAAATAACTCCTCTGCTCTTCCTATGTACTTAGAACTATGACTTAAACAAATGAATTAAAGATGGGTTATTTGAAGGGGAAGGCATTTTTTCTCTTTCTGTCCAAAATAATTCCTTGGAGTGAGGTAAGTTTCTCTCATAAGAGATAGTAATGATAATAAAACAATTAACATGAAACAACATTTACCAGATGCTTTCTTGTGCCCAGCGGTATGCTTACCACTCATGATTACACAATAAGGTAGTTACTGTTCTTATTTCCATCTTACACGTAAAGTGATTTAGGTTTCCAGAGGGTAATAGTACTTGGCCAGCGAATGGCAAAGCAGGGATTTGAGTTTCAGTGGCTGATTTCTGAGTTCAAAGTTTAAACCATACTGTTGTCCTGGTAGTGTGGTAACCAAGATGTAGCAGATTGCAAAAGTGGCCAAATCCTTCACTTCTTCCTATATCCATGCCCTGCATGAGGTGACTTTTCAGCTTCTCACATCAAGAAGTGCAGTTTCCTCTTCCCTTGATTCTAAGAGGACCTTGTGACTTGTTTCAGTCGGTAGAACCCAAAGAAGTGATTTGGTTGGAGGTCAGTGGATAAGCTACGAGAGCCTTCACATGCTTCCACTCTTGGAACTCTACCTGGACGCCATGCTAACCTGCTGGAGTGTGAGAGCATATGGTCTAGACTTGCTTCAGCACAGTTGTCTCAGCCACAGGCATAGGGATGTGAGAGATTACAAAAGAGATCAGCAAAACCATCTTGCACCTGAGAGCTGATGAGGAGGGAAGACACTGAGGAGGAATGTGACTCACATTAATATCAGTTCTTTGTTGGTGAGACAAAAAGAGACCAGCCAAAATCATTTAATAAATCATTTATTAAAATTAACAGAATCACGAGTTAATTAAGTGGTCATTTTTAGCCACTATATTTCAGGATGGTTTTACAGCAATAGCTACCTGATACACTAAAAGCGTTCTTTAAATGGAACAAAAAAACAATTAATAAATACCATATTAAAGAACTCTATCCTATATATTCATATACGGTGAACTCTAAAAGACATGCAGCATATTCTGAAATCAGTCCCCCATTCCTCCTAAGGAAGTAGGAAGCATCTACAGTTTGTACAGTTAGAGCATACTTGGGATTTTCTTCCCTATGTCTTACACCCATCTCATCTTGTCTCAGATTCTGCTTGCCATACTGCTTGCTTTTATACGTGTGTGAGTACTTAGTACTACAGGAATACCTATTGCTTCTGGCTTGCTAATGTAACTGCTTGAGTTTATTCAGAAACATGTAAATTAGAAGTTTGCTTAATAGAATTTGACTTAGTTTTCAGCCAAAAATATAAGCTGTGATATTTATTTCTGGCTTGCTTATTCATATAGACCGAACTGCATTTTTAAAAGTACCAGATGATGTCAGAACAAAACCTGCACGTGGATGTTCATAGAAGTTTTATTCATAATTGCCAAATCTTGGAAGCAACCAAGATGCCCTTCAGTAGGTGAACGGATAAATGAACAGTGGTAAATCCAGACCATAGAGTAATTGTTCAGCACTAAAAAGAAATAAGCTGTCAAGCCATGGAAGGCCATGGAGGAAACTTAGATGGATATCACTAAGTGAAAGAAGCCAGTCTGAAAAGGCCACATGCTGTGTGATTCTAACTGTGGCACTGTGGAAAAAACCAAAACTATGAAGACAGTAAAAATTCAGTGGTTGCTAGAGGCTAAGTGTGGATAGACTGAGCATGGAGGATTTTTAGGGCAATGAAACTATTCTGTATGATACTGTTAATGGTGGATAGATGCTATTATACATTTGTCTAAACACATAGAATGTATAAGGCCAAGAGAAAGCCCTCATGTCACCTGTGAACTTTGGGTAATAGTGAGGTGCCCTTGTAGGTTCATCAGTTGTAACGAATGTACCCCTCTGGTGGGGGATGTGGCTGGTAGGGGAGGCTGTGCATTTATGAGGTGAGAGGGTATATGGACACTGTATTTTCTGCTCAGTTTTGCTATGGATCTGAAACTGCTTCAAAAAATAGTGGGTTAAACAAAGTTCTCTGAAGAGCATGGTTTATATAATGAACTATATTCTTTATATTCTTCCCTTTCTGTGTGGAACATTTCAGAATTTTTCAAGTATTGATATGATACATGTACACATCTGTGACATGACGAGGTTGTGAGTCTCTGAGGTAAACTTGGGCAGTGTAATTCATTGTCAATGCAGTAACACTGGGATTTGTCTAAAAGGCGAGTGGTTTCTTCTTTGAATCCTGAATAATTGATGCTAGAGGGGCATGAAAACTGAGCGTGCATTACTTATCAGTTTTCAGTACCCGGCTTATTAGAACTACTGTTTGATTACTGCCCACTGAAAATCAATATAACATGAAAGGTGTCCATTTTAATGAGCAGAGAGACTACTGTGAGAAATAAGAAAGATGGATCAAAGAATTTCTTAATCTGAAGGGGCATTGGAGGTCATCTGCTAATTGAACACCTTCCTTTTATAAATGTTGGCACTGAAACTCCCAAAAGTTAAATGATTACATAGTTAGTGATTCAGCCACTACCACTGTTTACTTCATTTTACTGCCTTTCATCAGTGTAAAGTTTGCAAAGCACATTGTGGTGAAGAAAGGAATATGGCGGAGCAACTGTGCCTGTGTAATTTGGGGAATAGGTATGGCTCAGAAATGGCTAGTGCTGACCCTGAACGTTTTCAGTTTTGAGATCAAACCAATTAAATTTACTCATGGGCAAAGGGTTTGTTTTGGCCTTCTGGACAAAGTTTTGCTCACCCTCAACTCAACTCAAGCACGACTGTTTGGGAAGCCTTCACTAATGTCCCAGGTGCTGTTGGCAGTGTCCCCACAGTTATAATCATGGTTTGTAACCCAGAAGTGGTTTTACCTCTCAGGGGGCATATGTCTGGAGACAATTTTTTTTTTTTTTTTTTTTTTACAGAACTTGAAGCTGCTACTAATACCTAGTGGGTAGAGATCAGTGATGCTACTGAATGTCCTGCTACTGATGCTACTGAATGCACAGGACAGCCCCTCTACAGGGAAGAATTACCTGGCTAATATGTCAACAGTATTGCACTTGAGAAACCCTGAATTGCAACATTGTCTTAGGTGCTTGCCAAAACCAGAGGTGGTTCTTTTCTGTAGGTTACACTAAACTTTTAGTCCTCTTACTATAAGCAATGAGATGGACATTTCAGGATATCAAGAGATATACATTAATGCATTCGTTTCCTTTTTACCACCCTTGCAATTTTTTAAATTCAAAAGTATATTCAGCCGTATACAGATAGGACTCATGTTAGTATCAGTTCTTTGTTGGTGAGATTTCTTTTCTTCCTCCTCCTTCTCTTTCTCCTCCTGTTTCTGTTTCTCCTCCTCCTGTTCCTCTCCCTTCTCTTCTGGGTCCCCTGATCTGGAAGGTTTTGGATACGACAGGGTTTTACTCACTGCTTCAAGGAAGGAGAGTAGGAGATAGTTGTGTTCATTTATCTTCTCTCTTTACGTAGAATGTAGGGCTCTGAGCAGAACACACTACTATGTCAATGGTGGCAAGTTCAGTGGGCAGGTCTTTTTCTGTTCTTGAATGATAATTTTATGTATTTTTTTTAAAGATTTTATTTATTTATTTGACAGACAGAGATCACAAGTAGGCAGAGAGCGAGAAGGAAGCAGGCTCCCTGCTGAGCAGAGAGCCAGACGTGGGGCTGGATCCCAGGTCCCTGGGATCATGACCTGAGCTGAAGGCAGAGGCTTTAACCCACTGAGCCACCCAGGCGCCCCTTAAATTACAATTTTAATCCAGCAAATTAATTTTACATATTTTTCAAATTTTGCTGCTCTCTGGGTAGGATGCACACAGGTAGCAGTATGACTTGTTTGAGGAAAACAGGCAGGAGTGGCAATAGGATATTCCCATTAGCTTTCCAGAAAAAAGACTATTTATTCTGTGGTCAGATGTTTTTGCAGGATGATAGGCAGAGTAGGAAGGTAAAGTTGACCCACCAATAGGGATTTAACCAAGGGATCATACAGGAAAAAAATCATCACTGGGATGGTATTTATTGTGTAATATTTTATTTCCTCCTCTAAACTGTGAACCTCTTGAGCTTTTCTCTCCAGTGCCTGGTGTGCTTCAATATAGAATAATGCTATACTATGACTAGACATGAGTGATCATATCACTTTCCCCCATGATTATTAGCTTTTCCAGAATCACTTCTGGGAGTCAGTTTTGCAAAAGCAGAGAAATTGGTAGCATCACTAGGCTTTTGTCAAAAAAAAGTTTGCGTTTATGCTTGGTTTTCTTTTCTTTTTTTCTTTTTTGGGGTATATAGCTACTTTTTCTTATCTTTAACAAGAATTTGTCTTGTTTATAACAATTTTTGGGAAATGATTATACAGTTTGGCCTGGGTAGGAATAATTAAAATTGAGAAAACAAGAAAAAATAATTAAAATTGAGAAAACAAATTCTTTCCAAGGAAATTAAATTTGTTTCATCTTCTATAAGAACTACTTGACTTTTAATGTACTTGGTACCCAAAGCCAATGGAATTGTGAAACTCAGAATTTGCAACACTTACAGAGTAACTTTAAGTAGAGCCCAAAGGAATTACATTCATGAAAATTAATTCACAACTTCTAGAAAATATTTAAGAATATTTGTGATTCACTTACTAGCTTTATATAGTAGGATGATATAGTTTCACTGTATGAAAGGTTTAGTTACAGTTGGGCTTAATGACAGAGAAAGAATTAGATAAGGTTTCTTAGAATTTATAAAATAACTGAGTATGGTTTTTAAAATGAGTGAATTAGATTTTTTAAAAATATACTTCCTAATCCTACTCCTTTCTTAAAGAGTCTTCTTTTTTCTTTTTTTACTATTTAAAACAAAATTTTTATTAACATATAATGTATTATTTGTCCCAGGGGTACAGGTCTCTGAATCGTCAGGCTTACACATTTCACAGCACATACCGTAGCACATGCCCTCCCCAATGTCCATAACACAACCACCCTCTCCCTACCCTATCCCCCCAACCCTCAGTTTGTTTTGTGAGATTAAGAGTCTTTAAAGAGTCTTCTTATGAATGTTTTGCCACAGAGAGTATATGGGGAGGCTCATCTCACTCAGCAGCAAAGTGAAGAATTTCTTCTTTGATTTATTGGAATTGTTTTTTTAATGCCTACAGGAGATACACACACGTTTGTGCATGTGTGTGATCTTTTTAAAAACTACTGATAAAATATCAATCCAAAACGTGATGATGAATATATAATTTCCTATTATTATAGTAACAATCTAAGTAAGGTCTAGATGGCTGAAAAAGTTTTGAGTTGGCGTTTATGCTTGGTTTTCTTTTCTTTTTTTTTTTTTCTTTTTAAGATTTATTTGTCAGAGAGAGAGAGAGAGAGAGTGCGCATTAGTAGGGGGAAAGGAAGAGGCAGAGGGAGAAGCAGGTTCTTTGCCAAGCAAGGAGCCTAATATGGGACCCAGTCCTGGGACCCTGGGATCATGACCTGAGCCGAGGGCAGCTTAACCAGCTTAAGCCACCCAGGTGTCCCTTATTTATTTCTAGAAGGAAAAAAATTAATACAAAATAATTTTTTACTGAATTACGGTTTTGGTAATCTGTAAACATCTTTCTAGCTTTGATACTTCATTTGTCAATGAAGAGAACTTGCCTGAAAAGAGAACTAAATTAATGTAGCTTGAAAGTTAAAAATCGTGTTACTTTCTTGCTTTCCTAATTAACTTCAATGACTATTAAGTCTCTTTTGTATGTGGAGTTGCCTCTTTCCTAACGGCACATGGGAGAAGAATGAGGCACAAACTAGTCAGCTCTAAGAGAGCGGGAGCAGGGGACACAGCTTGAAGGACTGTCTCCCTGAACAACTCCTCAATCCCGTATTTATTAGATACGAGAGAACAAAGGAGAAGAAAAGGTTATACATTAGCCGTATGTCTAGTAGGTAAACAAGGAGGAATGTGAGTCATATGTCAGTCACGTTTTAGAGGTAAATGATGGAAATAAGAAGAGGAGTAGGGTATGCCTGGTGGACCAGCATGAGATGCGTAGTTGTGCAAATGCCCTTAAAGGGATTACTGTAACAGGAGGCTTTCTCTGCTGTAGCGGAGATAAACAAAAAGGGAAGCATGGCAGCCTTCCACCCTGAGCCGGCTGGCGTTCCCTGCTGCTCCGCTTCCAGGGATGTGTATCATCTCCTCCACTAGAGGCCTGCTGCTAGTACAGGTTTTTCTCAAGGTCATCTTTAAGTATGCTTCTGTGACCAGTACAACTCCTCATTAGTTAAAGTTACAGTTTAAGCAGTGTATTATTCTGAGGGACAGTTACGCAGAGTTGTGGTAGATACTGGCTATCAGTGACATCCTTAGAAGAAAGGTGCGACTCATCATTCAATACATCAGTTCATTAGCATAAAATCAATCCAGAATCTTCTTTCAAAAAGAGCTCGGAGCTTTGCAAAAGGGCCTTAGCCTCCTTGAATACTGAATTTATTTCAGTTTCAAGGTAATTCCTGCAAATGGGTGCTGAGCCAAATAAGGATGCCCCTGTGTATAGACAAAGCAAAAAGGTAGTAAGAGCCTCTGACTTCACAACCTAAGCTGTGGATGAACTAATGTAGGGTGAGGCCTGAAAAATAGTAAATCATTATATGGATGACTGGTGTAAGCGAAAGAAGAGTGGTGGAATGCGTCGAACAACCGCCTCGGAAGTGAATGTCTCAGAGAAAACAGCAGTCATTTCTAATGACTCTGCTTTGTACTAAACTCTAAGCTTCTCAGGATGTGTCTATTTCTGTTGCATCTGTGGCCTCCAGAAATGATTGATTATGTGTGTGTTCTAAAAATGGCTCATTTGGGGGTGCCTGGGTGGCTCAGTGGGTTAAGCCTCTGCCTTCAGCTCAGGTCATGATCCCAGGGTCCTGGGATGGAGCCCCGCATTGGGCTCTCTGCTCAGTGGGGACCCTGCTCCCTCCCCACCCCGCCCCACCTCTGCCTGCCTCTCTGCCTGCTTGTGATCTCTGTCAAATAAATAAATAAAATCTTTTTTTAAAAAAAGTTCATTTTTTTCAGAAATACTTATTCTTCTTCACTCATTTATTCATTGAATAAATTGTTACTGAGCATCTATCTACCAAGTATTAGATACTAAGTTAGCTGTGGAGATTATGGCAGTAGATAAGACCTACACTGTTTCTGCCCTTACACAATTAATTGCAAAAATGAGTGTTTAATTATATTTCAGAGGAAGGAAAAGTAGCTTACAAGATGGGAATGATATATAGGGAAATATGAACTAATGTACAGAAGAGAGATTTCTCTGTGAAAATGGTACTTAAGCTGAAACCTCCATGTGGGCCAGCTTCCTGCATTGGGGAACTGCTGATGTCATCAAGGATGATACAGAGGGAAGGCAGGCTCATGCGTAGCACTTAAGACCGGGTTAGACATGGACACTTTTATCTGGTGGATTCCCATTATGTACTGTACTGTGAAGGCTCAGAAGTGTGAAGGACATACCTGGCTCATTCAAGAAGCTCTTGGTGTCATAAGGGAGATAAATAAATGATGCTTTTCTCCCCATACGCAATTTCTTTCTCTTTTTTTTTTTTTTAAGATTTTATTTATTTATTTGACAGGGATCACAAGTAGGTGGAGAGGCAGACAGAGAGAGAGAGGGGGAAGCAGGCTCCCTGTGGACCAGAGAGCCTGATGCGGGCCCTGGGATCATGACCTGAGCCAAAGGCAGAGACTCAACCCATTGAGCCACCCAGGTGCCTATAATTTCTGCAGGAGAGGTTTCCTTACCCTATACTTCATCTCCTGTTTCTAATGCAGTAGATTTGTACTGAGTAGTAAATACATGTTGGTTGCATATAATTATAAATATTCATAATGCAATAGTAAGGCTTCCCTTATGCAAGGTCCTTGATTTCTGTACAACACTTTAAACCTTAAGAACTCTGGCCTTTTAGCATCCAGAGAGTTAAGGTTTCAGGCTACTTTGCCTTTGATCCTTTATGATTAAAATATATTCTTTTAGATACAGTGACACCCAAGGGGCCTCTTCCATGTTCAGGACTGTGAAAGTGCTAGACTATAAAAGACATTGAGCATACAACATATTAACAGTAGCATCATAGGAAGTGAACACTTAGAGGTTAAACTGTTAGGACCTAGTCAAGACTGCTACTCACTGGCTTTGTGATGTTTTAAATTTCTTACCCTCAGTTTCGCAGCGATAAAATGGAGAGAAACATAGAACCTACTTCACAGGATTATTATGAGGATGGGATATGAAAATGCCTATAAAGTTTTTTTTTTTAATGATTTTATTTATTTATTGGGGGGGGGAGAGTGTCAGCGGGTGGGGAGGGTCGAAGGGGAGGGAGAGGAAGGGGGGAAACATCCCAAGCAGACTCCGTGCTGAGATGGAGCCTGGATCCAGGACCCTGAAATCATGGCCTGAGTGAAACCAAGAGCCAGACACTCAATCAGCTGAGCCACCCAGCCTCCCCCCCAATAAAGTTGTTATTATATTTCCAATACATATTAATATTGGACACTTAAAATGTTATTTTTTATTATTTTTGTTATTAAGTAATTCTCACAATTCTTGTGAGATGCTAGTAGTTTTAACATTTGAACCTAGGTTTTTTTCTGACAACTTTCACTTTTGACTGTATCAGGCTGCCCCAGGTTTTTTGTGTCTCTCAGGAAATTTCCTTAGCCATATCTGGTAGCATAACGATCAATCCTCAGAATCCCAATAGGCAGCCTATCCTTCAAATGCGGGGATGGGGAAAATTGGCCCTGAGACTAAAAGCGAGCTACATCTCCTGTCTCAGACCAAGCTGTGAATATGAATGCTTTTTAAGGTCCAACCTTGGAAACAATCACCAGACATCTTTAAAACTGTCACCGTACATAACAGTGTGCAGCTTTTAACCTCCAGAACCAAACAGATCTTTGGGCTGTAAGCAATTCCTACATAAATATTTTTATCAATTTCCATAACCTAATTTATTTTGGCACATAAAATTCCTGAACAAATATAATCATTTTTCAAGGTGAAGTACACAGGGAGTAAGGAGCATTTAGACCCAAAACTGTGACCTGAAATAGAATTATGTTAATGATCAAGTCAGGCAATGTGCACCTCTATTTTTCTTTTAAAGATTTTATTTATTTATTTGACAGACAGAGATTACAAGTAGACAGAGAGGCAGGCAGAGAAAGGAAGGGAAGCAGGATCCCCGCTGATGCAGGGCTCTATCCCAGGACCCTGGGACCATGACCTGAGCCAAAGGCAGAGGCTTTAACCCACTGAGCCACCCAGGCGCCCCGCACCTCTATTTTTCTTGATTAACTGAGGGGACCGAACTGTGATTCTTAAATGTATTTGGGGTAATTTCTCCTCTGGTGTTTTTCTATATTTTGCAAAGGCTTTATAATTGATATATATTATTTATGTAATCAGATGAAATATTTAACTTTAAAAAAGATGTATATTTCATTGCAGGATAATGATGTATATATTTCTTCCATAATCCTATTTGTTCTTATTGTCCTATAAAGAGAACACTCATGCTTAACATATTATAGAAATTCAGTGATCGATGTTAACTTGCTATACTAAAAGCTATTCTTGATAAATACCATATGAATTTCCATTGGTTGCCAGGGCATCCATTTGGTTGTCTGTAACTGACTTAGAACATTTTTTGACAAACAGTTTTGACAAACAACTCAAGAGAAATTTGTTTTAGACAAGGCTTAGCTTTGCTTTCACTTAAGGCTTTTAAAAATGGGAGAGCCTAGGTGCCTCAGTTGGTTAAGCCACTACCTTTGGCTCAGGTCATATTCCTGGAGTCCTGGGATCCTGTCCCATATCGGGCTTCCCCTGCTCTGCGGGGAGTCTGCTTCTCCCTCTCCCTCTGTCTCTCCCCCTGCTTATGTGCCCACTCTCTCTATCAAATAAATAAATAAAATCTTTTTAAAAAAGCTTTTAAAAATGGATGCCTTGTTTTTCTAGAGTTGTTACTAATCTGCTGCATTTATCGTACACAGAGTTGTTTTTAGTATATTCATTCTATGATAATGTTTGATTTTGATTTTGACTTTTTTTTAAATTGACATATAATTTATTATTTGCTTCAGGGGTACAGGTCTGTGAGTCATCAGTCTTACACAATTCACAGCACTCACCATAGTACATACCCTCCCAAATGTCCATAACCCTGCCACCCTATCCCTGCCCCTACCTTTAACTTTGACCTAACACTGCTTTTCATTATGTGGTCATTTGATATTGGGCTAAAACATGTATTCAGCACATATGCAGGTACCTGAACCTAGGAATTCTATTGTACTCCCTACGCACTCTTCTTAGAATTAACTAATCCTTCCAGTACTTCTTGTGATTTATTAATATGTGCACTAATATTTTTAGAAAGACATCAGTCTATCAAGATTAAGACTCTAAAGTCTTTAGAATTTTATAATCCTAGATATAATTAATGAAATTGAATAAGAGCTAATCAAATTTTCAGTAACACTGAAAAGAACTTTTAACAGGTTGTTTAAGGGTCAATAATTAGATTTTAACTCCATGCTATTTGGAAAATACTCTTAATTGGGTGTTTTCTAGTTTTTTTTTTTTTAACAATTTTATTTATTTGAGGAAGAGAGAGAGAGAGAGCATGGGATGGGAGAAGGTCAGAGGGAAAAGCAGACTCTTCATGGAGCTGGGAGCTCAATGCTGGACTCTATCCTGGGACTCTAGGATCATGACCTGAGCTGAAGGTGGTGACTTAACCAACTGAGCCACCCAGGCACCCTGGGGGTTCTCTAGATTTTAAAGCAGACCCAGTTTTCAATGTATATGGTGGTTAGCATATTGTAAATAACAAATTTAAAATACAGCTAATGCTATATCTACTTTTAATTGAATATCATAATAATTTTGTCATTTGTACTGCAGTGTGCTTTCTTTTCTCCTTAACCAATAATATTTTTTAGTCCTAATAAGGAGCTAAAGAGCTATGTTAAATTTCCAAACTTTATAAACTAATTTTTGATATTTGGGATTTTGCTTTCTGACATTAATTTTTTGTTTGTTTGTTTGTTTCTTAAATGTGCTATCATGGATTTATCATTGATGAAAGGACAAATGTTTCCTATGTGACAAGTGCTAAGAGATCATGCATGACTCCCAGGTGACACAGTTGGAGTGTTTTCTGTCATATGTAATACAAAGAGAAGAGACCATGTTGAACGTGAGAACTCAGGAAAAAGGAAACCAGTGTATATTGATTTTCTGTCATGTGCCAGACACTATGACAGGATAGGTACATGTATGATCTTATTTAACACACCCAAGGTCATCAGCAAATAGAAAAAAATTAGACTTCAGAATCATATCTATCTCACCCAAACTTGATATTTTCCTCACTCATACCACTTAAATTCTATGATAGGGTATTTTTGAAAGTTTGGTAAGTTTGGCAAGTATTAGTCACATAGGAAGATGGTATTGGAGAAGGTCATGAAGGAAACACGACCACCAGTTGACCCACGAGCTGGACCTGGGGATCTCCTCAACCTCTCCCCTATCCTTGGAATGTGAATTCCACTTACCTTCTCCATGCTAGAAGCTTCCCCCCAAGGGTACACCTTTGAGATAGAAATATGTTGCTGAGTCCATCTGGATAATATATATGACTGAACCTAGTTAAGACCTCTTATAAATTTTAGAGATTCTGATGGGCAGGCACAGAGATCTACTCATCTTGTAGCTGCCCAAGACAAGCCGCCTATTTAAGTTGCCTTGCTTATTTAGTCTACCACTACCACTGTGGAGTGGTCTGCCTTTCTTTGGGCTCTCCACGAACTTTGTATATGGAGACCTATTTCACATTTCCCTTGGGAAGCTCCTAAGGTGGCAAACCAACAGATGGTTGGGAATGGGATGTTTATGATGGGAAGCAGAAAGGACATTCTGGTCAGAACCACGTGGGTAAAGGGTGGGTATCAGGAAGGGTGTTAGAGCAACATGAAGTAGTTGAGACTACTACCAGATCGAACAGCCTTTGGCAGAGTGGTGACCATACAGACTGGAGAGGAAGGGTAGCAACATATTGTAAAGGACTTTTAAATGCCAAGCCGAGGAGTATGGACTTAATTAGGAAAGCAGCAGGGAGCCACTGAAGGTTTTGTGTAGAGGAGCAATATGATTACAGCTGACAGCAGTCTTAATAAGGCTTAATAAATAGTACAGTTTATAACCTTCGGCCAACTGCTGCGCAGAAGCCGAAAGCTGGGCTGCGGAATTAGCAACCCAATTACCGTGAGGAATGACGGCCTGGATTTAATCTGAGTCATCCTTTATAACAGAGTGGAAACTCCTGGAAATAGAAACAAATATCTGAAGTGACAGGTGCCATGTCTTCTCAGAGCTGACTTCCTTTATCTGACTCCATGGTGGCACACTGTTAAAATGCCTTGACAGTGCCATAATTCACTTTTCACCCTGTGTAAAGCCTCTCTTCTTTGTAAATATTCAGCATATTTTTATGATTTTTCAGTAGGCCTAAAATCTATTGCCATCTGTCTCATTACTTGGAATAAGGCATCCTTTATTGGTATTAACATACTTTGCCAAAATGGAAGACATCATTATGTTATCTGCAGTTTGGTTTATTAGCTGATGTTGACTATGGGACAACCCGGACATTTCAGTTCTAGTAACCAAGATTTTTTTTTTTTTAATTAGGAGAGTAGGCTATATAAAAGCCTATTAATTTCCTTTATCTTTTGATTATTTTAAGAGGCGTGTGTGTGTGTGTGTGTGTACGTGCACTCATGGGTGCAGGGGCAACAGAGAACAAAGGAGAGGGTATGCATACATGTGTGTAGAGGGAGGGGTAGATGTTTATCATATGGCTTCTTCTGGGGAACAGTTCCTGGCAAACAAACAAACAAAAACTGCGTAATTAAGTTTCTCATGCAACACATGCTCTTTCGCACATTCTGGTGATTTCATAGTCAGAAAATTTTGCTCCCTTATCAGAATTCCAGTATCATTTTGAATTTAGGCCTTTTTGATTCTTATCTCGTATAAGTTTTTTTGTCTTTTCCCTCTTAGTGGATTGTACATCCCTGGAGGGACTGTTTCTACATTTGCGCATGGTGTGGTACCTGACTCAATGTATTCTCTTCAGATAGTTCACTCCATAGCTTTGAGGTTTTCCTTTCTTAGAACAATCTTGCTTGAGCTTTCTTTCACTCAACAGATTCTGAGAAACTCCTAAGTATTTTGCCAGGTAAACAACACGGGCACCTCCCTTAAGTTTATAGACAAGGGCACTCAGCTGACTCAGTCAATAGAACATCGGACTGTTGATGTCAGGGTAATGAGTTCAGGCCCCACATTAGGCATGAAGACTACTGGGGAGAAAAAAGCTTGTAGACAAATAATCATATAGTTACAAGATAATCTAAAAGTGTTGTGATTGGTATAGGTCCAGGGTGGAGGCATCCCAAGATTAGAGAATGTCTCGTTAAGGGAGATGACCTTTTTTCCGAGTTGTAATATACTTAAAAAAGGAAAAATTGTGAAGATGAAAAAGCAGGAGAGATGGTTCTAACAGAATATACCTGGACCCGAGCGTATGAGAGAATGGTAACATCAGATTGCTGCTAATTTAGGACAAACTGATGCGAGGACTGGCCATTTATAAAGCTGGAGCAGATCCTGAAGGAATTTTTGTTAACACACTATCAGATGTCACTAAGATTTATTATAATTTAAAGTTACAATTGGAAATTAATTGGATGCTAAAATCTTGACAAGGAGGGCAGTCGGTGCAGTTCCTGTTGCCGTTTCTTTGAAAGAAGAAAGGTTGTTTGGTTGAAAGTGGTTTTATTTTGTTGCGATAGACTTTACAGGCACATATAGAAAACGTTGGGAATTAGGGTTCTAGTATCTATTTAAGAAGAATAATAATAGTACCTACTTTCGAGGTTACGAGTTTTCAGTGAGCTAATGCAAACAAACAGTGATTAGCATAGTGCACAGTGCACATAGGACCCAGTGCATTAGGATTGTACGAGGGACGGTGCGAACACTTCCTTACAGCCTAGTCCTTCTGGACTGCTCTCTTTTAAGTAATGTTTGCACCTTGGGGCAAAGTGCTGCTTATTAAGCTACTTCTGATCTCCAGATTTAAACTGAAAGTAGCAGTTCTGGAAGATTTTATTTTATTGCATGACTTAGCCATTTGAGGCCAGTGAGACTTGATAGGGGCCTTTGCCCAGGATTTAGCAAGTTTTCTCTTAACTTAAAATGTTTATTAACATTACAAAGAAATCAGACTGATGCCTGAGAAGGGTTATAAAAAGACTTAAAGGAATATTACACATCAAATAGATTTTTCTGTGTGCCTAAATTTTTCTTTCCTTTTTTTTTTATTTTTTTTATTTTTTTATTTTTTTTTATTTTTTATTTATTTTTTTTTTAAAGATTTTATTTATTAATTTGACAGAGAGAAATCACAAGTAGACGGAGAGGCAGCCAGAGAGAGAGAGAGAGGGAAGCAGGCTCTCCGCCGAGCAGAGAGCCCGATGCGGGACTCGATCTCAGGACTCTGATATCATGACCTGAGCCGAAGGCAGCGGCTTAACCCACTGAGCCACCCAGCCACCCCTAATGAAACATTTTTCATGTCTTATACTTAATATGTGTGTCTTGAACTGTCAAGTTTCACCTCTGCCTTTTATCAGCTGCGTGATTGCATCTGAAAAATGTCAATTACAGTGTTTATGTCATATGACCACTGAAGGGTCATACAATATTTCACATGATATACCAAACATGGTGGCTGTCAGATATTAAATATTCCATTGGTCTTAGCATTTGTAACCCTACTACTATGTAAATATGACAGACTGTTATTTACTTACTGCAAGTGAGACAATATGTGCAAATCAGAGAGTATGTACACGTCTTAAAACTTTAGATTTATCACTCAAATCTGAGTAAGGTTGATTACACTATGTTATGCATAGTCCTGTTCTTAGGAACTAATTATTTCTCACTTTAGACTTTGAGCCTGAGGAAATTCATTCATTTCAAACGTGATGAGAAAACACCTAATACTCTAAGTAAATTTCAGTTGTGTCTTAAGGCCGATAGACTCATTTATCAAAATTTCTGTTCCAACTATAGCTACAAACACTATTACTGTTCACAGAAAAATATTTTAGTTTCCTAGTCAGCCAAATTTTGTGATGAAAACAAGGACTGCTAGAAGTTTCAACTTTTAGCGTATCATATCAATGTTCCCGTAGTGTCTTTTCACCTATAAAATATGTATGGTTCAGGGAGAGTTCCAACCAGAAACAGATGGCATACTCAAAATGAGAAACTTGAGGAGAGTATTTAATAAAAGGATGACTGACAAAGGGTTGAACAGAGTGTAGGAAATTATAAGGGAGAGCCTAGTTACCTCGAGGGATGAGGGACAGCCATGGTGATGAGTGGGTCCTTGGCTGCTCCCAGGCATGAAGTGGCCAGGGATGGCAGGGGAGAGAGGGCTTGGGGAAAGGGCTGTTTCACTGAAGGGGGGGCCTTCTCAGAGATGCAGCTGTCCACTCAGGATCAAGTGGCTAGAGCTACTAAGGAAAATCCTAAATTTCAACTTTTGACAAAAATACCAGGATAGAGAATGTGATTTCAAGGAAATTAAAAAAAAATGCTAAACCAATCAAGAGGAGATTCATTTTTTGGTTATCTTTAATTTTTATTTTATTTTGTAAATGAACTACTCTACATATGTAATATTTGCATAAATTAAGATATACATGGTTCATTTTAAGTATACTAATATTGTCAACTACTCTCACCATTTTTCCATATATTTGATGTTCTTCTCTATCTTATAATGTCTCGTTATTTCCTGGCCCTTTGTTCACAACAAAATGTCTAATCTTTAGAAATGGTGCCAAAGTTCTTTTCTGTTGATGGTGGTTTGTTTTTTGGAATGCATTAAGAAAAATATCGGTAGTGGAGGTTAGTAAAATATCCTTGCTATGGAGGAGAGTTCAGCAGCCATTGATAATCACACTGTTAACCTATTTATTTTTGGAAGAAGAATAGAAACCTACAGCAACTGGGGAAAAAGACCAGGTCACAAAATAGCATATACTCAGATTGATAGGTAGGTGTGATTTTAAATATATGTATAGTTATCTACATATGTGTATATGTATCGTTTGTGTACATCCATAAGGATATCTAGAAGAGTCACCCTGATGTTGACAGTGGTTATCTCTGGGTGATGGAATTCATAGTCATTGTTTTACTTCATACTTTTTTTACGTAATTAAAAAAATATAATGAACATATATTAATCCTCAGAACATAAATCCTTTTGAGTTTTGGAAAAATGCTGATACCCAAACCTATAACCATTAAAAATATAGTAGCATTATCAGGAAAATGTAGTAAATAAAATATTCCACTACTGTGTTTATCACCAAAGACACTGCTGACTCCATTGACATTGGTTGCATTTATCTGTTCATGACACATTTGCATGTGACTTTTGAGAAAGGGAAGCACAGAGGCTTTGTGTGGAGTGGCGAACTACGACTTCCATCGCTCTGAGTGCTCTGGGTGAGAACATGTATCTCATCTGGACTAAGCATCTTCACTGATCCGAGTCTACACGGACGTGACAGGATGTGCTCATTCAGTCGGCTCACACTGTGGTGAGGCAGCCGCACTGCAGGCTATTGTTTCTGCTCTGTTTGCACAGAGAGAACTTCGAAGAGCCACGGGGTATATTGATGGGCTTCACTGAGGTCACATGGTGAGTCTGTCTGAAGATCTTCCAAGAACATCTCAGTCCCCAGAGCCTGCATCCAGTCAATATCCTATTGGCTCAGAAGCTAAGTGGATGACGGATGAGCCCATTATCTGGGGAGAGGTATGGGGAGCTGAAATCCATGGGGCCTAAACAGACTTGTCCTTCTACATCATGGCCCACTTCCTTTGTGGATCCCTTAGCCCTGTTGTCTGTCCAGATTGCTTTGTGGTTGGGGGACAGTGTCTTAGGCACAGTCTGGTTCTTTGTTTCTTATTTGGACAGTAAGTCAGTGAATTTTCTAAATAAACTGCAGTAGTCTGAATTGAAAGATTAATTTTATTTTATGGGATTAGACATGACTCAAAACACGATGGAAATCAGTATGTCAATCAGACTTTACACTAAGCTCTTCTTTTTTTCCAGAAATAATACAACTCATCTGGATAAACATGTACACAGTATTCCAGCCCTCCTTTAAAGGGTTAAAACTGAGCTCTCAGAAAGTCAGTAGCCTATGATATTTAACACTCTAGGGCAGAAAAGAAGGAAAACATTTTTATGTGAAGGGGAGAAAAATCACTTGTGTTTTAAGAATACCTTTAAATATGAATGTGTACAGACTGGGCAGTGATGTACGGGGGGAAGAAAATATATACGGTAGCATTAGGAGAGGAATTTAATATATAAGAAAGCCATTCTGAAGCAAATTTGACAGCTTTAAATTACTTTCCTTTTAAAGATATAGCACCTTGTAAAATTGGTTATGAAATGGAGGTCATATATCTTTATTTGTTAATTCGTAGAATTTATGTTTTAACATTTATCTTTACTCTCTAAAGTCATGAAGAATATATCTTTCTTATCAGTTTTCTTATATCTGAAAAATAAATACGTCATTCCTTATTGTTTCACTAATGGATCATTTTAGTTTTAGTTGCAGTGAAGAAGCTATTTTGGAGTTTATGTGAAAAAGTAAATTAGCTGCATTTTAAAATCACTGTAAACCATTAATATGCGCAATCTCTTATAAAATCACATACTCCTAAATCTTTATACCCATTAAAATAATTATGTTGACTAGTATTTGGCAGTAAAAATAGTTTATATGTAATATAGCTTGAAGTATTAGTAAGATACCACACTATAACTGGTATGGCCAGTGAAGGTATTAATATTTGAGAAGTGTTCTCAAGTCAAAGAGACTGTGGTCTGTTTTCCCAATGCAGTTGTTCTAGACACTAACCATGCATTTAAAAAAAAAAAATCACTATACAGTTACTACATTTATTTTTCAGTTTACCTTAACTGAATATTAGTAATTTTTTTAAAGATTTTATTTATTCATTTGATGGACAGAGATCACAAGCAGGCAGAGAGGCAGGCACAGAGAGAGGGGGAAGCAGGTTCTCCACCTAGCAGAGAGCCAGATGCGGGGCTGGATCCCAAGACCCTGGGACCATGACCCAAGCCAAAGACAGAGGCCTTAACCCACTGAGCCACCCAGGAACCCCAATACTAGTAATTTTTAAAAATACTTAAAATCTCCTCGGATTCAGGGGCACCTGGGTGGCTCAGTGGGTTAAAGCCTCTGCCTTCGGCTCAGGTCATGATCTCAGGGTCCTGGAACCGAGTTGTATAATTAGAAGTTGTATAATTAGAAGTCCCAAATGGAAAACTCGGGTATTTTTTTTTACCTATTTGTAAGTATATTAATAATCTATCACCACAATAATAAGATGTAATGACCCTCCCAAAACACAGTAGTTTAATTCAATAAGCCTTCATCATTATTTACATGCCTGTAGATCAGCTGGTTGGTTGTGGGCTCAGCTAGGCTCACTCTCTGTGGTTAGTTGCTGCCGTGGGGGGGCGCAGTTTGCTGATCTTGGATGGGTTCTCTTACATGGCTCGCTGTGGACTGGTTCAGGATTGCCTCAGTTGGGACATCTCGACTCCCTTCTATATGTTTGTCTTTCAGATCCCTTGGAAAGGCTAGATTGGGTAGGTTCTCACTGTGATCTTAAAGAAACAAGATTGGAAACATAATTGACCAAAATGCTCTTTCATGCCTCTGCTTTTATCAAGTTTGCTTCTATTTGGCCAAAGTAAAGCAAATCACTTGACTGAGCTCAGTCAGATGGGGGGGAAATGCAAATGTAAAGAGGAGAAAGCATGAATATGAGAGGCCAGTAATTAGGACCATTAATTCAATCAATCTACAACATCAAAAAAGTCTCTTTTCCATTAAATATATGCAAATGGACTGATAATTTCCAGATAGCTATAAGAGCAACCAGCCGATTATACCCAGTGTTCTGATTATTTAGGTAGTTTTCTGCTAGAGGCTATAGATGTTTAATTTAAAAAAAAAAAATTAGCTCATTGGAAGTTAAGTTAATGTTAAAATTGTATTCCCAAAGGGTTTTGTCATCACTGACTTAGGTTGTCTGGGCTCCAAGGATGCAATAAAGGTAGAATTGTGACTGCCATGGTAATGCATTCATTGGTCCCCAAGTGGTTACTGCTGACTAGGTCTATACAGGGCACTGTGCAATAGAGAAAGTAAGCCTACTTTCAGGAAGCATTGACCTTTTAAAATTAAAGAAGACATGCAATGAAATTCTATATAATTTAAGTTAGAAATTGATAATTCCAAAAAGAAGACACGGTATTCTGTGTCCTATCATATATTTTACATAATACATTATTTAAAGAACAAATATCACCCCCCCAAAGTGGGAAAAAAATAGCACCTCTCTTTAAAAAACAAAAATTCTGAATGATCACTTTGTATCTATTTTTGAGGTAACTGAAAAATGTCCCAAATTCTGTATTACCATCTTAGAAAAAATTGTTCATTTAAAGCATTATAAAATACTCAAAAGTGTAGGAGTAATAACATCTTCTACGTCATGTTCTGTAGTTTTCTGTGTTTTCTAGAGGTACTGGTTTAAATGAAGAGCTGAAGGACTTCTCAGAGTGCATATTCACCCTTACAGCATTAACGGTCATTTCTGGAATGCTCATTTTATGCCAGTTTAGAGCATTCATGTAGTACTCTTTACTCTGTAGCTCAGTTTATTGCCCCAGATTTACAGATTAAAAAAGATTGGGGAAAGTTAAGTAACTTGCCCAAGGTCATAATCAGTTGTGGAGTCAGAACTTGAATCCATTTCTCTCTAACACCAAACCCTGTGCTGTCTAATCTTTTTTTTTTTTTTAAAGATTTTATTTATTTATTTGACAGACAGAGAGATCACAAGTAGGCAGAGAGGCAGTCAGAGAGAGAAAGAGGAGGAAGCAGGCTCCCCGCTGAGCAGAGAATCCTATATGGGGCTCGATCCCAGGACCCCAGGACCCCGGGATCACGACCTGAGCCAAAGGCAGAGGCTTTAACTGAGCCGCCCAGGCACCCCTGTGCTGTCTAATCTTTACATTACACTGTATTGCACATACTATTACATACATTTTTAAATATTATTCAGAACTTTTTAAAAGGTGAGTGATCTGAACAGATCATTCAAAGGAAGTCAAAATGGTCCTTGGTATTGGCCAGGACAGAAGGTCCCATGGCTGGCTGGCATAAATATCCAGCATTTCCTTAGGGTTCTAGATGCTTTGACCCCCAGAGCTCAAAAACATTAATGTCTGCCATGACTGTGCTTTCACTGAGCCACCTTTCATTATAATTTGGTTCCACAACAAGCAATAGTGTCTGCCCTACGGGAGTTTGAATTCTTATAACTGAGGAAATTTGCATCTAGTTAAATAAAAACTAACCAGGAAAAATTTTTCAAGGGATTTCTTGGCTTTTATCACTGGACACTTAGTTTTTGTCTATGTATGTCACCCTCAAAGTACACTTGATGAATATCCTCAAAATGAAGATCTGTTCTAAAATGTAGTTACCAACCATCCTCTTGACCATCCTTTATAAGTAAAATAACGTCAGGTATTCAATTTTGGAACTGTCATTCAAATTAAGTTATTGGGCTTCATTTAAGGAGCTATTTCTGTTTTTTTGGAATAGCTAAAATATATTCTAGGAGCAGTTTGAGAGAATAAGTTGGCTAAATTCTGGCAGGCAGATTAGCTATTCCCAAGATGCTTCTAAATAAAGTTTACTTTCTAAGCCTCTGTTGGGCTAACTTAACTGTGCCAGAATAGTTGTTTATTTAGTGGAATTCTACCATGATTTAAACCTTTGGTAAGGCAAAACTGGATTTTTTTACAAAGTACAGGAAACATTGGCTATGCATGTGGGCAGCGTTTTTAACTACAGAAGATGAGGATAGAATGAAAAGCTGTACATCTCTTAAGAGCTTGCTCATCTTTCTCTGAGAGATGAATCCTACCTCTTTACCCTCAGGAGCCGCTATCCATAGAAAAATAATTCCATCATACTACCTTAGATAAATATATTGAAAAGGCAAAATCCCTTAAAGTCCTTTATCAAGAAGCTTTTCAATGAAGTAATTATTTCTTTCTTAGTAAAAAACTAATCTTAATCCTGTGGAGAAAAATTAGAAAGTACATGTAAACAAAAGGGAGAATATTAGAATTATCTCTAATTCAATCATCTGAGTAAACCTGTAACTATTATTGTGACTTTCCTGGGATTTTTCTGTGTATTCAGTGGAGTCATACTGTTGTGATTTCTCATTTGCTTTTTCCTACTAAAATATATCCTGTAAATATTTTTCATGTCATTAAATATGCTCCAATAATATGATTTTAATGCCTACCTAGTAAAAGAGAGCAAACATTCTATTACATATTCCATTATGTACTTAATCAAGTTCTCTGTGTCACAATCAGATTGTTTCTTAATTTTTCACCTTTAGGATAATGCTACAATAAGCATACATCTAACAAAATCTTCCAACATCCAGAACTATTTCTTTTGCATAAATTCATAATAGTGGAAATGATGACCAAGGTGTGTAAAATTAGAAGTCTGTAATTAATTTTGTCAGATTGTCTTTTTATTTTTTAAGATATTATTTATTTATTTGACACAGAGAGAGAGAGAGAGAGAGAGAGAGAGAGATCATAAGTAGGCAGAGAGGCAGGCAGAGAGGCAGGCAGAGAGAGAGGGAGAAGCAGGCTCCCCGCTGAGCAGAGAGCCTGATGCAGGGCTCAAGCCCAGGGCCCTGAGATCATGACCTGAGCAGAAGGCAGAGGCTTAAATCACTGAGCCACCCAGGTGCCCCCAAATTGTCCTCTTTAAGGTCTTACCTTCACCAGCAGTTTTATGAGATTCAAATTTCCTTAGACTCTCTCTTTTATTGATTACTATAATTTAATTTTTTTCTCCATCTGATGACTTATTTGAAGTGATGCCTTATTCATGTTTCTTTTATTAGTGAGAATGAACATTTTTTTCTTATGCATTTTAGTGTTTACATTTCTTTCTTTTGAAAATACAGGTTTCTCTCGCCATCTCTGAGATTGTTAATCTGTTTATAGCTTAATGTGAACTAACATTTCCTTCATCATCAATCAAAAAAATAATTTGAAGACTAATTTGAGATTAGCCCATGAAAAGTGAGTGGCGGTGCAGTTCACCCAGGTTTGTATGTATTTGGCACATTTTTAACTTTAGATGATTTCGCTTTTTTACTTTAGATTTAACTTTAGATGATTTGCTATTTTTTATTTTGCTACAGTCTTATAAAGAATATTATTATTTCTTTGTCCAAATGCATTTTGTGAACATGTTAGATTTGCCACTGAATAGCAACAGTACAAAAAATTAAAATAAAAAGAAGTAAAGGTGTAAGTCAGTCCCTATTCTTACTGATCCTATGTCCTTTATCTTTCAGGATAGTAAGAGGGACATTCCACCTGTAGTAATACGGCTCTGTAGACCAGTTTCTGTCACTGAAATTATCGGTTGTTTTCTAAAGTTAGTCCTTTATCTTGGAACCCTTAGCTCCCATTCTTTAAAAAATGACCTGAACAGAGACTCAGTTGATTACTATTTTTTTTAAAGATTTTATTTATTTATAGGCAGAGAGGCAGGCAGAGAGAGAGAGAGGGAAGCAGGCTCCCTGCTGAGCAGAGAGACCCATGCAGGACTCAATCCCAGGACCCTGAGATCATGACCTGAGCTGAAGGCAGCGGCTTAACCCACTGAGCCACCCAGGTGCCCCTGATTACTATTTTTTAAATTGCTACCCAGACCCTAAAGACGTGTAATTTATGGCATATCCATCCCACTTTTTAAATTTTGTATGTCTTCTTACATTCAGTCTTTTAAGATATTCATGCCTGAATCTCAAGTAACTTTATGTTGTGGAAAATATTCGTACTCACAAACTGTGTTTTCTGTCCTTCAAGAAGTGCGGTTATAGGTGATGAAAAGGAGTTTCAGTGTGGTGCTAGACTTCTTCTGGAGCATCTCAGTACACGGATGAAAGTGATACTTTCTGCATAAGTCACTGAATAATTCTTAGCTTATTTCTTTAGGAACATGATCAGCTTCAGAGGACATAGTGATGAAGAGTGAAGGCTCTGGAGGCTGATTGTGTGGGTTTGAATTTGAACTTTGCTGCTTACTCAGTGGTAGTGTTGGGCAACTTTTTAAAACTCTTTATGCTTGAATGATAATAGTACCTATGTCAGCGTTCTTTTTTGGGGATTAAGTGAAATCATATGAATATGACTTAACAATGTTGCCTAGCTTGTAGTAAATAAAAAATACTAATGACTATTACTAGAATCAGTATACCTACCAGTATAAGTAAATGAAAGTTGGAATTACCACATCAGGAAATCTGTCAGAAATATCTTTGACATTTTTATATTTTCCCCTCACACTACAACTAATTGAAAATTATGAGAAATTGCCTCATCAGTGATTTCTTCCCATTGACTTTAATGCTGTGATGTGCTCCTACATTCGGTGGACTGATTCAGGACCACTTTCACTGAAGCTGGGAGATGGTAGGACGTGGCTTCCTGGAAGACTTCAACAACCATGCTCACAGCTATGGGTGATGTAGGCCTCAGATTCAGCTCTTGTTCTGGATACCTTTTTAAGAAAACAAAAGAAATTGGCAAATACTGAAGGAAACATCACTGTGTATTGAAGTCGGTTGCTTGGCAGCTGCCGTTATTGTGACATGGCTGTGGCTGTTTTTCCTTTCTTCCTGGAATATTAGCAGAGGAATATTAATTTCCTTAATTCTATAATTATCTGTAAGGAACGTGCTTAAGCGTTTGGAGCTATGTGAGGAAGAGGTTCTGGGAAGTAATCTAATCCTCTAAGAATGTCCGAGATAAAAGGTTAGTGATAAATCAATGTGTGATATCTCAATATGGAATAAATAATCAGATACCTGGGGGCTAATGGGCTTAGTTGGGAGACAGGGACTGGAAAGTTTCTGCACTTACCTTAGGGATGAAAATAATAGCATCTGTAGCATTTACAATACATTTGGCTACAAATAAAATTATCTCTAATGCTGTTTAAATAGAAACTTCTGGGGCACCTGGTGGCTCAGTTGGTTAAACATCCAACTCTTGATTTCAGCTCAGGTCACGTTCTCAGGTTCCTGGGATTGAGCGCCATGTCAGGCTCCAGGCTCAGGGTTGTCTGCTTGAGGATTTCTCCTCCTCTCCCTTTCTTCCTAACCCCATTCATGCATGCTTGAATTCTCTCTCTCTCATGAGTAGATAAATCTCAAAAGAAAGAAAGAAGAAAAGAAAAGAAAGAAAAGAAAAATGAAATGAAATAAATCTCAAAAGAAAGAAAGAAAGAAGAAAAGAAAAATGAAACGAAACTTCTGTGATGATAGAAATGGTCAATAATTTCAGTCTTCCATACTGAGGAACCAAGTTTGTTATCTTCTTTAATCTTGATTAATTCAAACTTTAAAGCCATATGTAGCAACCATATTGGGCAGTGTGGTAACTTAAATAAGTATAAGGTCTATTTTTCTCAAGAAGAAATCTGGAACTAGGAAGTAGAGGAATACTATGGGTACTTAAAGATATTATCGAGGCAATGAGTGGATAGAATTTTAGTGCTTTTATTTACATAATATACTGTTATCTTTTATTCTCTTTAAGCATTTTTTCCTGAAGTTATAATCCCTTGTAAAATGAATGTATCCAAAAGCCCATAACAAAGAGTTGAAAGAAGCTTCCTGTATTATATAAACCAATGGACCAGTTTAGTTTGCCTAGTCTTAAAAGAGAACCAATAGGATGAAATCACCATTTAAAAATACAGTTGTATATAGCACAGATGGGAATGAGAGTTATGTTTATCCCATACTCTCTTCAAATATAGAATTGTGCTCTTTACCTATCTGACTTCATTTCAGAACCAAGTGAAGGAACATTCATTACTATGTTTAAAATAGCTTGGTTTTAACAGCTGCCTCAGGAAGTAAACTTTATTGATTTTATAATTCTAAGAATAAAGACTTCACTTACCTCTTTCCTCTTCCAAACACCTGCTGGGTGTAAAATGATACCCTACCTTTTCCAAAACAAAGCTGCTACCTATTTTATAGAAGTCATAAAACTTTGAGAACTAAGACAGATGTATAGAGTTTGGAGTATCTTAGATCTGGCTTTTCCATTTATCTTCTTATCGCGGTAATCTAAGTTCTGAAAAAAATGTTGGAGCCTTCTTATGAATATCCTACTCTTACAAGTAGCGGTGGATTTCAGGGATTTCCTGGACCCTCCTCATCTCGGGTCAGAATAGTTTAGAAGACTCTTAGTTAGTCCCCTGTCAGTGTACAGGGACAAAACCTTTTTCAAAATCCTGTTAGCTACCAGTTTCCATAGGTGGATTCTTCTTATTATAATGTCTTGAAGGAAACATTGTAACATTATTGCTCTATTTTATGGACTAAATAAATGCATCTTTGAATAATTAAGTAATTTGCTGTGGTAGATTAAATTCTTCGGATCCTCCTAATGAGAGTTGGCGTTTAATCCCTTTCTCCTTGAATTGGGCTGGCCTTCGTGGCTTGTTTGACCAATTGTATTGGCAGAAGTGATATTCTAGGAATTCTGAGACTGGGTCATAAGAAACCTTGTAGTTTCTGCCCACAACTCCCCGGACACTTGGCCTTGGAGCCCTGAGCTGACAGAAGAAGTCCTACTCTCATCAGGCCGCCATGCTCTGAGGAAGCCCAAGATGTGTTGAGTGTTTGGAGCCACCCCAGCTGAAATTCCAGTATTGTGGAGCAGAGATGAGTTGTCCCCACTCTGCCCAGTCTAAATTTCTGACTTATAAAGTCATGAGATTTAATTAAAAGAATAAGATGAACATGGTGGTGAGGAGGATAATTGTTGTTTAAGCTAGAGCAGATAACTGGAACACTTGCCAACTTCTAACCAAGAGCTTCTGACTCCAGAGCCCGTGCTCTGTAATCTCCCTGTACCTGTCAGCTGCTCGTGTTCCTGTGATGCTTTATTAAGTTCGTGATTTATAAGCACAAAAATAGAACTGAATGTTGAATTTCTCTTATGGGAGAATTAAGCTAAAACCAGTTCAAAGTAACTCTGGTATTATACTTCATTTTTCTTCGTAGCCCCTAATCCAGAATGGCTTTATATTATTTATTTGTTTCTTCAACTGTCTCCTCCCCCAGAATATAAACCCCGTGAGGACTTTGTAGCTTCAACGGCATCTATACCAGTGTCTGAGTAGGTGCTCAAGGAATATTAGTTAAATACATGACTTAATGATTTACAGTGGAAAGAAAGCATATATACTATTCTTTCTATAGAATATATTCTTCTGGAAAACTATGAAAACCAGAATCTTACAAAGATGATAAAGCAAACATCTGGATGCCCCAAGACCAGATTTAACAGATATTAAGATTATACCATATTCACATCAACAGTTTTTTCCTCTTAAATATTAGAAGGTTGAATCTGCCTGTACTTTCTTATTCCCCTTTCTCCTGTCTCAGAGGCAATGCTATGTGTATTGAATACATGTATTCTTAATGTTGTTACTGCATATAATTTTATGAACAAACAATGTTTATTGACTCAGTCTCTGAAGTAAAGTTTATCATAATTCCAATGCCTTTTCACCTGATCCTGCTGTGCCCCTAGTCTAGTCATCTCGCCTGTCATCTTTTTTGTACCATCTTGCTACTTGTTTCTGGCTTCTTCCTTTCTCACAGCAACACCCACCAGCCACATTAGTCCTTCAAAAACATAGCATCAGATTCATAAACCTCCCTCCTTCTAGCCCTTCGGTGGTCTCTAGCACACCTGGAACAAAATGCTAAGTCCTACCCGTGCTCACCAAGGTTCTGTATGACCCACTTTCCAGCTTAACTTCTGGCCTCCCAGTCTCCTTCCTCCCTGTGCTTCAGGTGCCCGGGCTGCCTCTGGCCCCTTTGCCATTTAGGGAGCATAGTGGGCACCTTACCAAGCACATTTCCATCTCTGCGTCTTTGCATTCACTCATCCTGCCCCCTGATTACCCATGCCTAGGCTTGTCTCCTGTGACTCCATCAGATCACTGGCTGCATGCAGATTTTGTTCAAAAGTCATCTCCTGGTGGGGGTGGGGAGACCAACCAATGTATAGTTGAACTGTCATCAGGATCCTTTACTTGGCTTTCCTTTTCTCCATAAAGTGTCCCACCACTTGATAGAATCTGGGTGTGTATATGTGTGTGCATGCATTTATCTGCTTGCTGTTTACTCCCTCATCAGATTATAAGCTTCTGTTAGGTTAGGGATTCTATGATTACATCCTTTCTATGATTCTCCTATGGTTACATCCTTTTGACTCCCAGAAGAATGGCTGACATGAAGCAGATGCCCCCAAATATGTGTTGAATAAAGAAACATAGGAATATACTGTTCTGTGCTCTTAAAAACTGTATATAAGTGATATCATACTGAATGTATCTTGTGGCAATTTGCTTTTCTCAATCAACATTGTTTTCAAAATATGTCCTTGTTCAGATCTATCTGCCTTCATCTATCTGTCTATCTTTCTACCTATCTGTTACCTCATCCGCCTCTCTAGTCCCGTCCTTTTAACTGGATTGTATTATCCCATACAGTTTATTTATCTGTCCCTCTTCTTCTAGAGTATGGTCATTTTTAGTTTTTACTTTTAGAAACAGTGCTGAAAGAAACATTCTTTTAAATATGCTTTCCTTATTCATTTTTCCTTGTAGGCACATAACAGAATAAACCTCTGTGTTTCTTCCTCAGTAGTTAGAATCAACTATAGAAGTGATTACATTAAATTCTTTTTTGCTCTGAGTATTAGTCTACGCCCACCAAAGGTCCATGTGCAAACCTAAGAGTCATTTTAGGAACATCACAAAAACTTTTTCCTTAAAGAACAAATTTAATATTAACTTTGAATTTCATTCATTTCTGTTATCATGCCCTAAAGCTTATGTGTTCTGCGGTCAACTTTCAAGCGTAATGTTACCTCTGATTAAATTATTTTACTCTGATGTTATATGCATGCGTGTTTGTGTGGATGTAGATGGCAATAATGATCATTTGAATTACTGTGGTCCCAAGTTGCTTAAGCAGAACTAATATTCTACTAAATCATAAAGAAACTTTTTGGGTTCTGCATTTTGCTTGCTAAAGTTTAAGAAAAGCTGGTTTTATTACAAAACTGTGAACTTTGTTAAGTGAAGGGGTGATGAGGAAAACTCTGGAAAAACCCATTGACACCTATAATACTGAGGCATAATATAGACAATTTCCAAAAGAATTAGAGCTTCCAATGTGCTTTGAAATAGCATAGTTTACCAGTGAAGTCATGTGTTTTGTCTTGATGTTATGAATGTCTAAAAGGGAGAAGAAAAACAAAACTGCTTTTTGGGGGGACGTGATAATTTTGCCTTCTTCATTGTTAAATGATTCTGGAAAGCAAAAAAGCTGAGTTCAGTTCACTTAATTTATAATTTGTAAGACTTTGGAGAGTCATTGATCTAATCTTTACTTCAACATTTAAAAAGTTGATCTGTGCTTAGGAAAATTAAAAAAGTAATGTTGGGGTGCCTGGGTGTCTCAGTCAGTTAAGCATCTGCCTTCTGCTCAGGTCATGATCCCAGGGCCCTGTGATTGAGCCCCACATTAGGCTCCCTTGTCAGTGGGGAGTCTGCTTCTCACTCTTCCTCTCCCTCTGCCCCTCATTCCCCACTTACTTTCTCTCTCTCTCTGTCTTAGGTAAATAAAATCTTTAAAAAACTGAACTAAAAAAATAAAAAATAAATCAAAAATGTTAAAGATTAATGACAATTATATTTTAATAAAGCTGGAAAAAAGTTGAATGGATTCAAAAGACATCATTTGTTCATTTATCAATCAGTTATTCATTGAGTGCCTACTAGGAATCAGGCGCTATCCCAGATGTGGGGGACACAAGTGTGGAAAAATACTTGAGGTCTCTCTACTCCCTGTGAGTTGACTATAAATGGGTGAGAGAGATACGAAGCAAACTAATACTTAGATGAGGTAATGCCCGAGGATGCTGTGAGGTGCTGAGAAGCTGATGACACAGGGCAGTGTGACTGAAAGCGCAGTGCGGCTGGGGGAGGGGAGGAGAATTGCTTGAGCTGTGGAGGCCATGTGGAACCTCTGAGGGGGTGATCCTTGAGCTGAGAGAGGAAGGAGGCATCAGCCATGCAGACATCTAGTGACAGTTGGAAAGAGGAAGGAACAGCAAGTGAATGGTGCTGAAGGTGGGAACAAGTTTGCTGTCCTTGAGGAATACAGAGGTCTCTGTGGCCCAGGAATTGAGGGAGGGGGTGGTAGAAGATGTGGTTGGTTGGACAGCGAGGGGCTTTAAAGGCTTGGGTAGGACCTGTATCCTGTGCTAGGAATTCCTAGATACTCTTGTAAACCACCAGAAAGGTATAGCAGGGAAAAGGGGTGACCAGATTTATATTTGTGTGTGTGTGTGATATTATACATATATAACATTATTTATTATAATAATGACTAGTAATATAATAATTATGTTATAATTAATAATACTGATGGGAGGCAAAATATGACTACCACCTTCTTAGGATTTTTCAGCTGGATCTAGGAATTAAACTGATGTAACATAGAATAACAAGAAAAACATGTATGTTTTGCATGACGGGGGAACCCTCCTTAGGAAATGAAGACCCAAAGGAGTGGTAAAACCATGCGTTTGTGCTAGGTTGCACCATGTGGAAAAGCAGCTGAAATACACAGGGAGGCCAAAGAAAGATGAGAATTATTTTAGCAAGGCCTGTGTGAACACAGTCATCTCAGCTTTGACTCCAGGTTGAAGAATGTTTCTTTTCTTCTGGTGCAGGGAAGCCATCTTTTCCATGGCAGTTTTTGTCTCCTTTTTTTTTATTTCAGGAAGAGAAGGGAAGTTCAGAATGTATTTCCTGCACTGCTGTTTCCCAGGTGCCTCGAGCCCAAATGAATTCCCATGAGAAAGTGACATACATATAATCAATATAATAATACATAACAAACATGATGTACACAGATAATATATAATATTCATATACAGTTGATCCTTGAACAACAGGTTTGAATGGTGCAGATCTACTTACATGTGGGCTTTTTTCAATAAATACGGTAAAATACTGTAAGTGAATTTTCCTTGTGATTTTCTTCATTACATTTTCTTTTCCTCCCACTTACTTTATTGTAAGAGTACAGTGAATAATACATATACAGGTATATGTTAATCAACCGCCTATGCTATTAGTAAGGCTTCTGGTCAACAGGAAGCTATTAGTGGTTCAGTTTTGGGGGAATCAAGAACTATACTTGGATTTTCGACTGCACAGGGCGTCAGCTCCCCTAACCTCTGTGTTGTTCAGGGGCCAATCTGTATAATATAATAAGTATATACAATATATTTATACATTTTTATTTTATGTATTTATGTATTTATATTTTATTTTATGTATTTATATATATATATATGTGGCCTTTCTGGGTACTAGCTGGAGAGTGGATTGTAAAGGGCCCTTAGTTGGGGAGGGGCAACGACTGAAAAGGAGTAAAGGTTTCCAGCAGTCCAGAAGAGAAAAACTTCATTAGTGAATTAGATCAGGCAAAATTTTTCAGCCCAGGCACTATTGACATTTTGGGCCAGACCATTCTTTGCTGGGGAAATGGGGGGCCATGCTGTGCATTGTAGGGTATTTAAGCACATTTCTGGTCTCTTCTCACTAGATATCTGTAGCATCACCCACCTCCCTGCACAGCTCTAACAGACAAAAATATCTCCCTATACTGCCAAGTGTCTCTGGTGGGGCAAAATTGGCCCCAACTGAGAACTACTGTTGAGGTGATAATACTGGTGGGAAAAGAAGCCAATTTTAATATATAGTTGGCAGTGGAGCGTAAATGACTCGTTGGCTCATTGAATTTACAAGGTCCAGGGTAAAAAAGACCTTGGTTCTTGTACATGACCTCCACTTTCATGCAACTAACAATATTCTTTTTGCAAATTATACTTATCTTCAGTATCCTAATACAGACCCAGAAGGACTCTTCTTGACAACAGTAACTTGGGAGTTCTATTGCTATTTACATGTACATTTATGAACACAGAGAACAACATTATGAACACAGCATTATCTACTAATCTGTGCTTATCGGTTGTTCAGTCAGGTGTTCTCTCCAGTTACTCTCAGTTGTGAGGATCTTTGATGCTATGAAAGGAAACTCTCTCTTCCTGATAAATATCAGTACATCTGCTTCATCATTTATAATGGCCTGAATGATTCATGTATATTTGTGTGACTTTATAAGCACCCTGAGGACTCATAGGTATGGATTTATGTCCCAGATAAAGAGCTAGTACATTCTCGGGATGCCTGGGTGGCTCAGTGGGTTAAGCCTCTGCCTTCGGCTCGGGTCATGATCCCAGGGTCCCGGGATCGAGCCCCGCATCTGGCTCTCTGCTCAGCAGAGAGCCTGCTTCCTCCTCTCTCCCCACCTGCCTCTCTGCCTACTTGTAATCTCTATCTGTCAAATAAATAAATAAAATCTTTAAAAAAAAAAAAGAGCTAGTACATTCTCTAGATGTAGGATGTGAAAGGGGCAGAGGTGACCATATGACTATGGAAAGTGGGTATGGTTTGACTTGAAGTAAACAGGGAAACAGTCTCCATTCTTTCACTCTACTGTCCAGTCCTCTGAAACCATTCCGTCATCATGCCTGGAGAGTGTGGCCCTATCACATGCCCTCTGTGTCTTCCTTAAGCTCAGCAGCCCCAGATATGACAAGTGTCCTTCATGTGACATATTTTCCTCACCTTTCCGTGCTCTGATCACTACTGTTTTGTGGGATGTGGTTGGGCATATCTGCATCATCAGCCGTATCCTGTGGGCACCCAAACCTAAAAATAAGTTCCAAAAATGATCAGATAGAGTAAGAGTAAAGTGAGCCTTTACTTCCTTTATTCTGGGTGTTACATCTGTTTTTAAAAAATCACCCTAGGAGTTTTTTGTTTTTTGGTTTGTTTTTTTTTTTGGAAATCCACATGACTTTTTTTTTTTTTCCTCCAAGAAAAAATTTAAAATAATCATGACTTTCTGTCTAAAAAATGAAAATGGATACTATTTATAATGCTTTTGCTATAAAAATATATTGGAGTTAGTAATTATTGAAATTGGCATTAACAGAAACAACTATCATTGCATGGCTGCTGGTCATGTGCCAGGCAGTTAGCAAGGCCCTTGAATGTGTTATTTCTAAAGGCCTTGATGCTTCTATCAAGTGGATATTATTATTCTCAGTTTACAGATTTGGAAACCTGAATTGAGAGGTTATGTAATCTCACTCAAATTTGTATCGCTGGTGAGTAGTGTAACTATGTTTCAAACATAATCGGTTTGGTTCCAGAGCCTATATTCTTAACCATCTCACTTTCTGACCCTTTTAAAGTCAAATAGCCAGAGTTGACCGAGGGCTTCCCACTCTGTTCCAGGGATTTTATGAATCTCCTGTCAAAGACTTCTCATGGCAACCTAATAAAATGGGTGATTTGTTCCTGTTTTATCACTAAAAATATATAAGGTTGAGAGAAGTTTCATACTTTACCATTTTTATCAGGACCTTATGATTTCAAGTGACAGAAAACCTAGATATAATAATTCATGTAAAGGGTAGAACTGGCTTCTGTCGTGCCTGACACCAAAGGATAGAACTTCCTTCTCTCCGTCTTTTGGCTGTGGTTCCCTGTCTGTGTTCTTCTCACACATTGTCTTGCCTGTTAAGGTGGCTGAATGGCTTCCAACAGCTGCCAGTTTATATCCTTTCTGCTCTCCAGTCCTTAGCAACCAGCCATGCCTCTTCCCTACAGCTCTTACACAGTCCTGGAATTCAATGTATTTTCCTTATTGGCTAGAATTGAATCACATGCTCCCCTGGGGGCAGCGAAGTGGGGTCAGCACAACTCAAACTCCAAGAAGTAGAGAGAAGTGATACAGTGTGTCCCCGCCCCCCGCCCCAGGGATGACTGGTAAACAAAACAAATCAAAATATCTGTCCATTATATGCACCTCTGATCCACCAGCAGTAAGTGACATAGTCAGGATTCAAATTCAGATATGTAAGGCTCCAAAGCACTTTCTCCAATCCTTTACATTGATCTCTTCTCCAGATAATTGTCTTTAAAAATCCATTGTGAGATAATTTCTCAATCTCTTGAGGTTTTGTGAAAAAAAAAAAAAAGTTATTTTGTTAAGGAAATGACATTTCATAGCATCAGCATGCTTGGGATATATCTTTTAACAAAAGTAACAAGCTATCAACATACAGGAAATTTTTATTTCTAAAAGATAGAAATCCTCTAAATTTAAGGTAAAAAATGTAATGATTTTGTGTCTAATTTCATAACATATTTTTGGATTGAATAAAATGTTCCTCTTCATATCTCCAAAATAAAGGATATTTAGCATAGAATGGACTTTCTCCTCTCCTTTCATTCTAGGGCTGCATTACTATTTTGTTTCTTTCCCACTAATACAAATAGTCTTCGGCATTTCAACAATCTTTGGTTCAGTATTTTTGACCCTCAGCTTTGGGGATAGTACTCTCCCCTTTGGAAAAATTAAGCAGAGTAGTGTAAGCAGAAAGAAATAATATAAACTAATAGAAAGTGTGGGATTAGGAAGCAGGAAGCCAGGATTATGGTCCCAGTTTGAAATTACCTCCCTGTAAATGAGGGATGGCAAATGAGGTTCTTTCTGAAATGACTCCAGCCCTCTTACATAATCTCTTTAGTGTCTGTGTTTTCACCCTGAGTGCAGTGCAGCTTTTCAAATTACCAGTAAAGCAACGTCCATTCACTTAGACACAATGAATTAAGTATCTACGACAAGGTACTGTGGTAGATAGGGTAGAGCCTGCAAGGTGACTTCTCAAGATCATCTGTCATCCCTAAGATGCACTGATTTTCTCGTATGTGTCTGACTCTGTGCTAGAAACTAGGGCTGTAAAGATGCTCACAAAAGCCCTAAGGGGCTTATCATTTAGCTGGAAAAATGTGGGCAAAGAGAAAGAAAAATACATATGGGAGCATATACAAGGTGCCATTTAATAGGGCAAGCAAGTGCTTCAGGCATTCAACTTCTAATGAGCAGTTCAGACTTTTGGGCACTGTTCACACATAGACTGTAATAGGGTGAATCTAGTGCATCCATGAATATCAGCATAAAGGTCAACGTTAGGAGATCGAGTAGGTATACAAGGACTAGACTGTTGACTGATTATGTCCACATTCAGAGTGGACTAAACAAGGAAAGAAAAGGTTTGAAAAACCCATCACAGAACAGAGAAATGGTCATGTCTTCATATGTTATAAAGTTGTCCAGTATAGGAGGCACGAGCTCATATCAACACGTGTTGTAAGTGAGAAATACACTCTGAATTTCTTAGACGCAGTATGAGAAAAAATGCAAAATATATCATTAGAAATTTTTGTACTGACCACGAGTTGAAATGCTAATATTTTGGATGCACTGGGTAAGATCACATCTTAATAAAAGTAATTATTTTTATTGTGGATTTTAAGAAACTTAAAATTACATTTATGGCTTACATTACATGGCTGTTGGATAATGCTTTCTACTTGACCAAAGTAGGAACTAGGAATGCTTTGTAAATCCTACTTTTTACCAGGTCTTTACTCCCAGCTATAAGGAAGCTCTAGATTCCTTTATTTCTAAAGCTTGGTCACTAATTTCAAAATGTATTTGAGGGTCATTGGGTAAGAGAGTTAATACTGAGCACCTACTCTTTCCTGGGCTGCCATATAAGGTAGGTTTCATTATCTTCAGTTCAAAGGAGACTCATTCAGATTAAGTAGCTTGTCCTGGTCCATAGAGAGCCAATAGCAGAATTCTAACTCAAGACTGTTCTGCTCCCAGCTGGTGCTCGACTCTGCACCTAGCTGTATGCCCCAGGTCCTGCTACTGAACTGGCACTGCCTGAGGACTGGGCTGTTAGGATGTCACTAGTGCGTTTTCATACCTTCGCACAGAAAAGAAGGCAGTACAGGGATAAGGAGCAAGCCAGCGTGGGACTCTAAGCCTGAGTCTTCTGCTTTGCAGCTGGACAAATTATTTAACCATTCAGAGATTGGGTTTTATCATCTTAGGATGACAGTAATGCTGTCATCTCACAGGTTTGCTGTAAGTGTTAAGTCTGATGAGGCTTCTTAAGTACTTAACAGTGCTGTCCTTAGGATTCAGTAGATGGCAGCAGCATATTTAGGACAGGAGGCTAGAAATAAGGCCTGGTGGTACAGGACCCTATAGCTTGTCTGATAGGCCTGGAGCTGGGTTAGCACTGTTCTTCATTTCCCAGGCCTGTGAACTGGAGCCAGTTGCTTAACTTCTCTGTGCTGCTGTCACACCTACATATGAATTGGATTTCATGAAAGTCCCACTCCCATTGTTGTTGGGATAATTCAATGACGAAATACATGAAAGGCTCTTAAAATATCACCTGGAGCAAAATAATGGGAAGCGACAGTTGCATTGTTGCTTTTGCTGTTGTTACTATTTAGAAGACATTTGCTTTTTTAAATTGTATTTATATTTTTGGCTTTTTAGTCTTTTAGCTTTTTATTTTTTAATTTTAATTTTTTTTTTTTTTAGAGATTTTTATGAATTTATTTGACAGAGAGAGAAACAGCAAGAGAGGGAACACAGCAATGGGAGTAGGAGAGGGAGAAACGGGCTCCTACTGAGCAGAGCCTGATGCAGGGCTCTATACCAGGAGTCCTCGGATCATGATGTGAGCCAAAGGCAGGCACTTAACTGACTGAGTCACCTAGATGTCCCTTTGTTGTTTCTATTTTTTGTTTTGGGGTGTGTTGAGTTTTGTAAGTTCTTTCTGTGTTTTAGATACTAACCCTTTATCGGTTATGTTATTTGAAAATATCTTCTCCCATTCTATAGGTTGCCTTTTAGTTTTGTTGATTGTTTCCTTTACTGTATAGAACCTTTTTTATTTTGAATGAGGTCCCAATAGTTTATTTTTGCTTTTGCTTCCCTTGCCTAAGGATTCATATCTAGAAATAAGTTGCTTTGGCCATTGTCACAGAAGTTGCTGCCTGTGTTCTCCTCTAGGCTTCAGGTCTCTAAGTTTCAGTTCTCTCATTTAGATCTTGAACACATTTTGAATTTATTTTGGGGTATGATATAAGAAAGTGGTCCAGTTTCATTCTTTGACATGTCCCTGTCCAGTTTTCCCAACACCATTTATTGAATGACTATGTTTTTCCCGTTGTATAGTCTTTCCTGCTTTGTTGACGATTAATGGACTGTACTTTTCTGGGTTTGCTGTTATGTTCTGTGGATCTCTGTGTCTGTTTTTGTGTCAGAACCATACTGTTTTGACTGCTGTAGCTTTATAGGTTGTTGTCCATAATTGTGATGCCTACAACTTTGCTTTTCTTTTTCAAGTTTGCTTTGGTTATTTGGGTTCTTTTGTGGTTCCACAAAAGGTTTGAGATTGTTTATTCTAGTTCTGAGAAAATGCTGTTGGTATTTTGATAGGAATTGTATTAAATCTATAGATTGCTTTGGGTAGTATAGGTATTTTAACAATATTTGGTTTTCTAATCCATGAGCATGGAATATCTTTCCATTTATTTTTGTCCTCTTCAATTTCCTTCATCAGTGTTTTACAGTTTTTGGAGTGCAAGTCTTTCTCCTTTTTGGTTAGGTTTATTCCTAGGTATCTTATTACTTTTGGTGCAGTTGTAAATGGGATTGATTCCTTAATTTGTCTTTCTGCTGTATTGGTATATAGAGGTACAACAGATTTACATTACATTTACATTACGTTACATTATATTTACATGTACAATGATCACGTACCCTGTGACTTTGCTGAATTTGTTTATCAGTTCTGGCAATCTTTTGGTGGAGTTTCTTGGATTTCTATATGCAGTATGTCATCTGCAAGTAGTGAGAGTTCTACTCCTCCTTGCTGATTTGGATGCTTTTCATTTCTTTTTGTTGTCTTAGCTTCCAAGTCATTAAAATTTAGTTCTTAAATTTTATATCGGCCTCGGTATGCGTCTGAAAAATAATCAGGCTACTGATGAATAGATTACTGTCTGCAGTTTCTACTCTCATTTGTTTTGTTTTAGGGAGGCATGGGATTTGGTTTGTAGTTATTAACTCTTCGGATATAGGCAGTTAAATATATTGAAGAGACAATTTGGCAATTGGATTTTTTAAACAATAAAATCAAGGTTCATGTTTCATCCTAGAAAATCGTATTAAAATATAAAGTACTGCTATATAATGAAATCCAAATACCAGTATAGCACATTAACCTAGATGATCAGTGTTCTTTCATCAAACATAGTTCTCATGTTAAATGCATAAAAAAATTTATACCTTCCCAATTTGTACCATTCTTCAAGCATGACTATTAACCATTGTGTATTTTTATACCTGAGCTTGGACTTAGAAACTTCTGTTAAATATTTTCAATCTTTATTTGAGCTTTTTTTTTTTTTAAGCTTTATTTATTTGAGAGAGTAGGGGGAGGGGCAGAAGGAGAGGGAGAGAGAGATTCTCAAGCAGACTTCACTCTGAGTGCAAAGCCCCATGTGGGGCTCAGTCCCAGGACGCTGAGATCATGACCTCAGTTGAAATCAAGAGTGGGACACATGGGGCACCTGGGTGGCGCCTGGAGGAGCCTGCTTCCTCCTCTCTCTCTGCCTGCTCTCTGCCTACTGGTGATCGCTGTCTGTCAAATAAATAAATAAAATCTTTAAAAAAAAAAAAAAGAGTTGGACACACAAGGGACTGAGCCACCCAGTCGCCCCTCCTTATTTGAGTTTTTAAAAAGGAATTTATCATCTAATTCCAGAACGTTCGTAGAAAGTATGTGTGTACACACACACACACACACACACACATTCCCCCCTTCTATACATGCATACAGATGTTAGCATTGAGAGAATTTAATACAAATCATGTATTTAAGAACAAGTATAAAGTACTTTAGATATGACCTTGGGCAGTAGGCATTAGGAATTCAAGGAGAGTTCTTTTTCTGATGTTTCTAAATCCTTTGTCTAATGAGTCTACCAACAGAGGCTTTTATTTATAGGGAATTAAATGGAAACTGCTAAAGCAGTTCTGATAATATCCACCTGCTTTCCTCTTATTAAAGAACCTTGTAGCACAGTGAACTAAACAGCCTAATCTCACCTATTTTACTTCTAGTATAACTCTACAGGCTAGTGTAGTCATTTAAGAGGCTTATTTAGGCACTAAATACCCAAGAAGGTTGCACTCTGAATCATTGTAAGATAAACTAACAATGAAGATGTGACAAGTACCGAGAGGCCCAACTGCTGAATTCTAAGAGTCTGTCCAAACATTAGCATTTTCATAGTGCCGGCACATGCATCTGCAGGATACTGAAGCTAGCAGCCTCGTGACTGTAGTTTGGGAAGTGCTCATTATTAACTGGGTCATGTTTCAGGACAGCACCCCAGATGGTACCACATCCAGCTTGTGCTAAAATAATACCAGCTTTTGCTATGCCTGGTTCCTCTGCACAGTCTCCCCACTTTTGCCAAGGCATAGGGCATCCTCCTTGACTTCCATCTACGCCCATCATCTGTTGCCTTTCTTCAACCTTTTTCTTGCCTTTTATGTTTACTCTTGATGTCCATTTATTCAGATTTTACCTGATTAAAAATGTTAGGGACAGAAATAAAAGGACACGCACGGTAATTGTTCACAGCTTAACGCTGTTTAGATCACAAAGCCTTAGGAACATTTCTACACTTGGCAAGACTTGTCTTACTACTACTCTTCCCTCAAAGTGCAATGAAAACAGCTCCTCTGGAAGTAGATTGGCAAAAATAGATATTTGTGTTGTTGTCGCACCAGGTTAAGAGTCCTGCCTTACAAGTAAGTTGGCCTTAATGTCTCATGGAGTAGGGTGCTGGTGATTAGAAGCATTAACAAGACCACAGTTTCGGCATGTTTTTCAAACTCTAGTGTGTGCAGAGGGACGCCAACAGAGGTCTTTCTTATAGGCTGTGAAATGGAGGTTGGCTTTGTGACAGTTTTCCTTCTCCAGTTCAAGCCAATGGATGAGAGTGAAAGACATTGAGTGTGATGGGAGGTGGCTCAGCTCCCCTTCACTGTAACCTTCTAGAAATCCATAAGGAGGACACCTGGTTGTGTGCAAAGGCGGCTCCCCAACCTGCTGGCCAATAGTTGAAGGAAACTACCCTCATTTCTACTTCTCTTCACCAGTCAAGGTGTGGCGATGCCCTGCGGTTGTCCTATTTCAAGCTTCTCTGTACTCATTGGGAGCTTCTCCACTTAGAAATTGAATTTTTACAGTGATCTCTGGTGGAAGAAATCTTGGTTTTTATTCCACCCCCAACATCTCCTTTAAATGTCCGAATGTTTTGCTCTTCCTGCCCCTTCTATTTGTTATGAAGCTGGTCATTTGCATCTAAGGACCATGCTTTTAGATTTTTTTTTTAAACAGGCTTTATTACTTTTTATTCTCAACTGATAAAAACTGTTCCAGTTATTGGTAGTCTTCTATGAAATGGAATTTAAACACATTTTATCTCCCTATCTTTTATGAAGATAGGAATACTAACACTATGCTGCAAAGATTAAGCATATGTGAATAATGTTTAAAATCAAATATAACTGATTCTGAAATTAATTTAGTATGTAGTTATTCACTGCACACTCATCGTTGTATGAAGAATTTGGGATAGGAAAAATGTCCAGCCTTTGGGATCAAACCACTCTGAGTTAGAAACTTGGCTCTGCCAATTACATGTTTTGTGAATTTGGGCAATTGACATAAACTTTCAGTGTCTCAGTTTCCTCACCTATAAAATTGGCATACCAGAATTTATTTTTTCAGTGTTGTTGTTGATTATTTTTTTTTAAATATTTTATTTATTTGTTTGATAGTGAGAAAGAGAGAGAGAGAGCACACACACAAGTAGGGGGAGCAGCAGGCAGAGGGAGAAGCAGGCCTTCTGCTGAGGAGGGAGCCTGATGCGGGGCTTGATCCCAGGACCCTGGAATCATGACGTGAGCTTAACGACTGAGCCACCCAGGCGCCCCTGTTGTTGATTATTAATGGCATATGCAAAGTTACTAGGTTATAGAATGAGTTCAATAAAGGATTGATCATAAGTGGTAATGCAGGGATACCACTAATTCTGATATTCTGTCTGTGTCAGAGTTTTCCAGATTTTGCATTTAAGTGCACTCCTTTAATTTGTTTAACAGACATTTGAAGAGAATCTTCTATAACGTTAAAGGTCCTGAGGACTCCTAAACATTCTTAAGGGAACTTTATGCTTTTATAAGAATGACCAGCTCAGCACAAATAGTTTTTAAAATAACTTTGATGGGCAGCTTTCTAAAAAGTATGGCACATTTACTTGCCTTTTGAAATATTGACAATGCAGGGCCTTTACTATGATCATTAGTTATTGTACTGAGAGGTACTGCCATGATTTTTCAATGTTATGCAGGTGTGAAAGGATCTTTGTTGTTCTACTTCTTGAATCTTATCATTTGGTGTTCATATTTGCTCTGTTTGTTCCTTAATGTTCTTAATGTTTCAACTTTTTTTCTTTATTTTAATTAATTAATTTAATTAATTAATTAATTTAATTAATTAATTTAAAAAATTCAGTGTAGTTTAAAAATAAATCAATTCAGTATAGTTAATGAACAGTGTTATATTTCAGGTATACAATGTAGTGATTCAACAATTCTGTGCTTTAGTGCTCAGCACAGTACGTATACTCAGAACTCCTTTCTCCTGTTTCACACATTCTCCTGACGTCCCCTCGGGTAATCACCAGTTCCCTATATTGAAGAGTCCGTTTTTTTGTTCATTCTTTTTTCTTTGTTCATTCATTTTGTCTTTTTATGTTCTGTGTATGTGTGAAATCAAATGGTATTTGTCTTTCTCTGACTGACTAACCTTCCTTAGCATTATACCATCTAGATCCATCCCACTGTTGTTATCAATGGCAAGATTTCAATCTTTTTATGACTAAGTAATATTTTATTGTATGTGTATATGTATGTATGTGTGTGTACATAGATGTAAACACACACACCATATCTTCATCCATTTATCTGTTGATAGACACTTGGGTTGCTTCTGTATTTTAGCTCTTCTAAATAATGCTGCAGTAAACATAGGGGTGTATATATATTTTGGAATTAATGTTTTCATATTCTTTGGGTAAACACTCAGTAGTAAATTTACTAGATCATATGATAGTTCTATTTTTAATTTTTTGACGAATCTGCATGCTGTTTTCCACAGTAGCTGCACCAGTTTGCATTCCCACCAACAATGCAAAATTCCCTTTTCTTCATATCCTCACCAGTACTTGTTGTTTTTGTGTTTTTGATTCTGGACATTTCTTACAGGCATGAGGCGATGTCTCTTTGGAGTTTTGATTTGCCTTTCACAGATGATGAGTGATATTGAGCATCTTTTCATGTACCTGTTGGATATCTATCTCTATGTCTTTGGAGAAATATCTGTTCACGTCTTCTGCTCAGGTTTTAATTGGATTATTTGGTTTTTTGGTGTTGAGTTGTAGGTTTTTAATATTTTATTACCTATACTCCAGATTTTGAAAACATGTTAAAAGCTAAATGCCTCTTTGAAGGCATTTAAAACTTTTTTGAGGGTATTAATTCAAAAGTAACAGGTTTAGCTCTTGTAATGCCTCACTTTAAATTACTAAATCTATCTTATCTATGTATTTTTCTTTTAATTTTTAGGAGGAACATTCTGGTAGTATGAGGGCTTTTACTAAAGTAATGTAATAATGTGAGTGAGGGAGATGTGATAAAGTGGTCAAGAAGTCAGTATTAGAAGTCACAAAAGTCGGACTGCAAATCCTGTCTCTGCCATTTTCTAGTCATTTGACCTTGAGCAAGTTGCTCAGCCTTGCTAGATATTCCATTCTTTCTCCTGTTAAATGAAAATATGAGAGGTACCTACCTCACAGCCTACTGAAATTAATGAAGTAATACATTTAAAGCACTTATCACAAAGCCTAGGGCACAGTAAGAACACAGTGACTTACAATGGGAACAGCGTAGACATCAGTGTTATGTTCGTTCGTGCTTCAAAGTCTGAAATGGGCTGTGTCTCTAACTTGTTTCTGTGCTTTCTTTATATGCTACAAGGAAGTTTCACCTCAGTGCTACTTATCATTTACCTTTTACCATATGATTTAAATTATGTGCTACAAAGAAAAATACACTTACTGGAACATACTTCTCACATACTTAACCGAGAGCAATTGCATTTAACACCTACTTTCCTTGTATTTACCGAACGGCATTTTCTTTAGGGGGATAACAGCTTATCGTGTGGAGTTTGGGTCTCTTTTTTCCTTGGATGCTTTTCTGCATACCAGCTCCTCTCCTAGCCGTGGGCCCTTGGTGGAGGTGTGGGTGGAGCATGTTGAGACATCAAGTACCAGGCTCACAGGTAACACAACACTCATCAGATCAGACTGGGCTCCCACAGGGCTATAAGGTTGCCTGCTCACCTGCACAGAAATGACGAAGGACAAAAACATCCCCGGGTAGGTGGGATCTGCCGGCTCCCTCTGTTGTTATTTCCTCTATTATTATGCAGAAACGTTTCCTGGTTCCATTATCAAATAGATCTCTGATTTCTGTACAAGTAGAAAATCAAATCTTAGTGTTTATAGGACCAAACAGATGGATTTCTATGGCCATTTGTTTCCTGATGAAATGGGACCATGAACAAGGCAGCCTGCCAAAGGCATAGGTATTGTAGGAAGAGAAAACCTTTCTAACGGCTTGGTTTGCTGTATCCATTACATCCTGATCCCTTTTGAAAGCATAATGCTTTGTAATTTTTAAATGATGTTTTCCTTGTTTTTCTCTCAGCACTACCATTTACTACCACCTTTTACTGTGTGATTTAAATGGCATGGGGAGATCACCAAACCTTTTACTTTCCATTAAAACTATTGTAAGCACTTAATATATATTTCAGTATGTTCTGTTGAGTTTATATTATTTAAAATCATTTTTAAGTAATTACTTGAAAAAAACAAGTCATGAAAATTTTTGTCTACGTTTTTCTGAGAATAATAGTTTTCTGAGTATTTTCTGTTTTAAACCAACAATGGTGTAGGTCTAGCAACACAGAAATCTGTTGGGTATTCTTGCTTTTTCAGTTGTTCATCAGCAGTGGTAGATACCCATGTGATCCTTTGGAATATTAGATATAACAGAGGTGCAGGAACTCATCTCCTACCTCAGAAGTAAACTAAATTCCCTTTACTCACTAATTATCTTTTTTTTTTTACTATGAAGATTGCATTTACTTTTTTTTATTTTGGTAAGATGTAGTCAATAGCATTGATATTTTTAACATTATTTAGGTATCAAAATTATCTTACAGTGTTACATTGTTTTAAATAATTAAAGCTTTTCTCCTTCTGATGTAGAGTTTTGAAGTGGGGGGAAAAAACTTGAGGGAGGGGAAAAAACCACAATTTTTGCAACTTGAGTATTTAACCACATTACTTAATTAGCATTTAGCTGCCTGGCTAGACTTTTAAAGGTGACCATGAATTTACATCTTAAAAGTCAGAAAACCACAGTCTTCTGGGAACTTAATTAAAAATATATAGATTTTGGGGTGCCAGGGTGGTTCAGTGGGTTAAAGCCTCTGCCTTTGGCTCAGGTTATGATCCCGGGGTCCTGGGATCGAGCCCGCACTCGGCTCTCTGCTCCTTGGGGAGCCTGCTTCCTCCTCTCTCTCTCTGCCTACTTGTGATCTCTGTCAAATAAATAAAATCTTTAAAAAATATATGTGTGTGTGTATGTGTGTGTGTGTATACATACATACATACATCACGGCATCTTTATCCATTCATCTGTTGATGGACATCTATGTTCTTTCCATAGTTTGGCTATTGTGGACATTGCTGCTATAAATATTCGGGTGCACATGCCCCTTCGGATCACTACGTTTGTATCTTTAGGGTAAATACCCAGTACTGCAGTTGCTGGGTCATAGGGTAGCTCTATTTTCAACTTTTTGAGGAAGCTCTATGCTGTTTTCCAGAGTAGTTGCACCAGCTTGCATTCCCACCAACAGTGTAGGAGGGTTCCCCTTTCTCCGCATCCTCGCCAGCCTCTGTCATCTCCTGACTTGTTAATTTTAGCCATTCTGACTGGTGTGAGGTGATATCTCATTGTGGTTTTGATTTGTATTTCCCTGATGCTGAGTGATGTGGAGCATTTTTTCATGTCTCTGTTGGCCATCTGGATGTCTTCTTTGCAGAAATGTCTGTTCATGTCCTCTGCCCATTTCTTGATTGGATTATTTGTTCTTTGGTGTTGAGTTTGATAAGCTCTTTATAGATTTTGGATACTAGCCCTTCATCTGATATGTCGTTTGCAAATATCTTCTCTCATTCTGTCCATATCCCCTTTCTAAATGTACTCGCCTGGCAGTAGAGATTATCCTTCCACATTTTTCTTCATACTTAAACAACACTTATATACTCTCCCAAATCCATCCATATTTTAAACAAAAGTAAAAACATACTGTGAATGGGGTGCCTGGGTGGCTTAGTCGGTTAAGGGTCTGACTCTTGATTTTAATTCATGTCACGATATCGAACCCCATTGCTTAAGATTCTTTCTCTGTCCCTCTCCTCTGCTCACACACACTCCTTCTTTCTCTCTCTCTCTCCTCAAATTACACATCATAGTAGAATGATGCTTACTCCAGGCCAGAAGAGTTATAGCTCAGGTTTGCATTGCTGCATAATATTTCATGGGATGATTAAACCATAATTTATTCATGCTATGATGGATGTTTGAATAACTGAATGTTCAGTTGTCTAAGAGTTTGAAATAGACACCTGACAGAGAGTGAGATGAGCCAGATGCTAGATGCTTTAACTAAAGCCAAGGTGTCATAATGAAGATGTTCCTCGTAATACTGCAATTTCTTAGTTATTTCTTGATCAAAATTATGCCTGGCCACATCCCAAGGGCACATTTCTTAAAATGCTCCCCCTCACCTTTAAGTCTGTAAGTGATCTTACCATATTTGTCTGTGTTTAGTATCTTCAGTTTAGATTCTTTAAAGCAAACTGAAAGACTTTAAGAAATACAAAAGTTAGGACATTTCCATTTAATGTTGTTTTTACTGGTAAGACAAAAAAACAAAAACAAAAAGAAAAACAACACTAAGTCATTGCAGTCCTGAACTTTGGATTGAAAAGGAGAAACAGAAGCAATTAAAACAATAAACAAGGATAAGAAGCCCTGAAATAAACGCATTGCCTGGGATAGTCTATGTTAAGAATATGTTTCCCATGACTAATGCAACAGTCTACTCTCTACAGTAAAGTCCCTTGCCTCTTGTGGGACCAGTCAGCATTTCATGTAGAGCAAACAGACATCTCTAAGTTCTCCTGGGACCTCCTGAGTATGGATTATTCCTTAAATACATCTGTGTTTCCATTTCATGGAGCTCTTTTTTTTAAAAAAAGTATTTATCTGACAGAGAAAGAGAGAGTGAGAGAAGGAGCACAAGCAAGGGGAATGGGAGAGGGAGAAACAGGCTCCCTACTGAGCAGGGAGTTCCTTGTGAGGCTGGATTTCAGGACCCTGGGATCATGCCCTGAGCCGAGGGCAGATGCTTAAGGACCGAGCCACCCAGGCACCCCTCATAGAGCTCTTAAAGAGTTTTGTTTTTTTTTTTCTTTTTAGTTTGAAAATGAAGCTACTCTATAGTGATTTGTGTTTCTTACTTGTGCCTCAGAAAACTAATTCCATTTTCTTGTTTCTGAAGAATGAGCAGCTCATTGAGTTGTTTCTGTGGCTTTAACTACTTTTGAAGCTGACGCAAGTTTGCATAACTGGCTGTGTTCTGGAAAGCAAACATACTCAGTACTATTTCTATCAAGAACTGGGAACTGGGGGCGCATGGGTGGCTCAGTGGGTTAAAGCCTCTGCCTTTGGCTCAGGTCATGATCCCAGGGTCCTGGGATCAAGCCCCGCATCAGGCTCTCCGTTCAGCGGGGAGCCTGCTTTTTCCTCTCTCTTTGCCTGCTTCTCTGCCTACTTGTGATCTTTTCTGTCAAATAAATAAAATCTTAAAAAAAAAAAAAAAAGAACTGGGAACTGACAAAGAACACATTCTTTGTGCTCCTGTGGAACCCATCAAAGCTGGAGGAGGAGCCTGACTTTATTCACATCTTAAATTTCTGAAGAAAAAAAATTTATATTGTGTTTATTCACTCAGGGCTTGGTACAAAAAACATATGCTCTTGAGGTGATGACAAGAATACAATCATCTGAGAATGTGAGTTTTAACACTGATACTGTGAACATTCTGTTCTGGACCATCTGGCATCTAAGGCCACATCTGAGTGCATAATATTAGAAATCTTATGATATATATATATATATCTCCACATACATATACACACACATATATATACATACATATATGTACTGGCTCTAATGTAAATATTATTTTAGTTATACAGATGAATTCTACTCAGAAATGAAAACTTGTTTAGAAAACACATCAAAGTGGTCATTCTTTAAACATACATTCTTTAGACTCAGGAATTTGTTCTATAATTTTGACATTTTGAGAAACTTTGCATATACATAATCATTCACTTCAAAGCCAGCTCAGTTATAAAGTAATTTATATAAATAGGACAAAAATAATTAATAAAAAAATAAAATAAAATAATAGGAAGGTTTTTTTTTTTTCCTTTTCCTTTCTCAAATAGTTTTGAGGATGTTGAAATATGCTGATGGGAACATTAATGATTTAAGATAGCACAAAATATTAAATAAAAATAGCACAAAGAAACAAAGTTTATATAATATAAAATTTTAATTTTTTACTAGAAATGCTAGTATCTATTGAGACTAGCAATAAAATTGTTAGTATTATACACACGTCTGTAGTTTACTTCAACATAGTTTTTTAAAGCTTTTTTTTGGCAAAGCATTTGACTTTTTGTTATAAAAAGATGAAAAAAATGAATGAAACATGATTCTTGCTCTCCAGAGTTTTACATGTTAGTGGGTAAAACTGAGTTACACATGTAAGTAACAAATACGGTATAACATCAGGAAGGCTGCGATGTGCTCAAGCAGCTGGGGTGGGGGGGGGTAAGCTAAAACTACATGCAGACATGAGATTATGTGGGGGAAAGGGACACACTTGGCTAGATGTCTGCTGTGTCCAAAGTGCAGTGTCCCAGGGTCTACCAGTTATTTCAAAACAATTCTTGTGTGGAGCACACAAACCATGGTCTAACTCCTGATTCCATCTGCATTTGATTTCTTTCTTGGAAGGTCATGTGTTTAATCAAAGACTCAAGATAACGAATTGCTTCATTCTTCAGTGGTAATTTTAAAATTATGTCAGATGGGTGCTGACCGAATATGCCAAAGAGAAGATGATATTAGCTGAATTTTGTATGCCTTTGCAATTTCTTAAATTTGTGAAATACATGTAAATCTAAACTCAAAAACAGCACTATTTTAAAATCTGTTCTATAAACATGACAGCAAACCAAAATGTTGATGTTATCCCATTTACAATTGCACCCAAAACCATAAGATACCTAGGAATAAACCTAACCAAAGAGGCAAAGAATCTATACTCAGAAAACTATAAAGTACTCATGAAAGAAATTGAGGAAGACAAAGAAGTGGAAAAATGTTCCATGCTCATGGATTGGAAGAACAAATATTGTGAAAATGTCTATGCTACCTAAAGCAATATACACGTTTAATGCAATTCCTATCAAAATCCCATCCTTTTTTTTTTTTTTTTCGAAGAAATGGAACAAATAATCCTAAAATTTGTATGGAACCAGAAAAGACCTTGAATAGCCAGAGGAATATTGAAAAAGAAAGCCAAAGTTGGTGGCATCACAAAATGTTGATGTTAAAATAATCATTTGTTTTATAAATATATATATGCATATGTATATGCATACATATATAAGTATATATATGTGTGTGTATATATATGTATATATGTATCTTTATACTATGTTCAGAAATATAAAAGAGAAACTTTGAATAAACTGAAAATTTTCCCCATATTTTGTTATCGTTATAAAAAGAATCATTAGACCACTCTCTGTAGATACCTTTCCTATTACTTTGAACTGTATCATGGACTAATTCTGAAAACAGAGCAACCAAGGCTACTTGCTACTATACTTGTAAAGGAATAAAATTTTAAATTGGTCACCAATTTATTGCTTCTGTAACTTTGCTGTTTCAGAGGCATTCTCAATTAATTGTATAGTTTAATAGGACATATTAGTAATCACTTCCCTTGCTTTTATAATGTATTTTTAAATATATTTTATTTTATTTTTTTTATTTGACAGACAGAGCGCAAGCAGAGGGAGTGGCAGGCAAGGGAGAGGGAGAAGCAGGCTCTCTGCTGAGATCCCAGAACCCTGGGCTCCTGACCTGAGCCAAAGGCAGATGCTTAACTGACTGAACCTCCCAGGCACCCCTTTATCATTTATTTTGAAACTTGATTAAAAACTCTTTTCAGAGTTGATTTTATGTGTCCAATTTAGAGTTATAACATTTTTTAAAGACCTATTTAAATGATATAAAATAAAATATAAGCAATCCTTTAGTAGGTCTGTAGTGCTCTAAAATTAAATTGAAGCATTTTAATGTGAAGTAAGACCCTTTGGGTGGAAGGACCCTTTATTTCTCCCCACTGTTGATAGACATATCCATGCATTAAAAATTGCTCCAAATATTCTTTGCTCTTTCTCAGCTCTGGGTTTTTCCACAGGCTTACCTCTGACCAGAATGCCCTTTCTTGTAATGTCTAACTTGTGGGCTCTTTGCACTTCTGCAGGTCTCTGGTCAGATGTGACTTCCCCTTGGAGATTGTTCCCATCTCTGGGCATTGCTTCCAATCTGAGCTCTCCCAGTGCCTACCTTAGCTATTACTGCACATAATTACTGCACATCGGTATAATCACATCACCACTTGATCGATCTTTCTCTCTCTCTCTCTCTCTCTCTCTCCCCGCTTCACCTGGGAAGACTCAGTTATTTGAATTCCTAGGGCTTAGCACAGTGCCTTGTCTTCAGTGCTGGACGATTTCAGGCCAAAGTGCACATACCACTTTGAAAGTGAAAAATCTGTTTGGTGATTAAATAGCTCAAATGCTGTACTATATTTCCACCAGTGTCGAGGGAGTTTAAATTGTCTGCTAGTTTTCTTTGATCAACAACTATGAGCAGTGGCAATCATGTTGCTTAAATCCTCTTTCTTTCCCTGCTTGTGGCCATGTCTTAATTCGGGCCCCCATTATATCTTACACAAACTATTTCAAGATCTTTCTCTGTACCAGCAGTGCCCTTTCCTGCCTTCCGTCCTAGATATCAATGCTAGAGCTAAGTTCCCTCAAAATATACCTTATCATATCATCCCTGCTCTTAAAACCCTCGGGGGCTCCCTGTAGAACACATAGTTCAGGTTTTCAGCCCCACATCGAGACTGTAAGCTGGGAGCAGTGTGAGATTCGGGATATATCCCATTTTGCTCACTCATAGTCCCAATACCTAGTGTAGAGCATGGCAGATTCTGAGCACGCATTCTCCATGCCGAATAAGCTATTTCATCAAATCTAAGATGTCCGTGATCACGAAACCCACCATTTCTTGTGGACCACGAAGGGAAAATAATCTGCAAATTAAACTAGGGCATGATTCTTTCTTTCTTATGTCCCTTTGAGTTTTAATTTCATTCTTCCTGACAAACTTTTTCGACTTCTTCAGGGAAGACAGACAAACAAAAAAAGAACAAAGTTTTTATTATCTGTCACTCCTTACATAAGTAAAAAACAAAATATAAGCAAAATAAATTTAATTAAGTTTAGGTTGATCTTACAACTTTGTATTGAAAGCCTGCCTTTTCTGAATGTCTTTCTATCTCCAAGTTATTGGTAGCCACGTTTCGTGCCGCATAATACTGTTCTCGCATCAGGAGTATTTGTTGTGAAACATCTCTTCTTTTTCTTAAGGTTTTATTTATTTATTTGACAGAGAGAGATCACAAGTAGGCAGAGCAGCAGGCAGAGAGAGAGGGGGAAACAGGCTCCCCTGCCTAGCAGAGAGCCTGATGCGGGGCTCGATCCCAGGACCCTGAGATCATGACCTGAGCCAAAGGCAGAGGCTTAACCCACTGCGCCCCTGTGGTGAAACATCTCTTGAAAGAATCTTCTTCCAAGCTGCTGGCATCTGTTTTGCAAGTGTTTACATGCATTCACAAGGATGGCAATATAATAACTGCCACCTGCCTAACCACATCCTCATTTCGAAGGTGTTAAAGGTGAAGAGAATAAAGTCCATCTCAAAATTGATGAAGTAAGTTGAGTTGTGTATGGACTGAATGCATGCTGCTGGGACTCTTACCCCAGCCTACACTTCCAGTCCATGCTCCCCTCTGCTCAATCCCACACACTCTTTCACCGAACTACAAGATTTTGTGAGTGCAAATAGATACTTTTGCAACCCTGTGCTTTTGCCCTCGTTCCTACTCACTCTGTATGAAATTTACTTCTCTATTCTCAAAGCAACACCAGCCTTTCATGATCCAATTTAAATGCCATCTCCAAGCCCGTCTTCCTTGCTTCCCCAGATGATCTCAGTTTCTGCCTCATTGGTGCCCTCTGAGCATTTTGTATACATTTATTTTAACACTTTGCACATTTTTTGTGACTGCATGGGCAAAGATAAGAACCAGCTATGTGGTATTTTTCTCTGTACCCTTGATGCTTGCAGTTATTTTTCAGTTGAACTTGAATGAACACAGTGTAATATATCTCATTCCTGACTTAGGAGCAGTATGGAGTGAGAGAACATTGTTCCAAGGTTGTCCTAGGAGGACTTCTGATGCTGGGGCCCTCAGCCAAGCATCCTCTCATAAAGGACTTGTTATTTTGCTTTAGTCAGAATATTTATGTTCTGTATTGGTCAAGGACTCCATTTTTATAAAACAAACAAATGAGAATTCACTAACCCAATATTTATCAGTATTGTAAAAACTATTTGATAAAGTTATTTATATCTTCACAACTTTTGCACCGAAATGAACAGATCAGAGCTGGAAGAAAGACAACTAAAAGCAATTTTAGTAATTTTAGGAGCAAAGATAAAGTCTCAGTTGAAATACTGCCTGTTGATAAAAACATTAGCCCAAGTCAAATGCCGATCTTTTAAAAGTGCCTTCTTCTTTCATTAACAAGTGTCAAAGAGTTTGTCTCCAAATCCCTAATGTTAGCCATGAGTCATTCTATTTATACATGTTACTGTAACTCTCAAAGATCCTGACAAAGGAACAGGTGGTGACCGCCTGGGATGGTGCCACTGAAAATGTTGTCTGGTCCAACCTGCATCTTTCACAGGGGATACTGGATAGAAATGCCAGAGGTTCGGAGTCCTGGGGTTCTGGATAATTCCTATGGGCACAGAAGTTTGAGAATATGTGTTTTTTAGATTATGATCCACTGAATCTGATACCATAGAAGATACATTTAGTGCTTTCCTGATGAAAAACTAATTCCCCAATTCCAATAGGGATTTTTTCTTCTGGGCTTTAAAAGTCATACTTGTCATGTCCCATAATTCAAAACCTTTAAAAATTACTTTCCCACAATATTTTAATCATTTTTGTTTGTTTGTTTGTTTGTTTGTTTTACTATCAGATGCTATAAATGTAATGACATTTCACTTTCAACCTTCTAAACAATGGAGTTAATAACTGACATGGAGTACAGATAGAAGAAAGAACTAAAAAAGATCATTTCGTATTTTCTTTTCTTTTTTTGGCTTTCCAGAGGAAATGATCTATGTATGATATAGAATTAAATAGAGAATTAAAAAAACAAAACTGAATCACTTCAAGCACTCAGAAAGAGAGATGTGAGTCATCCTAGGTCACCCAGAGGATGCGGACAAGAGGAACAGAATGCAGATATTGTCCTTCCCTACCATACCCACTTCCTGCTTCCTCTGATGATTCTTAAATCTGTTCCTTGAGTCATATGATCAAGCTGACAGCTTTTCACTAAGGATTTTCTGAGCTTCTTCTAGTATATTTAACCAGAGGCAGATAAATATTATTTGCCAAAAAAAAAAAAAAAAAAAAAAAAAAACGCAAAACCCAACATTTGATAATTTACACAGTAACAGGGAAACTGGAAAAAAATGATGAAATAATTGAATTTGAGTAAATCTAGTCCCACTGTCTGGTTTATTGATGAAATGATTATGTTACAAATTGATAGCATCAGTGTAGTTTGAAGGAAAAAGACAAACTGAATCTGTTTTGAGAGCTATTGTAGTTTTTCCCCCCACATCACTGTTCCACCTCCATTTTTTCTTTGTAGCTTCTGTGGCATCCAAAACAACCATCCGTGATCGATTCCATCACAGCAAATTAGGCAGCTGTTTGATTGCCTGTGGAACCTTTGCAATCTCTCTGCCTAGTCCCTCTTTCAGCTGGATTCTTATCAGAGTCCCATGTCAACCAGGGATAAGAGATGAATGGGGACTCAGGAATTCAGGAGACCAAATAAATACGTGTGTGTGTGTTTCCTGTGAATTGCAGTTGTATTTATTCTGAGCATTTTGCATAAAGATGCATCACTAACTGATCTCTAAATGAGCGGCTAAGATATCAGACTGGCACCTTTTTAATTACATTTTTAAGATAACTTTAATAAAAAATTTTCAGTCTTTCTCCACTTTTGGACTAGGGTTTACTTATTTGATATTTACTTACTGATTATAGCAATTTACTGCCTACCCCCAGTGTGCCAGTCTCTGCACCAGGCACTTGGACTCAGGTGAGCAAGCTGCTTCCTCCCAGCCACCTTGCTTTTCTACTAGCATAGCCTGGCTTTGGGCACTAAAGGTTAGGAGTGACTGACTGTCTTCCTATTCTCATCTGTAATTAGCTAACCACTTTCTGTCTTATACAGCAGCCTTTCACTAGGGAGAAGGTGAGCCAGTATCTCGGCAGGCCCAGGACCTAGCATAGCTGCTCTTTGTTCAGCTCAGTGTCTATAATGGCATGGCCTCGTTAATCCGTGCCGGGTTTTTCCTGTTGCATCCATTGTCACAGTTTGTATTTCTTCACTTAAAAAAATATTTTAATTTAATAAAAGACACTCCTAGTGATCTAGGGAAGGCTGCCAGAAAAATGACGTCATAGCTAACCCTCACTGTTAACCCAGTGCCATCAGCCAGCTGTGTTGCATGTGCTGAAAGTCAAGGGTGGCAGGTAGAGCATTCCTAGGTGTCTCCTTCCTGCTAGCTGTAGAGTTGACAGTCAGCTGACCGTAGTAAGTGCATACTGAGTGCCTGCTTGCAGCTCGGTATAAGAGATGGAGTGGTTGACAAGACAGAAGTGGTCCTGGCCTCGTGGATTCCAGTCTGTCGTTTGTAGTTTACTCTAAATTTGCCTTTGACACCAGCACTTTGAAACAGTGCCTTCACGACTTGACAGTGACCCAAAGGATAGATCACTGAGGATATCTTTATGCCTGGAAATATCTGGAAAGCCTTTAAGGACACTATCTGAGGCTGCCACCATTAGTTTCCAAGGGCAGGATTAAATTCCATAATCATCTTTTTACATATAAGAAATGTAACTCCCAGTACCCTGTACCCAGTGTTCTGCTTCCAGTTACCTGGGGACTGCGTGGAAAAGAGCACAGTGGGTTCTAATGAGACTCGGAGACCTGGGTTGTTGCCTGCATGCCATTGCCTAGCATTTGGAAAACATCTATACCAAGTCAAGTGATGGGGCCACCCTGTATCTTTGGTTTCAGAAGCATTTCTAATGGTAGCTAGGGACTTTAAAAAGCAGTCTAAAAATGGCTAAACCCTGTGCCATGTGCCTGGGCAAAATTAAGTACATCGCTGATGAAACCCTTTTTTTGTTTTTAATTGTTATCATTTTATAAAAGTAACTTAGTAAACATACACCATACTAGAATGTTTCAAAGCTTGGGGTTTTCCTTAATACATCTCATTAAGGAAAAAACTTGCTATAAGACAAAATCCTTCCCGTCCTCAGAATGAACCAGGCATGTACACTGGCCTAAGACAAGTGACTGAGAGATGAGCCAGAATTATCCCCACAGTGATTCAGAAATTTCCTAGATGCAGGTGTATGATATTTGCACTATGAAATGTACTAAGAAAGGTTGACACTTGCCCTTGTCTTGCACAGCAGAGATTTTAGACTGTCCCTGGGCTGTGCCTTTTTGCCTCTTTTGAAATTATCCCCCTCCATCCCCTATATGCACTGTGGTCAGGGTTCTTGTAGAGACGTAAAGCTTTTACCATGGAACTACCAGTGGTTTTGCAATGAGAATTCTACGAACTTTGATTGAGCAGCTTGCACTGTTCTGTGTCTTCAGGCTCAGCCTGTGTAAGCTAGCCCCTACCAAAGAAATACAGAAAAGGAGCTAGATATCTTAGAGTAACTATGCAAATGAAATATCTGAAAGTGAGGGGCACCTGGGTGGCTCAGTGGGTTAAGCCTCTGCCTTAACCATGACCTTAGCTCAGGTCATGATCTCAGGGTTCTGGGATCGAGCCCCACATCGGGCTCTCTGCTCAGCGGGGAGCCTGCTCTCCCCCCCATCCTCTGCCTGCCTCTCTACCTACTTCTGATCTCTCTCTTTCTGTCAAATAAATAAATCTTTAAAAAAAAATCTGAAAGTGCTATCAAATGATTGAGCGTACTAAATGTGCGTGCGTGTGTGTGTGTGTGTGTCTAGTTGTGACCTTGGGAAAGATATGTAACTTTTCTTTTTACTGTTTGCTTTGTGGAAAACAAAAAGCATCCCATACTATCCCTAGTTTTATAGAAATCCATTTAGGTCCTTCTATCATTACTGATGAACAAACTGTAGTTTAGTTGTAGTATTAGTATTGTTATCATTATTTGAGAGAGAGTTGGGGAGGGGCAGTGAGAGAGGGAGAGAGAGAATATCAAGCAGGCTCCATGCCCAGTGTGAAGCACTATCTCAGCCCTGAGGTCGTGACATGAGCCCAAACAAAGAGTCGGATGCTTAACTGAGCCACCCAGGTGCCCTGATGGACAACCTATTATTAAATAGTCATTTCTAAACTCTAAATTTAGAAACCTGAAAGAGTATAAATTCTATCTTTAATGGGGCATTGAGGAATTTTATTGAAGCATGTTGATATCCTGAGTCAAACTTCTTATAAGGAATTTCACTTAGAAACAAGCTGTTTCTATGAAACCTATAATAATAACCTATAACAATAACAAAACCAGTAACAAATTTTGAGGAAAAATATGTCAAGCACATTTAACATATTTCTCAGTTTCCAGGAGCTAATTTAGCACTGTACAGCTGAACTCCAGTAGTAACCTACCAAACTTACCTTTCATTACTTCTTTAATGTACTTCACCTACAGAAGGGTTCTAAAGTCCTGGGTCCAGACTCAGCATTCAGTACAGTGGTCTGTTAGCAATGTCTGCCATGGACAAGGCAATAGAAATTGTGGCATATGTGACCTATACTTGATAATCCTATAAATTCCTATTGCAGTTATTATTAGTATCAGATAATGGAGTATTTAATTATACTAGTATTACTCTGTGTACTTTTAAAATTGAATATATCCAACTAGGCTATAAATTGATCGAAGAAAGTTGCCATACATTATAGTACTTTGTTTTTTCCCATAGGTGCTGGTCAAATTTGAGGTACATAGTCATTTCTCAAATATATATTGACTTGGTTAAACAATACAATCAAATGGCATTCAACTCTACTTCCATAAGCTTGTATAAAATCTCAGAGAGAAAAACAGTACTTAGGACCTATATATACAGATTAATATATAGAAGATACTTATTGGTATTTACACAAATAGATATATTTATGCATTATATATTTTATATACTTATTAAATATAAAGTGATGTGATAAATTAATGTGTAAGTATATATTAAGTTAATATAAAATGTGTATTAGTTATATATTTTATATATATATATATTTTTTTTTTTTTTTTTTTTCAAGATAGGAAAAAGTTGAACAAGCAGTTCCTTCCTTTAGCCTGAAGGAAAGAACACTAGGGAGACATAGCCAAGCACATATATTTGAAAATCTGTTCGTCCAAGAGCAGTTGCACCAAAGGAAGTTATTCCTTAATGAGTGTGAATCATACCTGACTAATACTGCAACAATTCATTAACACCTATAAGAAAACATCTAAAGATATTATATGAACTGTATTTTTGAAGCATATGCTAAGAGAAAAGGGTACTGACTTGGATACTGAGGGATTTATTTCCTTTTCATTATTCATTTTTTAGTTAGCATTATTAATGTATTATTTTTATAATACAGGAAGATCTTTGGTGATCTCAGAGACAGGTTTTGGTTGGTTGGTCTACTGGTCTGTTTTGCATGCCTCAAAAATATTTTGGGAAAGGATAATGATCAGTTTCAGAAAATTTTCTCTCTGTAAATAATTTAGCAAAATTAAGGTCATTTAGAGAAATGAAGTAAGATTTTTCACTTTTGTATGTTTATATCCTTTAATAATCTTTATTAACCTTTAAATCAATGATTTTTAAACTTTAGGCAGTATGTAAAAACATAAATGAAGTATTGTATTGAATTCATAATTGTAATTTCTGCATTGAATGTGTTATTTTATTTACCCCCCTATGTTTCCGTCATTACCTTTTCATATATTCTTCAGTTCTTGTGGCCAACTTCTGAGAGAACACATGCTTCTCTGAGTGGACAGCAAATACAATACAAGACTTGGTTAAACTGTTTAAAAATCTATTAAGAGCCCATGAAGAGTAAATCTTAGTCAGCAAAAACCTTGTCATGGCGGGAATGTTTACTTATTTTCTCAACTTAATCATTTATTCTGTTGTTCTAAAACCAATTAATATACCGAAAAATCAATGAGATTTGCCATTTTACTACTGTGCTGATGGTTAACAGAAAGATTTGCCTGGAAGAGCACTGCCTCAGGATAGAAGACATGGCTCTGACCCTCTATAATTGTGTGGCATTAGGTAATGCACTAAGTTCTCTGAACTCTGTTTTTCCTATGCATACAAGAGACCTAGAAATTGATTGTTCCACTTTATTTTGAAGCTCAAATGAGATAACATTATCAATGTACATTATTTATATTTATTTATTTATTGCCTGAAGAAGAGTATATTTTTACTTAATTCTGTTAGTTAACATACAGTGCAGTATTTGTTTATGGAGTAGAATTTTGTAATTTGTTACTTACCTACAATACCCAGTGCTTATCAGAAGTGCCCTCCTTAGTGCCCATCAGCCCTGTAGCCCAGCCCCACCCGCCTTTCTGAGAACAGCCCTGTTTGTTCTCTGTTGTTCTTTTATTTTATTTATTTTATTTTTTTTAAAAGATTTTATTTATTCATTAGACACAGAGAGAGCACAAGTAGGCAGAGAGAGAGAGAGAGGAGGAAGCAGGCTCCCCGCGGAGCAGAGAACCCGATGCGGGACTCGATCCCAGGACCCTGAGATCATGACCTGAGCCGAAGGCAGCGGCTTAACCCACTGAGCCACCCAGGCGCCCTCTGTTGTTCTTTTAGTTTGTTTCCCTTTCTCCTTTGTTTTCTTTTCACCCTTCACATATGTTCATCTGTTTTCTTTCTTAAATTCCACACATAATTATTACTGTATTTCAGTAGCACGACCACCGACATTCCTTCCAGTAATAACGCTACCTGACATAAAACATACATCTTTGTTATTTATGCCTTTCCTCATTCTTTATTGCTTCCACTTTGTAGATGAGAGAATTGCTACTCTAAGAGTTTGAAATGATTTGTCAACACTAGTAAATGGCAGACGTCCCCTTCACTCTTCTGTGTCCAAATACCGTGCCTTTTCCACTGCACCCTACTGAGTACTCGTTCTCCTAAGCCTGTATTTTATGCATTTTAGGGAAACAAAACAGCAAGTCAAGGAGGCTGCAAGAAAAAGCAGGGAGAGAGGCTGGCTGTCAGCCTTCATAAAGCTGGATCCTCTATTTCAACGGTTCTTCCATGTGACCTTCAATTAGTCATCTCTTCAAGGTCAGGGGAAAGGATTTAATGGGATGAGGGTTTATTGAGTCCATTCTCAACTTAATACACAGAGTAACTGTTGACTTCTTCTAGGTTAAGAGGTATTGATCCGAGGCAGTATTTTCAGCACTTCTAATAATTGCCCCTCCTTTCTCACAAGGAGCCTTCTCAGACCTTTATCCTAATCTCTAACTCCCTTTAGTAGAATTTTAATACCACAGACTTGGTGTATCTTTTTATTTTCTGTGGCCCTTTGGAGGTGCTGGACCGTTGTGCTAGGATTTTTTCCACCCTAAGAACTGATTTTCCATGAGAATAAGAACGCATGAGGAAAGGCTGACAGTCTACCTCTACTTAGAGAAGGAGCATAGAGATTGAGAGCATCGTGGGTTTCTTAGCTTGCCTGGGTTCAAATTCTAGTTGAGCCAGTTCCAAGCTACGTGGGCTTTCTAAATTACTTAATTTGTCTTTGTCAAGACAATTAGTTTCTCCTGTCAAGGGAAAGAGGGATTGTAAGAGCAGCAGCATCATTGTGGTATCCATATAAAGACTTAAAGCAATATTGGCACGTAGTTAAAGCTCAGTATGTGCTTTATCCTTGTATTTTAGAGTCAGGAAAATCTGAGTCCTAAGCCTGAATCATCTCGGTAACAAATAGTCAGTTATTACTTATAGCTTAGTTTCTTCATTAATACATAATTGGTTTCACTCAAAACCACAAATGCCCCAAAAAAAGAAAAAAAAAAAAAAAGCACAAATGCTTCTGCATTGCAGAGTGCCTCAGGATAGAAGTGAACTTATCTTTGTTTTTGCTATTTATATATGGATTTTACTTTAATACAATTATTTCTGGAATTCTCAGATTATATTCCCATTGTTTTGTCTGTAGCTTATGGAGTTGAACCTAGAACCTTTATGGGAAAGTATTCCACAGATGTTTCCTTTGGAATAATAAGAGCATTTAATACTTTACAAAAATGTTTTCAAGCCCAGTATTGTACTAATCCTCAAAATATCTTATGATGTAGGGATTTTTCAAATCTTATTTTGTCATAAGAAATTGGTAGTAGAGTTAATGGAGTAAAATCAGACTATGAGGAAAATATATGTTGTTTGTCTCTAGACCACACAAAATCATGGGTTATAGATGTATCTTTGTTAGAAGAAAGGAAGCCTGTTTCTTGTGGAGTGTTTTGCACACACACACACACACATACACACACATACCATGCAAAGACATAAAATCAGAAAAAAATACATTAAAAAAGAAACCATTTATTTATTTATTGACTTCTGTTATGGCTTTTTCTCTTCTTCATGGGTGGAGGAATTTTGACATGACAAATATCACCCTACCACAGCCACCCTTTGATTTTTCCATGGTCCTTGACATTGACACCATGTAAGTGTCAGTTGGGGAAGACTCTTGGCAGTGCCATCCATGGGCCTTTTTTGTTATTGACTTCGTAGTTGTTAAATAGCAGGTCTTATTCTGAAGCTAGAAGAAATCTCCTGTGTTATTATTAATATATTTACTCAACAAATAGTTGGGTACTAGTAGATGTTAGGCATGGATTATCATCTCTTCTGTGGTCGCTACTCTCTTGTCACTGAGCATGGGCTTGTTCTTTATATATGTAAAGGTATAGGTCTTTCATCTTGGCTAATTTTATTCTTAGATATTTTATTCTTTCCGGTACAGTTATAAATGGGATTGTTTTCTTAATTTCTCTTTCTGCTACTTTGTTATTAGTGTATAGCAGTGCAGTAGTTTTCCACATACTAATTTTGTATCTTGTCACTTTACTGAGTTTACTCATCAGTTCTAGTGGTTATTAGTAGAGTCTTTAGAATTTTCCATATATAGTGTCTTGTGATCTGCAAATGGTGAAAGTTCTACTTCTTCCTTACCAATTTGTATGCTTTTTATTTCTTTTTCTTATCTGATGCTGCAGCTAGAACTTCCAGCACTCTGTTGAATAAAAGTGATGAGAGTGGACATTTTTGTCTTATCCTGATCTTAGAGGAAAAGTTCTCAGTTTATCACCATTGAGTATGATGTTGGGTGTGGGTTTTTCATAAATGGCTTTTATTATGTTGAGGTATGTTCCCTCTTAACCCTTGTTGTGAGTTGTAATCATGGGTGGATTTTATTGTCAGATGATTTTTCTGCGTAGCAAGATGATCATATGGTGGTTACCTTTTTTCTTCTTAGTGTGATGTTTCACATTGATTGATGTGTGAATACTGACTAACTCTTGTATCCCTGGAATAAAGCCCATTTGATCGTGGTGAATGGTTTTTTTTAATGTATTATTTAATTTGGTTTGCTAATATTTTGTTGAGGATTTTTGCATCTGTGTTTATCAGAGATAGTGGCTTAATGCTCTCTTTTTTGTAGTGACTTTGTCTGGTTTGGTATCAGAGTAATGTTGGCTTATAGAATTTACTTGGAGGCTTTCCTTACTTTTCCACTTCTGGAATAGTTTGGGAAGAATAGATATTAACTCTTTTTCACATGTTGAGTGGAATTTCCCTGTGAAGCCACCTGGTCCTAGACTTTTGTTTATTGGGAGTGTTTTTGGATTACTTAATCAATTTCCTGTCTAATAATTAGTCTGTTCATATTTTCTGTAAGTTCCTGATTCAGTTTTGGGAGGGTATATGTTTCTAGGAGTTTATCAGTTTCTTCTAGGTTGTCCAATTTGTTAGCATATAATTTTTCATAATTTATTTTTTTAATCAGAGAGAAAGAGAGCACAAGCAGGGGGAGCGGCAGGCAGAGGGAGAAGCGGGCTTCCCCACTGAGCAAGGAGCCCTATGCGGGACTCAGTACAAGGGTATAAGATCATGACCTGAGACAAAGGCAGCTGCTTAACCCGTTGAGCCACCCAGGCACCCCTCATAATTGTTTTCTTATAACTCTTTGTATTTCTGTAGTATCAGTTGTTATTTCTCCTCCTTCGTTTCTGATTTTATTTATTGAGTCTTCTCTTTTTCTTGATGAGTTTGGCTAAAGGTTGATCATTTTGGTTTATCTTTTCAAAGAACCTGTTTCTTTCCAGCCCTTTGAAAGGACTTATTCTTTGTTGTCGTGACATCTGTACTCATTTATTCCTTCACAAGTGTATAATGAGTACTACTCTATGTTAGGTACTAAGAATAAAGTAATGGAGTAAAAAGATAAAAGTTCTTGCCCTCTTGGAGCCCACATTAGAGAGGAGGGTGCAGACAGATAAGCAAGAAGCATGAATAAATTATATGCTATTTTCAATATTTTTCAGTACTAAGAATAAATATAAAATAGGAAAGGGAGATGGGAAATGGTGTGGGGGTGAAATTTTAGATGATTTGGCCATGGAACGCCTCACTGTGAGAGTGATTATTGGATCATTACTGGAGGAAGTGAAGGATCTAGATGTGGATGTGAATAGAAGAAAAATTAAGTACAAGGCCTAAGGTGGGAGTATGCCTGATGTGTGTGAAGAGTATTGAAGAGGAGAAGGTAATTGAAATGAATTTATTGAGAGAGTAAATGGAGGCAAGGGAGAGGAGAGTAGTAGGAGCAGAGGTCCGAAAGGCAGTAGAAGGTTAAACCAGAGAGAGCCCTGTAGGTCCCTGTTAGGACTTTGGCTTTAATTCTGAGTGAAAAGGGAAGCCGCTGGAGGAGACTGAGCAGATGAGTAACATGATCAGATTTACATCTCAATAGAATCACTTTGGCTGCTGTATTAAGAATAGACTAGCAGAGGGATGCCTGGGTGGCTCAGTTGGTTAAGCGGCTGCCTTCAGCTCCGGTCATGATCCCCTTGTCCTGGGATCGAGTCCCACATCGGGCTCCTTGCTCAGCGGGGAGCCTGCTTCTCCCTCTGCCTCTGCCTGCCATTCTGTCTCCTGTGCTCACTCTCTCTCTCTGACAAATAAATAAAATCTTAAAAAAAAAAGAAAAAGAAAAAAGAAAAAAAAGAATAGACTAGCAGAGCAGGGAGACAAGGTAAGAGATAATCTTGTTTTGGACCATGGTAGTCTCATTAATCATGAATGATTAACCTGCATGCTTGCGGCTAGACCAGTTACCGGATAGGAGAGAAGACAGATCAAAGATGATACCATGATTTTTCACTTACCACCTTAAAGACTAAACTGGTTTTTAGGAGCACCTGGGTGCTCAGTCAGTTAAGCATCTGCTTTTGGCTCATCGAGCCCCCCGTCAGGCTCTCTGCGCAGCAGGGAGACTGCTTCTCCCTCTGCCCACCACCCCTGATGGTGTGCATGCTCTCTCTCTCTCTGTCAAATAAATGAAATTGTTTAAAATAAATAAATAAAATCGTTTAAAAAATAAAAAATAAAGTGGTCATTAACAATCTGAGGAACATCTTTACCTGTCAGCATTCTCTCTCAATAGTTTAAAAATGGACAACGCACCAACTTGAACAGAGTGACAGGAAGTCATTACAGTACTTTATCCAAGAGACAGTACAGGGACTTGAGTTCTATCCTTGAATGTTCCATAAACTAGCCCTGTGATGTAGGATAAGCCACTTTATATAAGTCTCAAATTTACTTGTTCATAAATTGAGACTGACTCAGGCATTATCTTCTCTAAGAAGCCTTCTCTAATGTCATTGTCCAAAGAATATTAATTTCTCCAGTGCCCTACTTCTGTGACTCGTATGAACTTCTGCTATTCCACATATTTATATTTTGTACATTGACATAGTGTTGTCCTTCTAGACATTGTGCTTCTCAGTTGAGGGCAAGACCTGTATCTTATGAATTTTGTATCTTGCACTGTCACTCAGTTTAGACTTATAGCTGCATACTTTACATGATTGCTGAATTTAATAAAAAGATGAACATTCATCGTTTTTTCATAAAATTAAATCTTCGTAATATAAGCTTGGAATATATTGTAGGATTAGGGAGGTAGTATTAATATTTTTGGTTTGAGGAATGGATTGTACCCTGTAGAGCTATAACTTTTTTTTTTTTTTTTCAGGAGGGGTGGGTGGCAGGGAAGAAGAACTTTCCTCAGTAACTATTCTTTTAACTCAAATAATTTACATTCAGTCCCAGTGTAATTTGACCATCTCTTGGTTATTCTTTGGAGGTTAAAAATAAAAGTTAGAAATTACATGACTTTCTTTTGATTTTGTTGTTTTCGACTCAATTATCTATAGCCTTGTACATTTCATTTATAAAGTAATTTACTTCCAATTCAATTTATATTTATTGATTTTTTTTTCTCCCACAGGAAACACATTGTTGTATTAAGTATAAAGAAGTAAATATAGACATAGGATAAGAAGAAATGAAGCCCTGCTGAGCCTACTTTTGGCTTCAAGTGATTCAGTTAGACTTGGTGATTAAGCTAAAACACAGATTTCCTGGATCACAGTTTAGATTGCTCCCAGTGCTGAAGGTTCTTCAAGGGCCTCAAATAAATACAGGAAACTATCAAGCTAGTAATTCTGATTTTCAAGTTGTTAACTTGAAACAGAACAAAGAGCAGTTTTAATTAAGTTTAAAAAAAAGTGTATTTGGGAATAGCTGAGAAATTGCAATTTGCATCATAGCAATAAGCTATGATGAACCCATAGGCAAGTCTGAAGAGACAAAGTGGGGTGGGGGGTGGTCAGCTTTTATTGTTTTAGGAGGAAATTGGGAGGGTTGTTGTGAACAGTAGTTTTTTGGACAAGACGGGTTCAAGGCTGTGGCAGCTTTTCATTGGCTGCACGTTGTGGTTGGTGTGTGGTTGCTGGGTAGGGAGGGACCATCCTTCCTTTTCTTTAAAGCAGGAGATAAAATTCCTATGTGAAAAACATCCTTTCTTATTTTTTTTTAACTTTTTCAATTTATTTATTTTCAGAAAAACAGTATTCATTATTTTTTCACCACACCCAGTGCTCCATGCAATCCGTGCCCTCTGTAATACCGACCACCTGGTACCCCAACCTCCCAACCCCCGCCGCTTCAAACCCCTCAGATTGTTTTTCAGAGTCCATAGTCTCTTGTGATTCACCTCCCCTTCCAATTTTCCCCAACTCCCTTCTCCTAACACCCCTTGTCCTCCATGATATTTGTTATGCTCCACAAATAAGTGAAACCATATGATAATTGACTCTCTCTGCTTGACTTATTTCACTCAGCATAATCTCTTCCAGTCTCATCCACGTTGCTACAAAAGTTGGGTATTCATCCTTTCTGATGGAGGCATGATACTCCATAGTGTATATGGACTACATCTTCCTTATCCATTCGTCCGTTGAAAGGCATCTTGTTTCTTTCCATAGTTTTGCGACCGTGGCCATTGCTGCTAAAACATTGGGGTACAGATGGCCCTTCTTTTCATGACATCATCCTTTCTTATTGAAATCATTCTTGTCTTCTTCCTGCTGGTCATGCTGGCTGCAGAGTAGTAGTAGTACCTTCACGAGAGCGCCCCCTTCAGTGCTTCTGGACCCCATCTTCAGTGGGGTTTTTCATTTATTTTCACAAAGTAATGAGAGGTTTTTTGTTTTGTTTTGTTTTAAAAATTTGCTCTACGGGCACCTGAGCATCTGCCTTTGGCTCGGGTCATAATCCCAGGGTCCTGGGATGGAGACCCTCATGGGGCTCCCTGCTCCTTGGCTGCTTCTCCCCCTCCCGCTCCTCCTGCTTGTGTTCCCTCTCTAGCTGTGTCTCTCTGTCAGATAAATAAATAAGCAAACATACATACATACATACATACATACATACATACATATATCCTTGCTCTGAAGACAATATTGACAGATAAATTCTGAAAATACTTACGCAATAACAACATCATTGGGGGTATATTCAAGCTACTTGGAAGAGGACAATACTCTTTCTTTTAGTCACTCTTTTAAAATAAATTCAGACCTGAAGAAGGTTACAGAAATACCGAGAGGGTCCCCACGTTCCTTGCCTCAGCTTCTCCCAATGTTACCTTCTTATACTGCCATAGTTCCGTTATTGAAACCTGTAAATGGGCGTGTATGCATTCTCTTAACTCATCTGTAGACCCTATTGGACTTCCATCAGTTTTTCCACTACTGTCTTTTTTCTAGTTCAGGATCTGTTCTGAGATGCCACATTGTATTCTGTTGTCATGTCTCAATCATATCTCCCAAGCTGTGTCAGTTTTCTTACCTTCCATGACCTTGCCACTTTTGAAAAAAATAAAGATCAGTTATTTTATAAAGTGATGTTTCCTCATGACTGGATTCAGGATATGCAGGAAAGCACTCTGTTGGATAAATAAGCCAGTATGCATTTGCTCCAAAAGTCGCAGTAGGTCATATATAAACATTAACATTAGACCATGTTTTGAATTGTATTGAGCTATTATTTTTCCCCCATTCAGATCTACTGTGGATTTTCCATTCACAAATGAAAGGGTAAGTCAGTAAATCAAACAAAAAATTTTTGAGAATATGCTATAAAAATATACTGTTAGGTGTCTTGGGAAATACAAAGAAATACAAGACATAATACTTCACCTCAAAAACTGTACAGTTAGGCTAAGGTGACAGTTTGTTCACTACCTAACTGAAGTTATTCACAATTAAAATGTATGTGCACAAAAGATTAAATGAATGGCATATTACTCTTACTTAATTTTAAGGCATTGAATCAATGAAGTTTTTTTAATGGCTTAATTAAACAGAGAAGAACTCTATTGACTCATATAGGCTGCAAAGCCCAGACCTCAGGACCTTCTCGATTCAGGGCTTTAAAAAATATCATCAACATTTGGTTCCTTTCTATCTCCTATTGATGCCTCTTGTTGTGTTGACTTGAGTCTCAGTCTTCATGTGTTCTCCACACAGCAGCAGTAAATCCTGTCTCTATCTTCTGGGTTTTAGGGACAATGGGAAAGAAGAACAGAGAAATTCTCACTCCTGAACCCATAGCTGTGGCTAGGGCAAACACTCTGAGGACTGAGTTAGTCCTGGATCACAAGCCCTACCGCAGAGTTGGAATGTAGACTCAGGTTCAGCAGAGGCAGGTAACTGAGCAGAAGAGAGGTTGCTCCTGAGGGAAATAGGGATGGGAGGTAGTTATGGGAAGGAAGGTAAATGAATGCTAAACGGTAAATACAAACAAACAAAAAGAACCACAAACCCTAGGTGTTTACTGTAACCCTCAAATGTCAGTTGGTTTAATTATAGTGGAGTAAACACTCTTCAACACATGAGACAAATTTATTCTGGTAATGGATATATCTACGTGCAAACAAATAACTTACTACCCTATGCTTAGCTCATGGAGGAGAATTATATAATTAAATTATATTAATCTGTTGCTCCAGTCACTGCATGGAGATAGATCATGTTTTCTTCTAAAGTCAGTATTTGTGTTTTTTCAGTCATCTAAATATTAGTGTTCAGTGATTATATTTCTTGGGATCTTCTCCCTGGTAAGCTGCAGAAGTCAGTGGTCTCACTCTGCATGGTCTGGTCTGGGCTGCAGATCCCTGGATTTTTGAAGCTGCTCTTAACTTTGTACTATGAGGTTTTTGTTTGGTTGAGTTTGGGAGGGTTTTACCCTAACAATAAGCCGTGTGGCAAACTGCCTCGCCAGGACAAGCATTGTGCTTTTTTGTCTGTGTGTGTGTGTGTGTGTGTGTGTGTGTGTGTGTGTGTGTGTTTGTGTTTGCGCACACATGCACACGTGCTGCATTACCCAGTCTGATACATCCTATAAAATCTGCTTTTTCACTCATGGTCAGTTGACTTTCTTATGAAGTGGTTGACAGGGGAGGTTATAAGGAAAAGGAGAGAAAGGGCTCTCTGAATGGGTCAGCGTATTTTTTGGTTGGAAGCTCAGTTTGATAAGGTGACCATTCAAGTTTCCTTCCAACCCTAAGGCAGGATGGAACTTCATGCCGTGACACAAATAAGCTGCTGCCACCATGAGGCACCTGGTAAATGCCTTTTGATGATGGTGATTAAATAAAGGTCAAAGAATATCACTGTATCCTAATAGTAGTCATCACACAACATCATCCTTTCTCCCAGTACCTTTGAAAACACTGCTTGAAAAGGCTATAAAAATACGTGTTTTGTTTAGGCGGCAAATGCTCTCATTAGGCATCTCAGGGCTTCTTCAGAAAAATAAAACAAATGTTAGGATGGTGAGTACTAGATTATAGGTTTAAAAGAAAACTAAATGTAACCTTTTGTTATATCAAATAATAAATTCCTAAGATAACCAGAAAGCCTTTCTTTTCACACAAAATGTAAGTCTTTCTATTTTCTAGAAGTCTCTAAAAAGAGCCTTGTGATACGACCACAAATCTATAGGGAGAGGAAAGGACATTTTAATAAAGTAGAAGTTAAGGGTGCTTAATTTCTAGTGGGAAGTGCAGAGATTTCTAAAAGGGGATTATTTCCATTTTTCCATGGGTAAACTCGATTAGCATGAAAAATTATCAACAGAACTTTTAAAACAGTTGCCTATTCAGTTGTTCCTATGCATTTAATGTTGGGTCTCATCAGAGGCAGAAATTTGTCTTGCCTGTTCAATACTCTGTTTAGAAAAATCAGGTGAGAAGACCATGGTTTCTTTAATATTCTGACTGTGCTTTTTCTTGTCACTGACATGAGCCTTACAACTATAAGTAGAAAGCAAAAAGGCTATCCAGTTGGAAAGCAAAATTTTGATTACTCAGATGTACTATGCTATCATGGAGGCAGTAAGAAATATATTTCATGTGAATTCCAGACAAATGTCCCTTTGAACTGACAAGATTATAGACAATGTAATCTAAAGGATCTTTATATTTGCCAGGCAAATCGACACCCCCATAGGATAAGGGGTCACTGTTACTCAAAGTGTGCTTGGAAAGCACAGGTTTTTTTGCACCTGGCTATGGACAGCAGCATACCATTGGGTGTGATTTCAGAGAGTAGGAAGGCATATGGTAATCAAAAGAAGTGCATTTTAACAAGACCCTCATGTACACACAAGTTTGAGAAGCACTTTTTTTGGAGTAGAATAGTTTGAAATGTGAACTTTGGACATGGATTACCTGGAATTAATAGAGCAGTACAACAATTACGAGCCATCGGGGTGGACAAGTTGGTCTTTCCAGTTTGTCCTGCTACCTATTATTGAATGGCTTGCACCCTAAGAATGGTTTGTACATTGTTGAAAAGTTTTTTAAAGAGACTTTTTTTGACACATGAAAATTATGTGAAAGTCATTGTTCTGTGTTTATAAATAAAGTTTTATTAGAACACAGCTACACTCATTTATTATATGTCATTATTTATTATAATGTCTATGCCTGCTTTAGTGCTGCCTGAGCAGAGCTGAAGAGTTGCCACAAAAAACCTATATGGTCTGCAAAGCCCAAAACGCTTACTGTCTGGCCCTTTACAGAAGAAAATTTGCCTACCTCTGAGCTGGGTAGTCTTCATTGAGTTACATAAATTCCTTGTGTCTCAGTTTTCTCCTCTGTAGAGTGAGGATAATAGACTAGTATGGGTATCATAGAATTGCCATGGCAGAAGAGACAGCATAATGTAGTGGTTACAGGCAGAGATTCTGGAGCCAAACTGAGTTTGCTCTTGGTCTGCTATTTCATAGCCTTTGGGCTAGACAAGTTACATCTCTGTGCCTCAATATCCTCATATGTAAAATGAGGAAAATACACTAGAACCTACTTCCTGTGGTAGCTGTGGAAGTAAGTAAGTCAACACAGATAAAGAATATCAAGTTGTATCTGGCATTACTTCTGTTAATTTCATTCCTGTTGGTGATGGTGCTGTGATTGTTTGCACCTGCCTCCTAGGATATTTTAAGAATGAAAAGAGATAATTCAGGTGAAGGTTCGGGCACCTTGATAAATGTTAGCTGTTGTTGCTGTTACTGATTCTGCACGTTTTCAGCTAGAAGGTGCTGGTATGACTAGGTTCACATGTTGGCTGGGGATTGGAAAGCTATCAGAATAAAAGAGAGTGAAAGGGAAGTAATTTAGAAAGGCCTTTCATACAGTTAGTATAGTACTTACTCCTATGTTTAATTAGTGATGCTAACCTTAACTGACAAAGTAACTATTAGTTATGATATCTTTTAAAATTTATTTTTAATATATCTTTTATTTTTTAAAGATTATTTATTTGAGAGAGAGTGAGAGTGAGATTGAGAGAGGGAGAGGGAGTGGGAGAAGTAGACTCCCGCTGAGCAGGGAGCCCGAGGCAGGGCTCAAGCCTAGGATCCTGGGATTATGACCCAAGTCCGAGGCAGACGCTCAACCAATTGAGCCACGCAGGCACCCCTAATGATATCTTTCTTTAAGTGACTTTGTTATATAAATAGGTGAGAATGGTTTATTATTTGTGTGTGTTTTATGTAACTGGCATTTCCATGAGGATCGTGTGACTGAAGGAGTTCCTAATTTTTGGCATTTATCATTATTTCACAACTCACCCCATTCTTAATATGTTTTTAAGAATAAAATGGCAAGCTCCTGACTAAAATTCATTAATTCAAAATTATTGGAGTCCAAGTAGTTTGCTGTTTACTGTATTACATACTCAAATCACCAAAATTTGATCTTTAGAAAAAAAAAAAAAGTTAATTCGTACTTGCAAAGCAGAATAAAAAGGCAACAAAATATCTTGTAGTTGAGTTCTTTTGTCTGAACAGTAAGAAAGTGCCTGGCAAAAAGAGTACCTATAAAAAACAATGAAGAGCAGTGATTTTTGTTTTTGTTGTTGTTGAGAGAAAAACTGGATTCAATAAACCCGGGAAAAGGGAGAATATTTAAGATAGGAGTGGGTAAAATACCATGAGAATTGGTGGGAGGTCCTTGGTGCCTTTGAGCTAGTTAAGAGTTAAATTTAATATAATCTATATGATTGATTCTAAAAATAATTTGATCTTAGGAAGGAACTGTTATATAATTTCTCCTGCTGCTTATTTTTCATTATAAACCCATTATAACTTTTAGCAGTAGGAAGGAGTTTTCTTGCAAGTCAGAGTTAAAAATTAGAATAGTTTCTAAGAAAAGTTGTTGGAGAATGTGTGTGTGTGTGACTGGTGTGTAAGTGTGTATACTTCTAAAGTAGAAGATTAAATTCAACTGCATTTAAATAATCTAGAGTTTAAGTTCCATATGCTTGAAGTGTCCTTCAAGTTCTAAAATTTTGATAATTTCTAGATACTCTTTATTGAATACTATGCAATATTATTGAATACAGCTCAGTACCTGTCTCCTCAAAAGAGGAGAAAACGTGTGACTTTTCTCACATTAATCACCTTTACAACTCCAGCCTAACATAATATGATACTATCTTTGAAAAAATTATTATCAATAATCAGCTTTTTTGGTCTAAGTATTGAGTGTATGCCCTGAACAATGTCAGTATCTGTCTTATCTTGTCCGTTTCCCTGAGACTGTGCTTGTTTAGATTATTTTTGGAAATTTTTACTGACCATCTGCTGCTTATAATTATGCATGCTATCATGCTACTATGCCTAATGGAATCATAAATCAAATCTTTCATTCGGTTCCCATTGACATGCTCTGCAATGTCTCATCTACCTATTAGTCTTTATTGCCCTCTACTGTATCACTTTAGATTTGCTCATCACATTTTTCTCACCTGCTAACTGGACACAGTTTCTTAGACTAGATTCACTTACAGAATCCCAGGAGGCACCATTACACCCCCTGGAATTGTCCGTGCACATACACACATGGTCACACATGAAAGCTAAGCATTTACCTTCATTGCACCAATATAGAGGGATTCAATTTCAGGTGTTTATCCTTACTATTTAGAGATGGCCAATTAATTTCATAAACTTGCTTTTGCATGGAGATCTGGCATTCGATTATATCACTCAGTCGCTGTGAACTAGTCAGTATTTGTACCTATTTTATTCTGTTTACTTCGTAGTTATTCCTGAGCTGCAGGCAGTGCTTGAGGATATAAAGGTTTAAGACTTCAGAATTTACTCACAAGATGAAAATTTAACTTGATTTAAAGAATGAACTTAAGAGACTTTACTGGGGATGTAAATAGTTTTGGCATATTTACAGTGCAATGTTTTCAGTTGTGAAGTTGGCTAGTTGTGTAGGTGGGAAGCTGTAGGAGTTGTGATAGTCAGTGTGTCACAAGCATTTTGTCACTTCTTGACTTCTCTCTATTTTTAACAACCGTAGTAGCAGTTCCTTAAGTTTCTGGAATGTTCCCTTCCCCCACAGGATGTCCCAAAGAACTATTGTTGTTGCTGTTTTCATTAATCCTCAAGATGTATGTGATGGGCAGTTGAGAAAAGATGGGACAAAGACAAAGAAAAAGATGAGAACCCCTGAAAGATGTGGGGCCCTAGTGGAGAAGTGTTTCCTTACCTTTCCCAGTTTCTAGAAAATGTTCACATTCCTTGGCTCTGGTTCTCCTTCTTCCATGTTCAAAGCCAGCCATGTGTGTTCTCTAAGCCTGTATTGTCTTTCTACTGTGCTCATAAATCCCCCTGACTCTTAACACCTTGTCTGGTTCTAAGGACCCTTGTAATTCCATTGGGCCCACCCAGATCCTTGACCATTTCCCCATCTGAAGATACTTCATTACATATGCAAAGTCCCTTCTGTTGTGCAAGGTAATCTGTTCACAGGTTCGAGAGATGAGGACATAGGCATCTTTTCAGGCCATATTCTTCCTCCCACACCCCTCTGATTCCTCTCTCACCTCCATAGCATGGTGGCTAAGAGCATTGGCTTTTAATCCCAGTTTTATCAAGTTCTCCCTGATGAGGGACATGTGTGAATCCTGCACTTCTTGGGGTTTCATGTTTCTTACCTGTGAGTGAGTTCGACAACTTAATGCTGTTTTTAATAATGGCATTGTCAGCACGGTTAACATTGTTATCATGAACATTGTCTGTTTCCTTACCTCCCTCCACATCTTTATGTTGCTTTAGCAGAAGGGCCGAGGCTCATTCATAAAATTTGCTATTGTGGTGCCCAGGACAGGGCCCCAGTATAGAAGTTTTTGAGATCATTCAATAAACAGTGATGGAATTAATCAAGTAAAAGAAAATTGCACCAATTTCAGACTAAACTATTTCAGACTGTTAGTCCAAGCCACTATTGTGCATGCTTCAAAGAAATGTTACCTACCGAGCCTTTAATTGCCTCTACTTTCATGTTCTATGTTTAGCTTATGTCACTGAAGCTGCACCCTATGTTTCAAATTGGTTTTCTTCCAGCAAATCGTGCAGGCATACTTTCTCTTAGATATGACCTTCTAGGTTTCTGAGCCAACTTCATCAAAAATTAGACATTTTAAAGAACCTGTCTTGGTAAAAATTTTCAAATCTGGCCTGTCTTTTCTAAATTTGTTTAATAATCATAAAGGAAGAATTAGAGGAAAATACTGATAGTTGTTTTTTTTTTTTTTAAACAATGCCCTTCTTTCTTTTTGTAGTATTTTGATTACATACGTAATAAAATATATGTTTATATCGTAAGTAGCCTGAGCTGGAGGAAATAAGCCTGTTTTGTTTGTATTAAGAGTTTTGGCAATTTCTCATTGTTTCACATTTCATCAATATTCTTGTTTGATTTATATGCAGAAAATGAGATTTTTCAACTTGCCTTTTATCATCTAGGAAGAAATGGAATTTGTAGATTGTCAGCATAGTACTACAATTAAGTTTATGTACATAATTTCTTTCTGAAATGGAAATGTTATTATAAGTTATAATTATTATATGGTAGTAATATCTTTAATGTCAGTATAATTTTAACCTAAAAATTCTAGATGTAAAGAACAGCTTTGAGTAATGTTGGATATATATCCCTAGTATCGTGATGCCTTCCTGAATATTAACTCATATTATTGAGTTATTCAAGCCTTCCTGAATATTACCTTTAAAGCTATTGTGTGACTTGGCAACATCAGGATGAAGAGTGCAGAAGGAGTCCCAGGGAGCATTATCATCATCACTGGGGTGACTTTGGGAAATTGCTGGAAAATTATATCATTTTATATTTTCTCAGGAAATAGATTCCCTTTAATAATTAAGATTATGTACAAAAAGCACACACATTTTATATTAGTGTATCTGACATTATTTTGCATCTTATATGTGGTAGCCACTAGGTAAATATTTATTAGTCACTTGATTTTGACGTTTTGAGAATTTTTAGTGATATGTTTGGAATAGTAGACAATACAAAATATTATTAAGGTATCTGAGGAGAATCATGACATGGTTACAAAGAGTAATACTTTCAAAAAAAAGTTCTAATTATTAATAAAATGTGTTTCATCAGTCTTCTGTTCTTAGGATGTTTATGAAAAATGCTTACATTTTATGCTTTTTATTCAAAGTTTTATGAAAAATACTTGCCTCTTTCTGACTTTGGCATATGTACTAAGGCTCCCTATGCTGTATGATTTTTGAGGAAATAATTTAACTTTTCCTGCAGTATATTTTTCTCACCTGTCAAACAAGTATTCTTCCTATAACTGAAGTGACCATATAGTTTGTATCCAGATTGAAACACTTAGGAAAGGGTAGTGGCACTGTTAATAATTATTCCAGAACAGCTGGTTTAAACTGGACGTCGTAGGCAAAATGGGACATGGGATCACTACCCTTAACACCTGTTTCCATCCTTCCTTCCTCTCTCTCTCTCTTTCTTTCTTTTTTAAGGTTTTTAATGTATTTATTTGAGGGAGAGAGAGATTAGCAGGGGTAAGGGTAGAGGGAGAAGCAGACTCCCCTCTGAGCAGGGAGCCCAACACAGGGCTCAACCCCAGGACCCTGAAATCATGACCCAAGCTGAAGGCAGATGCTTAACTGACTAAGCCACCCAGCTGCCCCGCAAAAGAATTTTTTTTTTGGGGGGGGGGCGCTGTATACCCTTTGGGTGGAGAATCTTGCTTACATATCTGGCCTTGCTTTCCAGTTTTCCTTTCTTTTCTTTTCTTTCCCACACCCAGTTTATCTTTGCTATCTTTCATGAGTTTTCCCCCCTTCTGTTTGTATTTTATTTGTTAGTAGAACTGAAATTGGCACGTGAGTGTAGACGCTTTCATTTACATGCACACACACCCCAAAGTGGGTATACAGTTTTTTCCTTGACCGACACTTTTTTTTTTCATATTTTATCTAAACAGAATGCATATTTTGGCCAGTACATACAATTAACGTGATGATGTATCTTTTCTTCCCAACCCCCACAGAAGGCTCCTACAAAATCTGTGACATTTCAGAAGTGTGAAAGTATTGGAGGTGTGAAATTGTCAGTTTTCAAGTCTGTGAAAGAGCAGAGGCTTGTTGACTTCCGTGTCCCGCATTGTCACACTGTTTGGTGTGCTCCTGGCCAGCAAGGAGCAGGGGTGTGGAATGAGAAGCACTAATGCCAGTGACACGTGCTCTGAACGTGTGGGGCTTTTGGGCAAGTGACTCAACCTCTTACGCCCATTCCTCATCCATAAAAGGAGGCTAAGAAGGTCATTCTCCGGGGTCAACTGGAATGATTTACGTGAATATTTAGATCCATGCTTAGCACTTCTAAGGTATCTGTACAGCCACCTGTATTTTAGGTTGCCTCCAGATTTAACAACAAAAAACATTTTTAAAAAAGTGAAAAATGGTATAAAATAGCATGTGGTTGTGTCTTAGAAGACACACCTGAGGGTCTCAAATGTTCTGGGTTCATGCAGCCTTTTTTTTTAATGAGGCTAAAGAAATACCTAGCAGTTGGGTAATTAAATCCAAATAACTGAGAGGTAGCCACGTGCATGGCAGCTATCAGATACCAGTGTGTTTTTCTTGAAAGTGTAACCACCACACCTACAGCTGTGAGTTTGCTGTGCCCCTACCACCACCCGTGATGTGCCTCGGGGGCATGGTTTGCATAGGATTGAAGGTGCTCCCTTGTTCAGCACTCTGATTCAGCAGGTGCCACGTGCTGCTAGTTCATGATTTGTCCCTGATCTGTTCAGGGGGGAGTTAGCTCAGAAAACCCTCAGAGGAAAACTTAAAAAAGAAAGCTGGGTCTTCAGGTAGGGTGTTGCTCTGTGTCTGAAAGCTTCAGAGAATCTAAAGCAAAATGAGAAGAAAACAAGAGACTCAGTTCCCCAGTGTGTTCACTGTATTGAGTACAGTCGCCCTTAAAACTTCGGGATTCCTGCTTTTATGACCCTCTGGAGTGCCTGTTGCAGGTACATCAAGCAGAAGCTGCCCAGAGCCCTCCTGTGTGGTGTTGTGTGTGAGGGAATGCCTAATGCTTGCTGTTCTTCGCTCCAGTGCTGGAAACAGGCCCCAAGGCAGCATTGTCCACTGACCATCTTCCAGGTCTTCTAGTATGTTCTAAATTGCTGCCATACTTACTTGGGCTGTGTAATAAGCTTAAGGAGCTAAGCCTTTGGGAAAGGGAAGCATGGCCTCACAAACTCTGCAGACTCCCGCGCCAATTTATCCCTCAAGACCATAGGTTATAAGTTCATTCTTACCAAGTTGTCTTGTCATGCTTTAACAAAATTCCACCAGCCCAAATCCTCAATAACAGAGTCCGGGTTTATGAAGAGTCTAGGTTTGTGACAACATCATAATGTTTTCTACATTCTGGAAAGAAGTAGCCACAGTAGACCTTTGGGATAAGCAACCTTCTCCACTGAGCTAGTTTTAAACATGAATCTCTCTGAAATGCTTTAGCGATTGTTCTACTTCCTTCGGTGCTGTAGTTATAGATACAGGTATGGCAGCGGGGAACTTTTGAGTTAAGCAATGTCCCACCACACGACAGTTCAGAGAGAAGCCACTCAGCCTCCAGCATAGTCCAGCCGGCGGCCCATCTCATGGCACATTGCCTCCCTCAGGTGCCAGTGTCCCATCTGTCCCATACATGCTCCCTGTGTGTTCACATCTGTCTCCCCCTTTCATGCCCTCACACTCTTTACCCTTTCCCCCATTTTACACACGGTTACCTCCATATCCGATTCTTCCAGGACCCTGTTCCTTCCTGTCAGTATCTTTCTGACCGGTGCTTATTTCTTCTGGGGGCTCCGGATCTGCTGAGGAATACCAAAGCCATTTTGTTTTGATTTTTTTTTAAATATTTTATTTATTTATTCATGAGAGGCAGAGAGAGAGAGGGAGGGAGGGAGGCAGAGGCAGAGGGAGAAACAGGCTCCCCATGGAGCAGGGAGCCTGATGTGGGACTTGACCCCAGTACTCTGGGATCATAACCTTACCGAAATAACCAAAGTCAGGTGCTTACCTGACTCAGCCACCTAGGCACCCTGTTTTTGTTTTGTGTTATGTTGTAATTTGACATTAATAGTCAGTTTAAGAGAAGAGACTGAAAGAAAAATGACCTGAGAGTGAAGGTCAGTTTAGTATTATATTACCAAAACAGCTCTATGAGGCAATATAAACTAACGGTAAGAACATGCTCTTTGAAGCCTGCCCTCTGCACCTGCTGTCAAGCATCAGTTCTTCCAGCTGGTGTTTATAGGATCCTGACTGAGATCTCAACTACTTCAGACCTCATTCTTTATCTCTAGAAAGGGCATGATGATATCTACCTTAATAGTCACTCTGAGAATTAAATCAGAATATGGTGAAAGAATTTGCAGTTGTGGAATGCATCAGTCATGGGGATGAAAGGTACAGCATAGGGAATATAGTCAGTGGTCTTATAATAACGTTTGAATGGTGGCAGACGGTAGGCAGATGGTTGGCAGTGAACATAACCTAAAGTGTAGGATTGTTGAATCACCGTGTTGTGCATTAGAAACTAATGTAACATTGTATGTCAACTGTACCTCAATTTTTAAAAGTGTTTTAAAAAAAATAATTTAGATCTCAGAAATAGTAAACACTGCTGGGTTGTTATTATTGGACCCATACTTTAGGTGAGGTACCTGAGTACAGAGGTAAGGGAACTGGCTGCAGATCACGGCTTGTAACAGCAAGACCAGAAGACACCCCCCCACCACCTCCACCATCTACCTCTTCCACAGCCCGACTTTTTCCTACTAGCTAGTCCAATGCGGTCTAGAAGCTGAGGATTCAGAAGCATCAGGTTTTGGCAGTATGTGGATTTTAATGCCCTTTCTCCCCCACCCCACCCCCAGCACTTAGCGAAATTTTAAGCTGAATATGTTGTTTATGGTCTCACTAGAAACAGTGTTTTGTTTGTTTGTTTGTTTGTTTGTTTGTTTTTTAAAGTGGTTTTCCACACACACAATAGATATATCCTGTGAGGAATGAAAAAGCTCTGAAAATGTTTGAGGCTTGCTTAAATACCGAAGACAGGTACCTATAAAACATAACTGTCTCCAGCTTTTTATAAGTATCCTGATTTATCCCCCTGAAACCATAGCATGGGCTCAGTCAGTGAACATGCACTGTCACTAAATGAGTCAGTTTTGAGTGTGTACTATGTGCCACTATGTAGTCACCCACCAGGGCTTTTTAAACAGAAAGATACAAACCACGTGGGCTCATACTTAAATGTCAAGCCTGGTTCACTAGGTCTAGGATGGGACTTGAGAGTGTATTTCTGACATGCTCCCAGATGGCAACAATAGCTTTTAATTCTCTTCTAATTCTCTTTAGATTCTCTAACACGTTGTGGGGGGTGCATTTTCTGGTTATTCTTTCATTATTTTACTCATTACTTATATTCCCCAACAGAAGTTAACTTCTGTGAGAGCATAGACCTTTCTGTCTTGATCATCACTGTGTTCCTAGCCCCAACCATACCTGACACACATAGGTTCCCTGCGGTGAGAGAAATCCCCAATTTCTCTACAGACCAGTACTTGAGAATACCTGTGATTCAATAAATGACCAAATGAGTATAGGTAATGGCAATAAACATGGACACATAATATTTAAATATTGCTTATATTAATCTCATAGCATTTTGAGGAATGTGTTATCAACCTCAAGCTGTAAATATGCAGTCACACATATTAAATTAAGTATTAGAGCCAAGTACAATAAAACACTAAGACTAGGTAACTATTGAAAGTTTCAGGGAAGAGAGATGCCTTGCACTAGTCTTGAAAGAAGATGAACCCTTGTATTTATATAGAGAAAAGAGGAGAGGAAGGTATTCCATTCCATGTAGATGGAATGTCGTAGGATGATTTTTTGAAGTTTCACCCTAAGTTTATTCCCCTTGAAATCCTGCCCCCCATTCCCAAGGAATTATCCAGTTCCCTAGTTTTCCCAACCTAGGGAGTTTTGCAGTGTGAAAAGCAGATGTTACTGAAAGCCTGCTCTTTTTTTATTTTTGGTAAATCCAAGCTTGTTGAAGAGATTATGCAGTGTATCCTATGGTAGGGTAGAAGAGAGAATAGTTCTTTTGAGGACAGCTAGAGGGAAAAAAATCATCCCAAGACAGGAAAGAATTCAGCCTGAGCTGAGCAGATGATGCTGTATTACTTAGTTTTTCTACGCCATGGTCTCCTTCGGTAGTTCGGAGAGAATTATAAAGGAAGCCTATGAAATTGAAATTCATTTGTCAGAATACTTTTGATATATGGTAACATCTGGTTATTTATTGATGCATAAAATAACTTCTAATAGCGTATCTAATAATTAATTTTGATATGGTGTTGAACACAGATTTTTAGCTATAAACTAAAATAAAAATATGTCTGCTTTTCATTCATGATGGATTTATAGGTACTGCTGATCCTATTGTGGTTTATTGCCTGTTTGTAATGGAAGGAAATGCTAAATTTTTACTTAGAGGTTAATGAAAATAAAGGCACAGTCATTTTTCCCGACCAAGTCTATGGAACCCTTGAACATGGACTGCAGTTCAGAGGAAAGGCTTGTGCATCACTCCAAGGCAGTGTGTGTCAGTCAGGATAGCCTAGGATAGTGGTTCTCAATGTCTTGTACTTGCTAAATACTTTAGTTAATGCCAAAGTAGCATTGGCATCACATGGGAACTTGTTAGAAATATAAATTTGTGGGTTCTCCTACCCCACCCCAGTCCTACTGAATCAGACAGTCTGGGAACCAGGTGAAGCAATCTGTGTTTTAACACGCCCTCCAGGTCATTCTGATGCCTGCTTAAGTGTGAGAAGCACCAGACTAAATTATTCTCCGGAAACATACTAGCCCCAAGTCTTGACAGTATTAAGCAGCTTGGCTTATATTTCATTCAGGCTTGAGTTCCATTGTGGTTAGCATTGGCTCATTCTTCTCCATTGTTTCCTTACTCTGGGATCTTGTAGACAGAACAGCCACCATCTCCAATACTACTAGTGCTGTACCAGAGGAGAAAAAGAGGTTTGAGAGGGGGTGTCTCACTGGTGATTAATGGACCAGAAGGCATACATGTCACTTCCACTAACAGCTAATTGGCCAGAATTTGTCACGTGACTCCACTCAATGGCTGGAGGACAAGACGTGCCTGGAAGCCAGGGGAGTTAGTGGTGACGAGCACATTATAAAGAGATAGCAAGATCTCTGAAAAGGTGACCCACCGGTGTCCCTAACAGGACTGCCACAGCCACGTGAATGATTCCCATGGTTGCCACAGGCACAAAACCAGCACAGTCACAGACTTTGAGGGACCCACGCAGCCTGGGACAGTGGGTGGACTAATGTGTTCCATGCCTACTGTGACAAAGGTAAACCAGTTAGACGAACAACTGCAGTGGGCAAAGGGAAGGGGGTGCTTTGTTTTGCTTTGGTGATGTTTAAGACTTTGTTTGCACAGTTCTGGGCAAGGGTTGAATTTGCTGCCACAGAATGCCCAGTGTTAGATTTAAGTTGATTTAAAGAAAAGTGATTATGTCTGACACACCTGAGCTTGTGGAGTCAGTTTTACATCCACTCGATCTGTCGTCTGGGTAAAATGCACTAGTTCAATACTTAACACAGGACATTTTAAAGGGGAATGTCTTAAATGCTTTTGATGACGATAAAATAAACTCTTGAAATACTCCAGCACTGACTAAATTGACATATTGACTTAAAAAAACCTCAGACCTATAATCATTCTAAATTCATACTGGGACTCAGTTAATGGGGCAGTGTGAGTCATTGGCACTTAATCATTTCTTTGTGATCATGACAGGTAATTCTTTTTCATCTATTAGAAAATTTTACACACATTCAGCTAAGATTTTTCTATAATACTCTCTGCCTGCCTTGCTTTTATCTAAAAATAAAGAGAAAGTATTAGCCATGAAATAATGAGAAAGTAGTCACAGTAGAAGTGTCTTGTAAAAAAGTCTGGCTCATCTGATGGAGCTTTTGTTACTCGAAACTCTTGGAGTCTCATCCTCTAGTTACCAAAAATGTGTATTTGATGAAGATTGAAATCTGCAATGAAAATGCTGGCATTTATATTTGTTAACCCTAATTTTTTTTTTTTTAGTTTCATTATAATGCTCTAGTAGGTGATTAAACCCTACCCCCCCCAGGAGAATTTACATGGTCTTGTTAATTAATTAATTAATTAATTAACGTTTGGTGGGGGAGCTTATCTTTACTGGATCAGACATATGTCAGTGTATTTTATCTTCTCACTATGAAACATACACATTTTAATATTTGCCTTTTGGGGCCCCATTTTCCCCCCAGGAAAAAAAATACGTGTGTATTGCCCAGGAAAACTCATTTATAGGATTAGTTAGTACTTTTAACTAAGTTCAGAAATCATGACTCATCTCTGACTTTTGTCCATATGACTCTTATTTTATTGTTATTGCTTGCTAGAAATTTTCTGGTAATTGTTCTTAGGCAATAGGCTCCAAAATTTCTTAGAGAGATTCCCAGAAATGAGAATGAGCAAATTTCGTGGGATTGTTTGCAGCCTCCCTGTTTTAGCTTCAGTCAAACCTTTATATGAAATCCAGAACCCTTTACATCACAGTATGGACCATAAGAATATAGCTCACTTAAGTTAATCTTATTTAAAACTGTTGTTTTAAATCATGATTTCATCTTAATTTATTTATGAGTGTGTGTGTGCTTATGTATTTGTGTGTATTATGTGATATATCTTGGGACTCATTATAAAATGTCACTAGAAATCTTTTTCAAAAATGCTTGGAGTTGATTTTTTTTCCCCCAGGACAATTTCATTGCCATTAGTTCACTTCCTCATCTTATATAGTAAGGAACCAACTGATGCAGGTTTTAAATCTTTGGCTAGGAAATGAACAGATATTTTTAAAGTATGTAGTGCTCTGTTTACTTTGACAACTATAATTTTGCCCAGGAGGTGATTACCAGAATAACTACTTGTTAATTACTACTTTTGCTTTGGGCTAATATTTATCCTCATGAAAAATGTTATTATTTCTTGTGATCTTTATTGAAGGACTGATCAGTGTGGGGCATCCTAAATCAGGAAAGGAAAAGTGTGCATGTAATGTAAAGTACATTTATTTTAGTTTCTCCCCATTCTGCGACATAAATCTTTGTGTTGCATGATTTTCCTTTTTTTTTTATTCTTTGTTGTCAGCAGTACATTAACAAAAGAGATTCTGCTTATATTTATAGGGTTTTTCCTTTCAAAGTTATATGATATTTTGCTTCTAATATGTAAGAAAGATGAAAACTCATTATGAACCTATTCCTATTTTAAAAAATTCCTAATCCCCTTAATCAAAAGATGCATGATAAGAATTACGAACTGTTGGGTGCCTGGGTGGCTCAGTGGGCTAAGCATCTACCTTTTGCTCAGGTCATCATGATCTCATGATCTCAGGGTCCCGGGATCCAGGCTTGCATCAGGCTCTCTGCTCAGCAAGGGTCTGCTTCCCCTCCTCTCTGCCTGCTGCTCTGCCTACTTGTGACCTCTCTCTCTCTCTCTGTCAAGTAAATAAATAAAATCTTAAAAAAAAAAAAAAGACTATGAACAATCTTCAGAATTTTCCCTCTTCATACTTGATTCTTGAATGGCAAATAGAATCATATTCTACATTTTATGTTGGGTTAGAAAGACTACAAATATAAATACTTAGTCATGTGGGTAAATGAGATAAAGAAATATTTCAGTTTGGGCTCCAGCAATATCCTTCAACTTAAATAGGACAGTATGTGGTAGGAAAAAAAAAAAAACAAAAAACAAAACCCGTTCTTCCTCTAATACTCTGACCTTGTTCCCTGTCTTTGAGTGACTTGCAATTTCAAATCATTATGTGAATAACAAAGCAGTATTTTTGTTGCCTGTGACGTTGAGGAATGAATGCTAAATATGTAGTCATTGAGCTTTAATTTGCTTACTGTGACAAAGCCCAATGACCCAAGAATCACAAGTGACTGCTAATATCTAGCTATTGACTGTGGTGCTCTGTAGATTTTTATGATATAGATTCTCATCTTCTGTAGACTACTTACATGAGCTCCTAAGAAATTGCCAAAGCTGTAAGTATAGTCATCGAGGAGAAACGCAATAGGTACCATCCATGAAGTGCTACATTTCAGATGTCTGTCTTTTTCCTGCATATTTAAAGAATCTCTGTAGAAAAAAATGTCATATTTAAATAGTAGAATGTTCCCTTCTAGCTAAAAATCTCTGCAGGTGAACTGTCACTTTTAAGTGGTAGAAAGTGTGTAGTGTTTCCTTCTTAGTTAACGCAGAATGAAATACTCGAGTGTGTAACAGAATTGCTGTACCATCTCAAATTCTGTTCTAAGCACTAGTGATCTGTCAGTGAACACGGCAGGCAAGCTTCCAGCTCTCACATCATTAATGAAAAGTTGTTAGGGACTACAGATAATTCACAAGAAAATATATCGATGGTAAATGGTCTGAAGAAAAGACAAATCAGGTAAGGTGATGGGAAGTTGACAACTTGCGGTTGGACCATCAAGAAATGTCTTTCTGCAAAGAGGCTGTTGGGACCTGGGTGACAAGGAGCCAGGCAGGTGACTTTCTAGAGAAAGTGTGTTTCTAGACAAGGGAACAAAAGATCTGAGGCTCATGCAGTGTCAAAGGAATAGAAAGGAAAGCATGGACAGAGCAGAAAGAGTCAGGAGGAACAGAGATGAGGCCAATGAAGGAGGCAGGGGATGTGGGATCCTGCAGGATATGAGAGGTAGTTTAAATCTACTCTCAGCAAGGATAAGAAGGCATTGGATGGTCTGACTTGATCTGAGTTCTGTTTTTAAAGGAGCACTTTACTCTTGGTATGAAAAATGGGTTTAGTGAGAGGAAAGAATGGAAGCCATAGGAGGAAACCATGGTAGCCTCCAAAGAAGGAATAATGGCAGGCCCACCCAGAATGATAGCTGGAATACTTTTCTCAGGACTCTGCAAATCACCCTTGTTCTGAAATGCCTCCTACCTCTGGAAAATCTAAATCTTATTTATCTTAACACTACCTGCTTCCATGCAAAAAGGGAAGGATAGCATGCTTCCTCCACAGCTGTTTCCCATCCCACAGCTTGAGACTCTCAGTACCCTTTTCTCCACATGGAGAGTATTTTGAACCATCCAGGTGGTTTTGATCAAATTGTGTACATGTAGGATATTATTCTTAAGCTCCAACATAACACCACAGATCCAAAGATCAACTTCAACTGACTAGGAAATATCAACTCCTAGGAAGTTAAGACAATATTTATAAATTCATAATCTACAGTACTTTGGAGTAAAGCTATGACTTGCAGGGTATGATTTACTGACCAATCACAAAGACATCGTCAAGCTGGATTATCATTCTGGAAATGTTTCTTTATACAAGATTCGTAAGTGCTAAAGCACCATTTTTAAAAAGTTGCGCTTTGGGAAATCAGTTTGAATGGAGGGGAATCATATCAGGCAGCACAGACAGGGCCAGCTTCATGGGTATGCAACCAGTGCAGCTGTACAAGGCCTGTGCTTCAGAGGGTCCCACACTTGGTTTATTGCTCTGCTCTGACTGTCTTGAATTCTTAATATTTTTTAACAAGGGACCTTGCATTTTCATCTTGCACAGGACACCACAAAGTATGTAGCCAGTCCTGAATGCAGGGCTTGGAAAATTATATGAAAGTCTGTCCCTTTGCTGTAAGGCATAGAGAGGGGGCAGGGGTGGAATGGATTTGAATAAAGGGATTCTTAATGAAGTAAATTCACTCCCTGTAGAATTACAGATCACTCAGACTAGTGGTTCTCAAGTGCTTATGTGCACTGCCTCCCTGATTTTTCCCTATCCGTGGCAAAATAAGAGTGTGAGTGATGATGTCCTTAGTGCTTGTAGAGCTAACTCGACTCAAATCAAAGAGTTTAGCTCTTTATTATACAATTAGATTAATTTTGCCATTTTTGGTCTAACATCTCTTTTGGGGAGGTAACATTTTGGTAATAGAAGCTTTTTCTATAAAATAATATTTGACTACCTCATTTCAGCCCAGAGCTTCTTGACAAACAAAATAAAACAAAATTCCTCCATCCCGTCCCTGCCTTCTGCTTTACTTTTATTTCTTTTTTCAATAATCCCAACATCACTTTTCTCTTATTCAAATCATTCTTAATAGCAGTGACTCACAGTTCATAAATACTTGAACTTAATTTCTTATAGTTAAGTAAAACATGGTCAGAAATAAATATACATGAATATTAGAATTTCTTATAGGCAAATTCAGAGTTGGAAAGGAGTTATCTTCTTATAACCAGAGTTTGTATTATTTCCTATAATTCTGTTTTTTTTAAATCCATTCCTTTTTAGAAGAAGATTTATTTCTTTTAGAGAGAGAGCACGTGCAGGGGAGAAAGTTGGAGAGAATCTGAAGCAGACTCCTAATGAGTGTGGAGCCCCACGCTGGGCTCGATCTCAAGATCCTGAGATCATGACTTGAGCTGAAATCAAGAGTTGGACGCTTAAGCCAACTAAGCCACCCACATGCCCCAAATCCATTCCTTTTTATGTCCTAAATGGATATGAAAACGGATAGCCACCATTTTCTTTTCATCTTTGTATCCCTAGCACTTAGCATAGTGCATCAAACTCAGTAAGCTTTCAAGGGACATAGAGAAGTAATTGAATAATACATATAAATTATTTTTAACTAGAAATGTCACTGATTTAGAGGGATATCTCCATTCTGTCACCACCTTTGTGGCAGTTCCAACTTTTCCTTAGCCAGAGAGCAAGGACCTCAAGAAAGATTCATAAATGTGCATTAGATTTGTAACAGGAGGTTAGAATTCAACAGTTGCTCTGTTTCAGCTGGAACTGAGCAAGCATCTGTTACTCCATTACAGAATGAAGTGTGAGACCACCAAACCAAGATTTGAAAAGCTGATGATCAGGAACTGATTTTGTGACTCTTAGCTGACCACCCCCTCCAGCCAGTATAACAGTTTGGAGATTAGGAAAGGATTTTCACAGAGAGCTGCTGGTGTTCTGGGAATCCTGTTGTATCCCAGCCCCCCAACAAGAAGTGAGAGAGGCCTTTACCTCCCCTTAAATCTGTGCGTTGAACTTCACTGAGACAATCCAGAGAACTTGGGGTCTACAGTGGGTTGGGCTTTGACTAGACCCGAAGAAATCAAAGAGAATAGGGGTGACAGCTGTCTGGAGAATCTGACAGGGGGATGCAAGGAGCTGCTGCACTGTGGGGCTGCAAGACCCACAAGGCAAAGGCGCTTGCTTCTTGTTGCAAGATGTGGCCATCCAAAGGAGATCTGGCCTGATCTAGTCTTATATCTTATCCAAGAGGACTGCCTGGGTGGGGGGGTGGGGAGGTAACCACAGCAGGAAGAGCATGACCCACGAACACGGTGGCTGGCGAAGGAGCCATTAGTGACCAGTGGGAAGAGTTACATTTATCCAAAGAGAGGAAATAGTAGGTGAGAGATGGCTAGTGAGGACTGGACTACAAAGAACCCATTAAGTATGCTGCCCAACAAGAGATGAGTCTCCCTGTTCTCACTTAACAAGATGCAGCATGCTGGTATCAGCAAATACATCCCTGGAGCCTAGTACAGTGCCTGAACATAAAAGGGAATCACTAGCTATTTGGTAAACACAAAGATGTGGAACCTTGTTAGGCAACTGTCACAGGGATGATGACCAGCATTGCATAGATGAGCATGAGGAGGTTCAGGTGACATGTCTTATGTCAGGTTTTATTTCTAGTAATGGCAGAACGCTGCTCTGAAAAGGAGCCCAGAACAATACTGGACTGCCATTATCATATTTGTATTAGAAAGCACATGAGTGTTCATCAGAAGGGCTCAAAATAGTCCTTGCTGTGGTGTTTGTATATACCAGGGTTTTCTCTCTCTCCTTAGGTGAAGTCAAGCCTTAATGGTGGTTACATTAAAGATAGCCTGTGTTATCATTCCTGACAAGATGCACTGGTGGCTCAAATATGAATAAGACAATCCTTGACCTCAAGCAGTTTATGCTATGCAGATTAAAGTCAGTTACTTGTTATTTATTTAATGTATTACATGAATAAAGAAATACTGGTTCCATTACTGCTACTGAACAGTTCAGTGGTTGAACTTGGGTTCCCTAAAGAATTGGAAGTCCTTGAGGCACCTAGCTGACTCAGTCAGTAGAGCACTTAATCTCGGTGTTGTGAGTTCAAGTCCCATGTTGGGACTAGCTTAGGCTTTGTACATATTCTCCCTCTTGGGACAGTTATATGTTTTCAATTTGTATCCAGCAGCAAACCTACAATAAAACTTTAAAATAATCTTGACTGAGCCATGTATGGGGCAGATGCTTTTTAAACTATTATGTGGGAGACTTTCCTGTTAGGCCATTTGAATTTTATTAAGTGCTCAGGAAAGGGGGGCTTAAATACTGTTCCATAAGTATTTTATATACCATTTCAGTTTTAAACACCAACCCTGGCGTTTGGGTTGAACTTCTTAGAAAGTTAAAGTGAATGTTATTTCTGACGTTTTCTCTAGGAATGGAAAAGCCATCATATAAATTGTTTTTTAAATATTTCTGTGAAGAATAATTTTTTGGAACAATCAGATTTATTTGGGCTTCTATAACCTTATAACCTAATATTTTTGGCAGTCTTCATTGACTTTTCCTTGACTTTCTTTTCCTTTTCCCTTTTCCTTGACTTTCTACTTGTAGTTTTGAGTCTTTGCTTTCCTGTGCCCTAAACAGGATTCTGAAACGTTCGGTAGTGAAGGATGGATGCCCTTAGCTGTGCATCCATGAGCTGGTGGGAAGTGTTGGGTGGCCCAGGCTCTGTTAGAAAATGTATTCTATAAGGAACTGATTTTTATACTAGTATGAAGGGAAAGCAAAGGTTATGTTATGATTCAGAACCATCTAAGTAAAACACTGGCCTAAGATTTAGTAAAGAGTAAAGTTTAATTACATTGCAATAGCTTACAATTAAGAAAGTAGAATGACTTTGGGTCCCTTGTCATCAAGCTGGTTTTTTGTTTGTTTGTTTGTTTCAAAGAAGTCCTTGTTTGTGGTGACTAGGGGCCTGTGCCCAAGACAATCTTGGCATAGCCTGTTTTGTCACCCCTGGTGGTAGGCCACAAGCAGATGAGCAGCCTAGAGGTTGTGCAGGGACCCCACGTTTGCCTAGGGGGACTTGCCTGCACCTCACAGCAGCTGCCCAGGACCTAAGTGTCAGCAAAGCCCTACTCCACAATGTGTTTTCCTCAGGGCTCGACCCAGCATCACTGTAGCACACCTGTGTGTCACTGACCTTTCTTTCTGTTCTATGAAAAAAATGTCTGTAAATTGTATAAGTAATCACTGTTTGTTAGACAAGCATTTGTGGACATGTAAAGTAAAAGTTACATAACGCTGCCATTAAAAAAAAAAAAAAGACTTGAAAGTCCTCCAGTCTTAAATATAGATTTCTACTTTTTTGCCATCATCAGATTTTATTTTTGTTCTTTAATGAATTGATTGAATAACTTTTAAATAAGAAGTTATGTAGGAATTTCTGTTTGTCCTTAATAAGATTAGAAATGAACATAATATATAGGTTTTTGGGTTTTTTTTATAACTACCTTTTTTCCCTGGCTTTGTTAATGTAAAATACTTTGCTTCTCTGCATCCAATCTCTATTTGATTTTTCCCTTAATGTAATTTACCACCTGCAGAAGTATGGGGCCTCGAAAATGCAGTAGTGAAATGTCCATTAGCATAAACCAGTCTAGGAACACATGTTTAAAAGGGTCTTCTAGCCTAAGCCTATTTCTGAGACTGTATTCAACCATAATTTTTAGCTTTCAAAATTGGTTCAGGTCTTAGATTAGGAGACAGTGCTCTTTTTACATAACTGTTAGGAATTTTTTTGTTTTTGTTTTTTTATTAATTATTTTTATTAACTATATTGTATTATTAGCCCCAGGGGTACAGGTTTGTGAATCGTCAGGCTTATACACTTCACAGCACTCACCATAGCACATACCCTCCCCAGTGTCCATAACCCAGCCACCCTCTCCATAACCCCCTTCCCCTGGCAACCCTCTGTTTTGTGAGATCAAGAGTCTCTTACGGTTTGTCTCCCTCCCGATCCCATCTTGTTTCATGTTTTCCTTCCCTACCCCGCAAACCCTCCACCCTGCCTCTCAAATTCCTCATATCAGAAAGATGATATAATTGTCTTTCTTTGATTGACTTATTTCACTCAGCATAATACCCTCTAGTTCCATCCACATCATTGCAAATGGCAAGATTTCATTTCTTTTGATGGCTGCATAGTATTCTGTTGTAGATACCACAACTTCTTTATCCATTCATCTGAATTTTGTTTGTTTTTTTTCCCCCTTTGATCTTGTGTTTTCTAACCAAAGAGATATGACTGTAATTTCTTAAGAAAGATTTGGGACAGGGGTGCCTGCGTGGCTCAGTGGGTTAAAGCCTCTGCTTTCAGCTCAGGCCATGATCTGAGGGTCCTGGGATCGAGCCCCACATCGAGTTCTCCGCTCAGTGGGGAGCCTGCTTCCCCTTCTCTCTCTGCCTGCCCCTCTGCCTAACTGTGATCTCCATCTGTCAAATAAATAAATAAAATCTTCAAAAAAAAAAAAAGATAGATTTGGGACATGGTGATTGAGCCAAACTAAAAATGAAAAAAAAATAAACATAATCTCATTATTTGCAGGTCTTCTGAATCGAGACATGTGTGGAATCTATGGAAGAGACCATGTATTCTCTTATCCGTCCATGTAGTAAATATTTCTGGTGGACACAATGTGTGCAGAGCCCTGTGCTCGGTGCGTAAAGGGACTGTGCCTTCAGCCCCACCAGAGTAAATAGCCAAGTGGGAGAGACAGAACAAAGTGAACATGAGTGAATATATTATTAGACCTTGTGAGAAGCAGATGAACAGAGTGCTAAGAAATAATTTGGGACTGAGTGGGGGGTGACGAGCAGGAAATGAGAGCAGCCTACTTAGTGTCATCGGTGATGGTTTTGCTAAGGAGACTGAAAAATGAGAAGGAAATAGCAACTCAAACAGCATTCCGGCTGAAAGGATTATTATGTGTAAGGACCTTGCAGATGGAGAGAGCTTGACATGTTCGGGAACCTTGAAGGACACCAAAATGACTACACCATGAGCAAGAAATAGGCCAAGACAATGAGTAGCCCAAGGGGGAGTAGGAGATAGACACCTGCAGGACCTGATGGGCCATAGGAAGAAGCTAAGAAATGTATCCAGCCACAGTGGGAAGCCATTCAATTATTTGAAGGAAAATGATCTGTTTCTTTTATGTTTAAAAATGCTTGTTTTGACTGCTATAAGATGAATAGGTAGTAGGAGAGGAAAGACTTAGTGGGAGACCAGTATGGAGGCTTTGGCAGTAACCCAGAAGAGGGATGACTAAAGTGGCGGTGGTGGAGATGGAGAGAAGTGGAGAGATTTAATACGGAACGTGAAGGCAGGATAAAGAGCACTTGTTGACGAATTAGAAGTGGAGAGTGTGGCAACTATAACTTCCAAGTTTCTGCTTAAGGAACTGCGTGGGGGTCCTGGTACCATTTACAGAGATAGAGAAGGTAAGAAGGAAGGTTGGGGTGAATTTAGAAATCAAGAATTTGTTTAGGGACATGTTCACTTTAAGATGTGCCACAGGTGCTGGATAATGCCAAGAAGCTAGTGGTATATTTAACTTTGCAGTTCTGGGGAGGATTTGTGCTAGAGGTAAAAAATGGTAGTTTTCAGCAGCACCTGGGTAGTTAAATCAGTTAAGCATCTGCCTTCAGCTCAGGTCATGATCATGGAGTCCTGATATCGAGCCCTACACTGGGCTCCCTGCTCAGGGTTTAGTCTGCTTGTCCATCCCTCTGCCCCTCCTCCATCCCACTCATACTTGTGCTCGCACTCTCTCAAATTTAAAAAAAAAAAAAAATCAGCACACCTGGGTGGTAGCAGCACACCTGCCTTCGGCTCAGGTCATGATCTCAGGGTCTTGGGATCGAGCCTCTTGGTCAGGCTCTCTGCTCAGCAAGGAGAAAGCTTCCCCCACACCCTGTGTCTGCCTCTCTGCCTACTTGTGATCTATCAAATAAATAAATAAAATCTTCAAAAATAAATAAACAGACAAATAAATAAAATGATATTATATAAATCATATAAATATTTCATCTCAAGGGAATGTATGAGAACATCTAAGGAGATCATGAATTTAGAACAGAGGGAGGCCCAACTCCATCAGGCCTCTGGAAAATCAAAATTTTAGGATTGAATAGGAAAAAAGAGACCCTTCAAGGAATAGTGAAAGAAGAAATATTAGAAGAATTGCATATCAGGAAATCTGAGCTAGAATTTTTCCAGATAGAGGGACAGTAAAAAAAGACATGTGTATATACCAGAATGCATCATGCTGATTGAACACTATCATATGGATAGTGTTATATTATCCTTTTAAAAACCCTTTGAGGTAGGTACTATGATTAAACCCATTTTCCCCATTTTAGAGGGAGATTTAGTAGTTTGCCCAAGATTCTGTAATAAGGAGGTGAGTTTGAGATCCGGGCATTCTAATTCCAGAGTCCGTGGCCTTAACCTCTGTGCTGTCCACCTCCCCAATTACATCCCACAGCTGAAAGGTTAAGAGAAGTGAACACCAAAAATCCGCCTTGCATTTGACTCCCTAAGTACCTAAATGTTTAGGTACTCCCTGAGTACCTAAATGTTCCGTTTTCTGAAGGTGGCAGGTGCCAAGCAGAGAATGTTGCACAGTGAGTAGCAGATGATGCGGAGCGCTGAAAAGGAGAGAAGAGAAAGCAAGACATGGGAAGGTGGCTTTAGAAAGAGAAGAACTTGAAGGGACGGGAGCTGTTAGCCCCCGGTTAAGTGCTGGTGGGAATGCGTGAGGAAAGACGGCGCCATCTGTGACCAGAACGGGAAGCAAACCGGGGTGTAAAGCCTCGGGAAAGTGACCAAGGAGGAACATTTTCTCCCTTCCCTGCATCCTTTCCTTTGGGCAGAAAAAAAGATTTCCTTGTTTTGTGAAGGATTTCAAAGAGAGCTTTGGTTGTTAATACCTGTGGTTCCCCCAAAGAAGAAGAGGGATGTCTTAGACTGTGGCCCAGCCTCCTCTGTCTCCTCTCGTTGGGACCCGCTGCCCACGGGGCAGTCTCGCCAGGGCACTGCGTCTCTAAGCCATCCACTTGTGATGGGGTCCCATTCACCTGTATCTTTCCTCAGTCTTTCAGGACTCACAGAGTAAAGAGAGTTTTAAGTACATTAAAACCTCGAGTGTGAGAGAGGACGCCGTTGGAATCAGAGCACGTGGCGAGATGGGGTTTAACAAGAAGACCACATTCTCTTCTGTAATAGGAAAAATAAAAAGATTTAAAACAGTGGGGAAAGGTAAAAGTAGGTTCATTGAGGAACCATTGGGAAGAAGACAATGATTTCTTTAATGTAATTTTAAATGTTATATAATATGTTTATCTGAAAAAGGTCTAAAATCCACCTCCGTTGTACTGAGGGCCCTATGTAGTCTTCTTGTATTAAATTACTATCACCTGAATGGAAGAAACCTTTAACAGATATCACAGTGATTTTCAAATTGGGGAAGAGGACATAGCATGCCTACCAGGGCGGCTGATCAGAATCTAAATAGGGCAGTTTCCAAAAAAATCCTTTTCAATCAGTAATATAATCAACACTGCAATCTTACATTTAAAAACCATAAAGCGTCCTTTCACTTGAAAACAGTTAGGATGACTTACGGATTTTTTATATCTGTCAAAGGATGATCTAAATTTAAAGAGGTAAAGAGGGCCCCTGGGTGGCGCAGTCACTTAAGCATCCAGCTCTTGGTTTCTGCTGAGGTCATGATCCCAGGGTCATGAGATCAAGCTCAGGGATCAGTGCGGGAGTCTGCTAAAGTTTTTGTTTCCCACTGCCTCCTACGCCCCACACGATTGCTCATGCTCTATCAAATAAATAAATAAATCTTAAAAAAAAAAAAAAAGACGTAAAGAAGCAATGGATTAACCAGAGTTATGTTTTCCATTAAGATCCTGAATTAATATGTAAACACAAGACCTGCATTTTTCTGTATGTTCATTTCCTGATTCTTGAATCTTCATTTGGGGAAATTAAGATGGGAGATTGTTGTGCTACATTGGCATTTTAACTGTAAACCACTGGGCTTTGGTCCAGATGATCATTACCTACAGAAGCTATCTTGATTAAGTTCAGAGTTGCCTTATGTTGTACGTAAGCAAAACTACATTTTAATCAGCTAGTCCATATGTTTTATACAGATAGTGTGTAATAGGCCCTGTCGAAAATAGATTCCTTTAATCAGCAATGTTGGATAGAAGCCTAAGTCTTAAGATAGTCTTCTTTATTTTGATTTCTTCTTACTAAAATGAATAAACAGAATGCATTCAGTGTGGCAATAGCATGTTACAAATCATTTCATCAAAGGTAATAAAATTAAGTTTCATCTCTGTGAGTTATTGTAGAGGACTGTTTAACATTTATAAGAATTTGACTTCTAAATCCTTCAAGCCCTAATCTTTGGATTTGCATAATGTGTTTGTACTTTCAGGATTTTCCAGTTGAAAGGCTTTGAAGTTCCAAGGCAAAAACTGAAATAAATTGGAAATTTGTGTAATTTCAAGGTGAAAGCTTGTAATATAGTAGTATAATTGGAAAGTACATGGAAAGGGAAACTCGTGAAAATGTTACTACTATTAACTTAGTGCTTTGAAATTTCGTAGTAGAAAGATAATGTACAAAACTCTTAATGAGTGTTCCAAAAATATTAAGTAGATATTTCTAGTCAATAAAATTAAAACTTTCTTCTTTAGGTTTAAAAGCAATAGATCCTGAACTTGAACCCAATTCCAGAGTCATTGCTCCTTCTTCTTCTTTATGCCACCACTGCAAAGTTTTGTGTAAGGATATCAATTTATCAAAGTACAGAGTGTTTCCTTACAAATTGTAAGACTGGGTTTAGTGAATAAAGAATTGAAATATTGTTCACATTGGTCATAGTGGAGATTGTGAATGTATTTCCTTTTTTTAAATTCAAAAGCGCATTCCCATAGTGGGGTGGGAAGAAGGCTATCTTAAATGAATGAATTAAATTGATCATTGTATCTGCTCCCAAACTGTCCAAAGTCTTACTCTTTTATTTTCATAGCTTTTTTATATGTGAACTTGCTTATCTTTTTGTATTATTTCTTGTGGTTTTTCCCCACAATGAGACCATTCATTCATCCCATAATCTATTTATTTATTGCCTACTAGATGCCAAGAACCATGCTAAATCCTAGAAATAAACTGATGAACAGACTGAGATTTCTGTGAATACAGGGATTAAGTTAATCTGGTGGTAAGGACTCCTCATCTCATCGAAAGGGCTTTTTACTCTTTCTCCTCTTTCAGCTGGTGTGAACACAGATATAAATAAACCAGCTGGCAAACCTGGAGAATTTGGATGTCTGTTTCATGAAAGGTCTATAAGAAATATTCACCTTTTATGTCAGGACTTATTAAATTCTAGAGAGGCATATTGGTCTGGGGTTTAATTTCTGGTATTTTTAGCATAGAATTAGGTATAATAGCAATGAATTCATGTATGCTTCTACATAACTCATGTTATAGACACTGGCCTAGCCCTTCACAGAGTTGAATTCGGTTGCATTTAAGAAGAGAATTTCTAGCAAACCATTCCTGCATATCTTGGCACCTGTGACTTAATTCTTGAATTCTCTGTTGTCTGTATTTCCAAATAGGAAAACATATGTTTCTTAGGATGAAAACAGGGCTAGGAACATGCCTTTTTATAACAAGGTACCTAGTTTTGGTGTCCCATTAACTAATACCGATTTGCACTCCCAAAGGATACTTCTGTTGGAACATTTTGCATTGGTTTAGAATTGTAAAAGGTTGCGTTGTGTAAGTCCTGATAATACATTAATGAGATTTTCTTCTTTGTTTCTCTGTTGGGGCCACAAAGAATAGTATAGGCATAGCACTTACAAAGCAGCCTGTGATTGGCATAGTGTGTATCTTGCTGGATTGTTTCTTTGTTTGTTTGGTTTAATGCATAGATTTCCAATCTGTCATTTTCTTCCAGTTGGACTTCTGAATATGTTTGTTTTTTTGCTGAGTGTGTGGTTTGTTTTTAGCTGCTGATTTTTAGTCAGACTGTACAGGAGGAGTAACAAAAGGCCTTAATTTTGAAATGTGAAATTTTTTTAGGCATTTGCTCTCCAAAGCTCTTTTTGAGTGACTTGAGATTTTTGCAGCAGCCACAGTATCCAACTTGGACAAATCTGCATTCTCAGCAGCTTTACTACTTAAAAAAAAAAATACCCTTACACCAGCTCTTTTAGGAAGCAAGGAGACAGCTTTGCTAACAGTAGTGAGTTGTGCAAACCACAGATGGTCTTCTTGCTGGAAATTACTGGAAAGGACTACAAAATGTTGGGTTTTAGGGCAACAGCCATTTACATACATCCGTGTATTATGTGTATACATGCACATTTGTTAGTATACAACAGATTAATGTGGCAAAGAGTGAATTTGTATAGCTAGTACCAGTCCTGTAGATTTTTGAAATTTTGCAACGTGCTTTCACATGACTTAACACATTTTGTGCCCACAATAACTCTCTTGGGTAAAGAGATAGCATGACTTGGGCAGATAGCATGACTACCACCATTGTGGGTAAGAAAATAAGAAGTGTAGAAAGTCCAGGTCCTTGCCAAAAGTCCCTTGGCTGGGAAATATCACAGCTGAAATTTATCTCTATCCCCTAATTCCAAAGAGTGGCCTTTTGGTCAAAATGTACTGGTTGGATTCCAGCATCCCTAGTTTATAGCCCTGTCTCTTTCTCTAAACCTCAGCTGCCCCCTTTAATAATAAGGAATATGATACTACCTCATAGGTTAATTGTGAACAGTAAATGAAATGATGTATACATGACCTGTGCCCTGTATATTATAAACATCCAGTGACTATTTATGTTGGCTTGTGTTTTTGTTTAAAGCAAATAATAATACTCACTACATGCTAACTATTTTAAGTGGTTTTATAAAGGTTAGCTTAATGCTTATGTCAGTTTTATGACACAGGGGTTATTAATACCTCCATTTTACATGTGAGAGGGCCAAGGCAAGATGAGGTTAAGAAATTTTTCCAAGATTAAAAGCTAGTAAATATCAGATTAGGGATTCAATTCGAGGGAATCTGGCCCCATGTCCATAGTCTTAACCACTCTGCTATTATTCTAGAGGCACACAGTCAAATACATACACATGGGGCTTTCATATTCTATTGTTTTACCACTTTAAATTCCTCTGACCTAAGGAATATTCTCATTATACTATGGTGGATTTTCTCAACTGTTGCTACCATACCCCAGGGCATCCTAAGACTTTACTAGGTGTATAGTAGAGCGTTCGTTTTTGTCAGATAGCTGCAGAACTCAGGAGCATATCCAGTTAGTTCTAATAAAGGTACAATTTGAATTCCATTTGATGCAAGGTGTAATTCCAGTGAAGAACCCAAACTAATGAAACCATTTTTTTTTTTCTTACACATTTAAGTCATGGGAGGATTTAGTTTAGGCTTAAGGCAGAATTCTATCATGTGGTATTTAGACAAAATGGCAAAACTATTAAAAGATGTGAAGCCTGGCAGACAAAGAAAGATGACAAGCATTGCCTGGCTGTAACTTGAATGGCAAATGATAGAAAGCTAGTGATAGTAGATGAAAACCCTACAATGTAGGAGAAAAAGGAAAGAGATGCCCAAAAGAGTAGATGAGTAATAAACAATAGTAATTAAGGGCCAAAGGTAAAGAAGCTTAAGAGAAGCTGTCTCCATGGACAAAGATATTGAAATAGACAACCAACCCAGATCTTTGAGAGCAGTCCTCTATAGTTGGCAACGTCAAGCCATATTTAGTTGCTGTTGGTGCAAACCCTGATGTTTGGGGTGTCCATTAACTCATTTAAGCAAAGATGCATGCCTTCTACTCAGTGATTTGGAAAATACATGGAAGGTTTCTCATGTTTCTAGTAAAGTAGAAATAAATTATGTAAGAAGGAAATTTAGTTGATTATTATGAGGGTAATCCCATTTAAACTGGTTGGTATTGGAAGTTTTCTGCCACTTATTTTTTCCTTTAGCTCCTATGACTTCATTTCTCATTGACCTATAGGGCTTTTCTTGCTCCTTGAAGAACTAGTTGAAATGAGCATGAATTCTGTTTTTACAAAGTGGGGAAGTCAAAGCCCTCCTTTTACTTCCTTTCAAGTTTTTGTCCTTCCCATGGTTCTCTGGTCTTTACCTCTGCTTACAAGTTTGCTATTTTAATTCAGCTCATAAAGATTTTAAAAATGTATGCACTCAAGCAAACTATTTGATGGATTCAGTTGTTTTCCAGAAGATCTGGGGACTCACAGGAGAGATATCACATTGTACAACACACAAAAGACTCCCATGTAGCTTAACTTTTATTCTCTGTTCCTTCCCCCAAATCCACACAGCAGAAAAGGTGAGACCCCCCTTACAAAATGCAGCATAGCCCCTAAGTAGTGCAGCAGTGAAGGATCCTGAGAAACTGTTCTAATTCTACAGCATCCCTTGGAAGTTTGAAGAACAAAATTACATCCTCCCTTACATCCTTTTACAAAGAGGTTGGAACCCCCATTTACTGAGAAGATCCTGTGTGAGTGCTATGCTAGGCACTTTCACAGAGGATGTTTATATAATCTGTAGAACCCAGCTGGGTATGTTTTATCCCCATTTTATAGATGAGAAAACTGAGTCTCAGAAGTGTCCTACATTGTTACCAGGCTGAAAAAAGGTGTTGGAATACATGTGGAGAAGAGAAGGAATAGTTCTTTCCTGCTCAAAAACAGAGAAGAATAAAGGGTAAAGATGATGAACCACTAGATCATCTACGTAGTGGGGCAGTGGCAAAAGCGATGGCTCCTTTCATTCTTTTCTTTTTCTCCATCCAAGACGTTGGCTCCATTTTCCTTTGGAAATGCAAAGCACATTAAACCAAGATTCTTTTGGTGCCAATGAAGAGATTATTTTTGTCTCTGTTTGTAATGTTTCACTTAATATCAATGACTATTTTATCTCTAGTACACCTCCATATTCCATTATGCTATTCACATTTGTTCAACATATTTAAGAACATTGTTAAACATAGAGAAAGAGTTCCCTTTATGAAATTTGGAAACCGAAGGTAGCAGTTTACACGTTTCCTTGCCAATCACAGTAGTCATTTTTAGGATCTTTAAAGGGGTAATTCAGTTACCCACACCATTCTGCTTTCTAAAAACCTGCACAGGGAAGTATTTTCTTAGACAAGTCAGCGAAGCTACTCAAGTTACTGGCAGTGTTCCAGACTCCAGCATCAACAATGAAAACATTAACACCCTTCAAGTGTTGATTGAGAAGACTATCTGGTGAGAAGGGCAAAAGGGACAGGGAAAATGCCTTAGGGCTATTTTCTGCTTGCCTGTGGCCCACAATTACTTACTCTTTCCAAAGAGGCTACTTGAAAAGGACTTTTGGGACATGGAGACATTTTTAAGTGACGTAGAACTTCATCCGTTGTAGCTAGCACCGTCTCCAATCTAAGCTGTCATTGCTGCCATGCTACAATATGAGACTTTAATTGGGTAAGTGATCAATTCTGAAACAGTTTCTGGTGATAAAAATAGTCTGTATGAATCTCAGATAGAAGTTGTTACACTTATATTTTGAAAATAATCTTTTCTGAGAACTAGAGTACAACTGGCTCTCTTTCTATAAAATTTAATACCTTTTTCTTAAATTCTGACTCCCCTGAGCTTCCTTCCCCCAAAAATCTTGCTTTGGAGTAAAATTCAAATTTAATTTTGAAATAAAGTTGATGAGATGAGCTATAGAAACTTGATACTAAAAATATATTATAGCTTCTAATAGTATATTTGATGTACACTGTTATATAAGTTTTAGATGCCTAATAATTCTGTATGTTACCCAGTGCTCACCATGACAAGTGAAGTCACCATCTGTCACCATACAACATGATTACAACACAATTGACTATATATTCCCTATGCTGTATTTTTCATCTACTGGCTCATTTATAACTAGAAGTTTGTATCTCTTAATCCCCTTTACCTATTTTACCCAAAAAAATTGACATTTCTGTTGGTGAAAATGGTCAAATATGGGTGACTTCATAGAGTTTATAAGGTTCAATATGATATTTCTAGTCTTAGTGTGTCTAAGTATGCTTTTCTGGGAACCCATGTTGGGACAAATTAACTTTGTTACCTTAATGATCTGCAACGTATTTCTTAACTTACTCTCACTAATTTTGATGCCTTTCTTAGTTGTGTGTAGTACTACTGTAACATTCAGCTCCAGCCTACAAACTCCAGACTAGGACAAGAATGGTGCTATATGGGAAGACTAAGGCATTAAAAAAAGTAGATAACCCTGTGCAAAGTAAATCCATATCTCCTCGACTCCATGGTACACCAGGTGATTTTTGCTAGCTACTCCTTGAAGACATTCCATGCGGCTTGCTCACCTTATCTTTGAGATGCAGCCTTCAATCAAACTTCAGCAGAGCAGCCAGAGTGATTCTTTTTAAAAATACTATTAAATGAGGGGCGCCTGCGTGGCTCAGTGGGTTAAAGCCTCTGTCTTCGGCTCAGATCATGATCTCAGGGTCCTGGGATCGAGCCCCACGTCGGGCTCTCTGCTCAGCAGGGAGCCTGCTTCCCCCGCTCCCCCGCCTGCCTCTCTGCCTACTTGTGATCTCAGTCAAATAAACAAATAAAATATTAAATAAAATACAGTACTATTAAATGAAAGGATCCTTCCTTAGATTCACTCTACTTTGGTCATCTTTGGGAGGCTAAAGGACAATATTGTCATTCTGTTTCTTTTTACTGTCACTTTTTGTGGCAAGTAATCTTCATTGTAAATGAGGAAGTTGAAAAGTTGGTCAGTTTCATATGGATAGTATCACATATCACATATGTGCAGAAGATCTGCAAAAATCATAGATTATTAGATTTTTCACAAAGTAAACACGTCCCAGGACCCAGAACAGGAAACAAAACATTGCTAGAATCCTACAAACTCCTTCATGTCTCCATCAATATTATAACTCTCAGCAGTTATCCTACCCACACTTTTAACATCAGGTGGGTTTTCTTCTATTTGAACTTTATATTAATGGAATCACACAGTATGAGTTCTTTGGTACCGGACTGCTTTTGCCCAGCATCATTTTTGTGAAAACATTCCTTGCTGTTGCAAGTAGTTGTAGCTCATCCATTTCCATTGCTATACAAGTTTCATTGTACAACTATTATCACAATGCATTTGCCCTTTTCTATTGTTAGTAAACATTTGGGTTGTGTTGGATATTAGGGTGTTAAAAATAGTGCCTCTATGAACGCTTGTGACTGTGTCTTTCGGTGAACATATTGCGTAGGATATATCCTAGGAATAGAATTGGTGAGTAAAAATATGCATGCCTTCAGCTAAGCAGATATTGCCAGACATTTGCCCAAAGTGGTCGTACCAATTTGCAAACCTACCATCAGGTGTTGGCGAATTCCAATAGCTCCTTACCTCCACAATTAATGTCATGTCTTTCACCTTAGCCATTCTGATGGGTGTGCTATGAGTTCAATTTGGTCCTAATTTGTGATTCTCATGACTAATGCTGTTGAGCACTTTATTTGTTGGCAATCTGGAGAAAGTAGTTCAATTTTCATGAATACTAAGTAGGTGATATGTGGGTATGGCTAAAATCATATGGGTGATAGTGAAACTGCTAAAGCGTAGTAAATACTGCTTTCATTAATGAATCTTTTACTAATTGATACTTTTATTCCTTTAAAAAAGCTTTTGCTCTAATAAATTCAATTAAATAGAAGCTTAGAGTTAATAATGAATAATCCCCTCTGTGGAATGATATAAGATACCAAGGTCTATATCATGGGAAGCTGCCCAGAGGATGCCATTTATTTTCAATATAACTATTCTTTATAAGATAAAAGATGTATACAAATATTAATGAAAGAAATACAACAAAAATAATTTTAATGGTTAAATAACAGTATTTCTGTAGTTTAAATTTTTCTCAAAATTATAGAAGGAAAAAGTAAATATATAGTATGTAACTATGTTAATTCACAGTGTGCCACATATGGTGTGGTCTAGCAATAAGATACACATTTCTTAAAAAGTGTATTTTGGAGGGACTCCTGGGTGGCTCAGTGGGTTAAGCCTCTGCTTTCGGCTCAGGTCATGATCCCAGCGTTCTGGGATCAAGTCCCACATGGTGCTCTCTGCTCAGCAGGGAGCCTGCTTCCGCCTCTCTCTTTGCCTACCTCTCTGTCTACTTGTGATCTCTCTCTGCCAAGTAAATAAATTAAATATTAAAAAAAAAATAAAAATAAATGTATTTTAGAGAAGTAGGGAGAGGCAAAGGGAGGAGAGAGAAATCCAAGCAGACTCCACGCGGAGTGTGGAGCCTGACGCCGGGCTCAGTCTCACAACCCCAAAATCATGACCTGAACCAAAACCAAGAGTCAGACACTCAACTGACTATGCTACCAGGTGCCCCAGATACACATTGTCAGTCGTATGATCTTTGACTCTTGCCAGGGTGTCTCTACGATTATATGTAAGTTATTATTTGTAAACAATGTCTTGAGGTCCGGCCCTGATTCCCACACAAAAACAATAATTTTACCAGTTGCTGCATGAATTGTGTCTACTTGTAGATGCTTCATATCTGAAGGTCCTTGGAAGTCTTCTTGCCCAATCCTGTTCTCCCACTCAGCCTTGTTCTCCTCCCTCTTCCCTCCCCAATCTCCCTCTGCCAACATCTGCTTTTATATTCAATGAAAATTAGTCAACATTTTTTATAATCAACAAGATAATCCAAAATCTAAATTTTTTACTACAAATCTGTAATGCAGCCCTGCTTGTATTCTAAAAACTTTGTGATTCTGTGGAACTGTGCTCCTGGAGGAGCATATTCTAGGAGTCCTTCATTCTCCCATAATAAATCTTAATCCACTCTATCTCCTATACCAGAAACGTTGGAATCCCCTTTCTTCTACCTCTTCCTTCTCCTCCCCTGTTATCAATCTGACATCAAGCCGTAGCTATTCTTTCTTTAAAGTGTTAATTTTTATCCTTCAGGTAACAGTCCCCTATAAAATAACAATAATTGGGTGACAGAAGCTTCATATTCTTACTGTTTTGTTGCTTTTCTGTCTCCAGATGGTTAAATAATATGTCTGAGGTTTCAAAGCTTCAGTGATAGACATGGAGTCTGAACCTTGATTTTCTTTTTTCTTTTTTTTTTTTTAAAGATTTTTATTTGTTTATGTGAGAGAGAGAAAAAGAGAGAAAGAGATCTTGAGCAAGAGGAGGGGTAGAGGGAGAAGCAGATTCCCTGCTGAGCAAGTAACCTGATGCAGGGCTTGACCCCAGGACCCTGGGATTATGACCTGAGCTAAAGGCAGACACTTAACCGACTGAGCCACCTTGGCAACCCAAGCCTAAATTTTCTGACTCCAATGTCAATGGTCTTAAAACACTACGCTGTAGTGCCGGAGGAGACCATTTTTCATCTGAGTCTAGAAACATGAGCAGGACCTGACAGTGGGGCAGAATATAGAAGAATGTACTGGAAAAGCCTAAATAGAGTCTGGAGGTATAAACGTGCAAAACGTAGGAAATTGCAATTTTCAAGTATGATTGCTGTATCTTTTTTTTCACTGTTCTGAGATTCATTGTTTATGTGCCACACCCAGTGCTCCATGCAATAAGTGCCCTCCTTAATACCCACCACCAGGCTCACCCATCTCCTACCCCCTCTCCTCCAAAACTCTTTGTTTCTCAGAGTCCACAGTCTCTCATGGTTTGTCTGCCCCTCCGATTTACCACAGTTCACTTTTCCTTTACTTCTCCTAATGTCCTCCATGTTATTCCTTATGCTCCACAAGTAAGTGTGAAACCATATGATAATTGACTCTCTCTGCTTGACTTATTTAACTCAGCATAATCTCATCCAGTCCCATGCTTGTTGACACAAAAGTTGGGTGGGTGTTCATCCTTTCTGGTGACTGTGTAATATTCCATTGTGTATATAGACCATATCTTCTTTATCGATTTGTCCGTTGAAGGGCATCTTGGTTCTTTCCACAGTTTGGTGACCGTGGCCGTTGCTGCTATGAACATTGGGGTACATATGGCCCTTCTTTTCGCTGCATCTGTGTCTTTGGAGTAAATACCCAGTAGTGCCAATTGCAGGGTTGTAGGGTAGCTTTGTTTTTAATTTTTTGAGGAATCTCCACACTGTTTTCCAAAGTGGCTGCTATATTTGATAAAGAAAACTACCAACTTGTTTTCTATGTGGAATCTAGACTTGAAAAATGACACTTAGTGCTAGCTTCTAGAAGTACCATGAGCCAAGAGTAGATTGGGCATAAGGTTCAGTTATGATTACAAATACAAAGTTGTGTAGCTTGACATATTTATATTTATCTCATATCATTTATCAGTAATGTTTACACCAAGAGAAACATTCTCTATGCATGAGGGGGGAAAATTTTATGGAGAGCCTTCTGCTTTCCATGTGAGTTCTCATATCAGCTCTCTAAAACATAGGAGTGAGCAATCCATGAGAATGTCTGGAGGAATAATGTGAACTCTATAATTTTTACAGCTAAGATGCTATTATAGATTAAACAGAGAAGCCCTGGCATCCTCTAGTTACCCAAATAATCATTTCATTATTTCCTTCTGGGTTGCAATTATTTATTTCTAACTAGTGTTTTACTATAGCATTAAATATACTCCTTTTGGAACTAAAAGCTGTAGCCAAATACATTGTCTTTGTCTGACATGACATTTTAGTTGCTGTTAGAAAAATAAAAATCCTTTATCGTCTTACATTCTTTTAACAAAATCTGTTAAAATGATTAGGCAGATTTTTTTCCCCCAACTAGTTTCACAGATATTTGAAGAATTTAAGATACTGTAGAGAAGGTCTATAATTTCTGAATAAACTTTGCTCTATTTAAGGGCCAAATATTAACTCCATTGTTGAAAAAAAAATTATGATGAAGTTGAAACAAGTGTCTCTTGAGTGAGTAACCACAGCATCTGGTATTCTTTACCTGTAGGTTGAAGAAAAAGTCCCAGTCGGTGGATATTACGGCTCCAGGGTTCAACCCTCTGGCTGCTGCAGGAAAGCAGACGCCACAGGCCAGTAAGCCCCCCACACCCAAGACGCCCATCATTGAAGAGGAGCAGAACAATGCGACCAATACCCAGAAGCATCCTTCTCGGAGGAGTGAGCTGAAGAGGTTCTACACTATTGGTGAGCACCAGACATTTGATGCCGTTGGACAGGTGCCATCTGTCTGAACAGCCCTGTGAATGTGGGGATCTGCAGTTCCATGCCCCCTTGCCTATAGGATGCGTATATCTTTCTGCGGGTTGATGCAGTCATTTTCTCATGCGGTTTGAACATGGAGATGGAAGAGCGCTGAAAACCTTCCACAAAGTTAAATAAGGGAGCAGGCTTGGGGACCGGCCCCGTCCTGGCCTGAGGGGAGTTAGTCATGTGTGTCTTTGGCTCTCCAGCGTGTGAGCTGACATGCTACCTACTTTCAGTTTTGGCCCCCACAGCCAGCGCCGCTTCTTGTTTATTTGTGTTTGTTCTTTTCATGTTTCCTCTGGGCTCTCAAGTCTCTCACCGTGTTCTGTCAGGGTGTCGAGACAGTGGTTGATGTGCCTCCATGACTACCAAAACCACTAAGAAAATAGAGGCTGAGGGAGGGTGGGTAGCTGTGCAGGTGTGCACTGCCCTTGCACGTCACTTCGCTTTGGAGGGGTTGAATGCCATGTGGAACCCATCAGCTAAGAAAATAGTAAAATCTGGGTGGAGTCGTGTAGGCATAATGCTGCTTTATTTGCATGGGGGAGATAAATCTACCCAGAAAGAGGAGAGGGAGGCTTTGCTTTGCTTATAACTTCATTTTAGAGAGATTTGGTCATATCCAAAAGCCTTTAAAGTTCATGGCTTCATGGGTTAACCAAAGTTACATCAAAGGGCATACATTTATAGCAAATAAAATGAGGAATCCACCTGCCCAACGGAGTATGGGATGTTTGAAAATGTTGTCTCCGCTATTTTAGTGTTCTTATCTAGAGATCACACTCGGGAGACCGGATTCCTAATTCTGACTTCCACATCAGTTTTCTCTGTGACTTTGTCAAGCCATGTTCCTGTGTCTTTGGGTTCCGTTGTAGCCTTCAGGTCTGAAGACATGCGTCCATGTAGGTCTAGCACTATTTCAGGATGTGGTGACTAAAACCATGCTTTCCTATTCTGCCATTTTATGTTCTCGTCCTACATCTACTCTCTGGTGTCCTCTTTCCTGATGAAAATGTTCGAGTCTTATTTTTCAAGAGATGGTAGGCATGGTGTCTTTGAGGTTATTTATAGTCAAATAATAAGAACTGATAGAAGGGTAAACAGGTTCATATTTCCATTTTTAAAGCTTAAAATAGCATGTTTCCAAAAATCAGTTAACTAGAAAAGTCCATAAAGTTTGTACAACTGTCTCTCTGTTTTCCCAGTGTTCTTTCCTCACACCCTTCAACGTGTCCATCACCTTCTACTGCTTTTCCAACTTATTAACTGGCCGAGGAAAAACAAACAAACAAAACAAAACAGTATTTTGCCTTCAGAAAATAGTTTAGCATATAAACACAATATTCCTTAAAGATGAGAAAATGAGGGAGAAACAATGACAAGTTTGGCCGCATAAATAGATAAGCCTAGAAAATAGAAGTTTATATAATATAATGAATTTATATAATTTATATTATATATGTATATAATATAGTTTATATAATATAATATAATGAAATGGTGAGTTGGGGTTGCAGAGAGATGTACGGTGAGTTATCAAAAATAACCCTACCACTACTGAATTTTTAATGATTGGACTTGTAATAATTTGATTCATAACCAGTGCCAGTGGCATATCTATTATATTAAAGCAGATATCTGAATTGTTTACTTAATGTGTTTTTATAACCACTCTACTAATTTGGACCCGTAACTTATTTTCAAGGCTGAAATACTAGCAACTATATAATCGCCTGTATTGAAAGGTTATGTCACAAAACAAGTGTCTTTCAGAATCCTTTAAGGGCATGTGTTGATAAAAACAACAATTAAAATTACCCCTGATTGTTAATGCCATATACCAGGCACAGGTGAAGCTTGTTAGGCAGGTGTTCTATTCTTTATTTTTATGGATGAGGGATAGAAACTGAGAGAAATTAAGGAGCCATGAACAAGAGATAGCAGACTGTGCAAATGAAATTAACCTTCTCTTGTGGCACTTCAGAATCAGCCTTCAGTTATACAGAAGGTTACCTGCATTGGTGTGCCAAATGAGTCTCTATGGCAATACAGTGGAGCAATATTTTTACTTCAATTCTCAGATGATCTCATTTAAGGAAACATGCCAACTAACCCATCCACCAGCCAGTGTGCCCTTTCATTGAAAGGGCTCTTTCAATGTTTGAATTTCTAGAGCACACAATTGAGAAAAAAAAACCTAGAAGCCCTCCTGTGGCCAAGTTAAGTACTACATTTAGGCTTTTCAATGAAGAGCCATACTGTATTGAAGTGAAATAGTGTATTTAAATTCAAGCGATGATTCTGAGGATTAAAGAATTTTCAAATTAAAAGAAACTAGAAGATTTTGAAGTTATTTAACTTTTAGGGCCTGAGTGGTGCACTAGCTTCTCTAGAAATTTCTTTCACTCTCACAACTGTTCTCCTTCATGGACCTATGTACAGCCTCTATTTCTTGTGGAGTGGACTCTAGGAAAGACATACAGTCTTCTTGTATAGACAGTAGATTTGGGTCCTTAATTATTCCTAGTAATAGAAACCTATTAAGCCTAATTAGCAGCAAAATAATGACACAGCATAAACTCACTTTTATAAGAGAATTAACCCATTCTACAGAAGTGTAATAACATTTCATTGATTTGGAATAAGTAGGGGAAAAGCTGTTCTCTATTGATGTGAAATATATGAATCTTCAGGTATATTAAGAGGAAATAATCCCCCCTCCTTGCGTTTAAGCTCCCGTGGCCTCTTAACTCTTGCTTGTCCCCCTTGTTTTCCTGTGTTGGCATGTCTATCTCCATACTGGCTCTCCTGTGGGTAGAGGGTGATGCTCTTAATTTCCCTGATCCAAGTACTTAGTACTGCGTGAAGTGCGTAGGGAGTGCTAAATAAGCTTTGAGGTTGGTAAAGGGGGCTAGCAGAGATTGTGAGGGTTAACCTTGCCCTTGCTAGTGGAGGAGGTGAGGAGGTGCTTAAGCAGTTTCAGGAGGAGCTTTGGAGGTTTCATTCTAGTTCCTCATTGCTCCTCAGAGAAGGATCAGAACACCTGCTATGGAAAACGATGAACCAAATAATACAACTTTCCTATCTGTCTATCTATATTCTATCTATCTATCTGCCGAGATTAGAGGTACCAAAGTCTTCTTTTATGAAAGAGCACCTCTGTTTAAGTGCTGTCTGCAACTTCACAGACAAAGAAGACAAGGGCAGAACTTGACCTTCCCAGGTTCCTGGCTCAGCAGAGCTTCCAAACAGGTGTGATACGGGAGCTCCTTGGCTCTCAAGTGTCGGAATGAATAATACCTCTGGAGCTTTCCTTCAGTTGAGACCTCGTCCTGTCAGGTGCTCACCTTGTCATATGAACTGACAGCCTGCTTACCTCTGTTAATCGCCTATTTACCCTCATGGCCCAGCCCAGTCTTTGCCTTTTATTCTGTCTGTGTTAATGTTACTGTAACACCTTCCCTTTATTAAAACACCACGTATGGTGAATCAGTCAGGGTTCTTTACACAGTAATTTCCACTTATATTCAGATGACTGAATTCTCAGTTTATTTGGGGCATATGTATAACTCAAACTCTCCCACATATGAAAATATGTTCATTCATTTAAGAAGCTTTCATTTATTAATTCAGTAAATATTTATGGAATGCCCACTACATGCCTGGCCTTATTTGAAGTTCTGCTAATATAAGAGTAAATAAGACCAAGTACATGCCCTCAGTGGCTTGTATTCTAGTGGGGAGGACAGGCTATAAACAATCAGAAGGTTAACACATTGTCAAGGAATGATAAGTATATAAAGGAAAAAAAAAAGGTTAAGAGAGAAAAGGTGGTAGAAAAGTTACTCTGTATAATGTGTTTAAATCCTACACAGGTTTTATTTGACGAATTTTGTCAAATGACCTGTACTGTTCTGAGAAATCAATTAGCATGGCTTTAGTTACATACAGGACATCTAATGTGTTCATAATACATTTTTCAGAGAGTTGTTTCTTGCTTTCCTTGCATAGACTTAGGTTTGAAAAGACTAATGGAATTGATATTTGCAGCATGAAGAAGCAAATGATTGAGGGGAAGTTTAATGACCTTCAAGCGTCCCAGCATTGTTTGAAGAAGTGGCGTCCATATGCTTTTCATTCCTACCAAGAAAAGAATAAGACACTTGGGTTAAGCTGTAGTATAGAATATTGAAATTAAATAAAGAATGTGACATGTTTTAGTATATGTTACCAGAAAGTAGGCTTTTTGCTTGTTTTTTAAGGTACAGCTCTTACTTCTTTTTTTTTTTTTTAAGATTTTATCTTATTTATTTATTTGACAGACAGAGATCACAAGTAGGCAGACAGAGGGGTAGGGAGCAGACTCCCTGCTGAGCAGAGAGCCAGATGTGGGGCTCGATCCAAGAACCTTCGAATCATGACCCAAGCAGAAGGCAGAGGCTTAACCCACTGAGCCACCCAGGCACCCCCAGCTCTTCTTTAGGATGGTTCGGGAGTCAGTTTGCCTAGAGCGAAAATGGTACCAGCTCTCAAAGATCCTAAATGATTTTGATCAATGTCAGGAAGCCGTGGTGTACTCATTCCACGTGCTTATTAAACCCCTCCTTTGGCTCAGCTGATCAGCCGTCGGTGGTGAGATACCAGGCTGCTGGAACCTGATGTCTACATTGGACTCCCGTTCTAAGTACGCATACATGGGTACTTAGAATCTCCAAAGCTCGCTGTCTTCACATCTTTCCTTTTTTACTAAAAGATTGAAATCGTCTGCATGAGTGCTCGTCGTGGTGCCTGGAATGGGGAAGTTCTCCGTCAGCGAGGGAGCTTGTCCTTGCGGTTGCTGGGCATCAAGGAAGCAGCCAGCACTCATGATCCCCGGGGCGGGGATTTGGAGCTAACCTAGGACTGGTGTGATGCAAGCCTCCTAGTCTTTGATCCTTGTACATCTGATCAACTGCCTCCTGCTTCAAAAACCCTGCGGTGGTTCTTCACTCTCCCCAGAAAACCAGATCGTTCCTCTATAGCCCTTTCGTGTTCTGCCCGCACTTACTCTCCAGCTTTCTCTCAGACCCCAGCCCTACACTCTAGCCAAGCCAAACTCCTTACGGTTTCCCGAAGGTGTGCTAATGTATACTACATCACGGGCTTCATGCCAGCTCTTCTTTCTGCCTAGAACAGTGTTGAAAATAAACCCAAACGTCCCTCGTAACCAGCCACACTTTCCCCAAATCTGATCAACATGAATAAATTTCAGAGCATTTTAACATACCCATTGTCAGTTGTTTAGGTCACTAGCAAATACTCCTTGAAACCAGTGATTGCTTAGAACATTCTTCAAGGGTAAATGGAACATGGATTCTGACCACCATGCAGCATTCTATAGAATTAAGCCCCTGACAGTTGAACGACTTACTCATGATTGCACTCTAAATAGTGGCAAAGCCAAGGAAAGAATCTACAGAGACCAGTAACTAATAGTAAAGTGCTTATCAGCTACGTCTTCAGATCACAGTCTCTTCTCAGAAGCAAGACAAAAATGAAATTACATTGTTAGTAGAGCTCTTAGTGAGTGGTTCCTCAGTGCAAATCCATTCCATTGATGGTGAAACTGATCCATTAAAAAAGAATACTAGCTTTTCATCAGATTTGACTTTTTCAATTAAAGTGACTCTCCTTCCCTTCTTTTCTTTCTTCCTCTCTTGTTCTGTCCTTTTTTCTTCCTCCCTTCCTCCTTTCTTTCATTTTTTCCTCCTTTTCTTTCCTGCCTCCTTCCTTGTGTTAAAAACGAACTGCTTTTTGTGAAATGATGACATAGTATATATATTGGTTTGGTAGACTTTTTCAATCAGGTTTGTTCTTTTTAAATCTCTTTGCTTCTCAAAATTAAGTTGGGAAATGTCCCCCAGAATATCCTTTTGAAATTTTGCCGGTCTGTGAAATTGTAAAATCTGAAATCCAATGTTCTTGTCTTTGGCCCTGCCTTCAGGTTAGAAAGCCTTCCACGTTGCAAGTTTAATGAAACACAGTTAAAAACAAATTTGTATCTTACTAACCCTGGGCTGCTTACATATTAAAAAGAGAGCCTACAGAATTAGGGGTTCCCTGGGAATTCTTCTGAGTAGTTGGCAAAATTAAAACAGTAATAACTAGTTTGGAAACTCTAAAAAGAGAAAAGCAAGACACATATTTTAACTGCTTTTTAATTGCGGTACACCAGGCATTTTAAAATATCACCACATAACTTGTATGCCTCTCATTTTGAAGCCAGACTTTTTAATTATAAGAATTAAAAAGAGCAACTCTAAAGTGAAAAACACTGTAACAGGAGAGAAAAAAAAAAATTAAAAAGACTAATCTTGCTGGAGGCGACACATTCCGTAGCATGAAACTAGGTCATCCCTGAACCAGAACCTTCTCTCCAAGCTAGAAGAATCTTCATGTAAAAGCAGAAAGTCTCTGCGATTTAATCAGCAGAATGATCTTGGCATACAGGTCACCGCCTATAAGCGCAGAAACTAAAATGGATAACTGCTCTCAGGGTTCAAATTAAATTATGTTCTTCAGAAAAATGACTTTGTTTTGAAGTTTGTTCTGACATTTTGATGACTTCTTGTATTTTCTGAGTCACAAGAATATGTAAGGAAAATTATTCCATTGCTGAGGTTCCTGGTGATACATGGAAGCTGAAATTTTCTAAGTGAACCTGAGCTTTTCACGAATTTTGAAGCCCGTACATGTGCAGAAGTGTCATTTCTTTTCTTTTTATGTATATTGCATAAGAATATGCAATTTTTATTAGGATAGTGAATTTAAAGATATCGAGAGCCCAAGTTCAATTTTTTGTTCATTTGTAGGATAAGTAGACCTAGGGATTCAGTATATGAGAGTCTGTGTGTACGTGTTGGAGAGGTATTTAGTTGGGTTTTTATTTCATGTCACTTTTTCTTATTTATTCTTTGTAAAACCCACTTTAAAACAGGAAGGCTAGGAAAACCCACCAGCAGAAACTCCTCTTCAACTCTAAAGTAAATATGAAAGCTTTACGTCTTCCTAGAGAAATCACATCTTTTTTACTAAACATTTATACAATTTTAAACTTTACTTTAAGCAGTAGATGTCCTCAGAAGGAAGAAAAGTGTCTGTTTGATATCCCTGTAGCTTGGTAGTGCCTATAGTGTGCCAGAGAAGTTTGCAAACTCTTATTTTCCTGGGCTCGCACCATAATTTATGCATCCGCCTTATTCTTTTTTGCCCTAACTCTGTGATTGTTTGCTGTCAGAAGTAATCAGCCCAGGATCAAGCTTCATCATTGTTGTGATAAAGGGATTAAGAAATATCGGTAACTCTCAGTTTCCCTGAGCAGCTTGTATTGGTACTGTTAACCTGAAAAATAAAACTGTCACTTACTTCATCTCCAAACATGTGTTAATTCAGGAATAGCAGAAAACTGCCATTCAGGACAAGCAAGCTAAGGCAGAACGACAGAGAAGACCAGAGAATAAAGGACTACCCTTCTACAGAAGGAACAAGGGCGTTGGGAGGGCTCTTGGAGTAAACTGGGATTTGGAAGTGTTGTGGTGTTTTGTGGGCTCCCGTCCTGACAGCCTCTCATTGGTTGGGCTGGCCCCGGGGGAGAAGAAAACCCTCTCTTCTTCCTGTGGGTTAGTAAAGTATTATGGACTAACGAGTTTGTCTCTTTCTCTTGGGTCTGCAGTTAAGGCTGAGGGGTAAGGTGTGAGCGCTCCCCCTGCCGGCCGGCCCATTCCTTTTTTTTTTTTTTTTAAGATTTTATTTATTTATTTGACAGACAGAGATCACAAGTTTTTAGAGAGGCAGGCAGAGAGAGGGGGGGAAGCAGGCCCCCCGCAGAGCAGAAAGCCCGATGCGGGGCTCGATCCCAGGACTCTAGGATCATAACCTGAGCTGAATGCAGAGGCTTTAACCCACTGAGCCACCCAGGTGCCCCCATCCCATTCCATTTTAAATGAGGTTTCCTTTAATGAGTTTTCACAGAATGGTGTGTTTGAGTTGCCACATAATCATAACTTACTAAAAATAAATTATACCTGTCAATTTACTTAATGATTTCTAAACAGCCTAATTAAAACTGGTTAGAATTGTGGAATAATTAAAATGGACATTGTTTCATGGTTGAGAAATCATCATGATCCTGTTTGAAATTTGCTAAATCCCTATTAAAATAAGCCCTTTAGCTCTGTCAGCCATCAAAACTTGCCCTTTCCACCCACCGAGACTTGGAGGAATGCTCCATTCCACTGAAGCATGACTGGGGAAGAGAATGACAGATTATTAAGAAAGACCACTTTATTTTAAACATTTAATGATCGAATTAATGGCAATTTGAACAGTAAAATATGTCGTCATTTCTCCAGTATTTCCTTCTTCAAAGAGTATGAATTTTAAAAGCTTCTAAGGGTTTTGCACACATTCAGAAATAAAGTTTCTGTATGTCCTGATTTTTTTTAAACTTCCCAATTCATACTAATGACATTTCTTCACATATTAAAACAAAAAAAAAAAAAAAGAAAGAAATGAAAAGAAAAGAAATTCAGTACTTAACGTTCTTTAATGAAATAGTGGTCATGTTCATAAGTCTGATCAAAAGAAAATTACTTAGAAGAATAAAAATAGTTAAAAGCTAGGCACAATTAGGGCAATGTTTCCATTGCTGTTTCTTCCACACATTATGAAACTACTTCGACTACCATTGATTACTTTGAACAATTCAATTATAAATGTTTCAGTGGCCATTTGTAATAGATTTATAATAAGTCATGTGCACATTTACACACAAGCAGGCTTTTAGTGAGCTATTCTGAAACTTCACTAATTCAAACTTTGAGATAAATTGCACAGACTATGAGATTAAAAGTCTTGTGTTAGTACAACATATGAATAAAAAGCTATATGGATTTGTAATGGGGATATGAGTACAGGATACAGAAAATAATGTGTTCAGCAAATTAGCTTAAGAAACAGTTTTTCGCTAGGCAAAAATATCTACTAGGAGAAATTAATGAGTTGGTTTTATTTTGATTTTTTTAAAAAGATTTTACTTACTTATTTTAGAGAGAAAGCAGGGAGTGAGGGACACCATGACTCCCTGCTGAGCACAGAGCACAAGGCAGGGCTCAGTGTTAGGACCCTGAGATCATGACCTGAGCTGAAATCAACTTGGATGCTTAATCAGCTGAGCCACCCAGGTGCCCCAATGAGCTGGTTTTAAAGTTATGTTATCTATTAATTAGCCTATTTCATGTTGCTATGTAAATTAAAGTTAAATACCTTCAAGTATTATATGAATAAGTCTTTAGTACTTTAGATGGATACTAACTTGTGGAGAAAGCCCATATTGTCTCTGTTATCATGGCCAACAAACCTTAGTATCACATTTCTTCCATTCTGTTTGGTCATTTCTTTGGTAAACCTCTTTCATAAATTAGAATCTTAAGTCTTCTGGTGTATTTTGTCTTATGGAAGAATTGATAGGCATTTTATTTCAAAGAACTGTGTTGTAAATATTAAAAACATTACACATTCAGTATATGGAAAATAGCCCATCATCAGAGAAGTCAGTAAGACTTCTTAAAAATTTTTATTTATTTTTAAAGATTTGTTTATTTGAGAGAGTGAGAGAGAGAGAACATGTGAATGGGGGTAGAGGCAGAGAGAGAGGGAGAGGGAAAGAGAATCCTTAGGCGGACTTCCTGCTGAGCTTAGGGCCCTACACAGGGCTCTAGATCATGACCCCAGTGGAACCAAGAGTTGGACACTCAACTGACTAAGCCACCCAGGTGCCCCTTTTATGTTTTCTTTCTTTCTTTCTTCTTTTTTTTTTTTTTTAAGATTTTTTATTTTGAAATCTGTAAGGCTTTAAACAGTGCCTGCCTGCCTGCTGCATTATAATATTTTCTTTTTGCTAGCATTTGTAGTCAAGAGTCCTTGAACTTTATGTGTTGCTTAAATTTTAATACATTGATAGAAGGGACGCTGATTTCCTCTCATAGTTCTCAAAGCCATAGGAGGCAAAAATTGTCATCAATAGTATATTGGAGATAAAACACCATAGGTGCTCATGAAGAGTTGAACTTTGACTGTTTATTGAGGGTCTCGTAGACCTATTCAAAATAATTTCCTTTCTAATTAGGTAGTTTCAGTGTCTTTGAGGGTCTTTCAAGTGATTCAAGTATAACAGAAGCAGTAGAATAATATTTACTCTAAATAACAGGGTATCTGGAATGCTGTTTGGGACTACAGAGTTTCACTTCCTGTCATAAATAATTTTGTCAAATTACAGTTCTTTCCTGACATGAGGAACATTCTTATAAATACACATAGGGTAAATGGGATGGGGTAGGTATAGCCAAAAAGATGCATTGAAATTAAAATAAGAGAAATATAAGTAATAATAATTCCTTCTCTCGATGTTCTCATTTTTCACTCCCACCCCTATATGAGCCTATCTAAACTTCAATTCAATGGGTAGTTTTAAGAACGCATATTCAAAATTTTTTTAAAAAAAGGAATGCTTATTCATTCACTTAGTAAGTGATTGAGTACCATTGACAAGAGCCATTAGCTGGAAATGAGACTTCTTATAGAAGTCTTTTTTTCTGGAATGAAAGTCTCAGAGGGCACGTAGAGTTACACACAAAATAGCTGGATGGAGAGAGAAGACACTAGAGAGAAGGAAAGAGTAAGAAAAAAAATGTGAAATACCTAAAACTTTCCTCTCAAGAGGAGCCTGACACTAAAATTTAAGTACAGGTGGAAAGCTAGACATGAGAAAATCAACAAAATCAGCAATTGAGTGAGGAATTGACTCTTAACATAAAGAAAAGAATTAATTCTTAAAATGACATTATATTTTGTTTGAGGCTTCTAGGATAACTGTTGAGTTTCACATTTGAATGTCAGGGTGAATGAGGTTACTATTTTACAGAGATGGAAGATATTCCTGGGATAGCTTTTACAATGGGATGTTGAGTTCATTTGTGGGTCGGTTGAGCTTAAAGTACCTGTGGAAATAGGCAGCTGGATCTGCCGTTCTATGCTCAGGCGTTGGGTTTCGAAGAAAGTCGTCCGATCATATTGGCACATACAGGCACATACAGGAGTGGGCATACAGGAGTTTCTTAAGACAAGTGAATAGAGTGAGAAGTAGAGTCTTACCCAAAATATAAGAGTAGGAAAAGTCCGGAGGCTGTAGAGGGAACTGAGAAAGGATGGTCAAGGGCAGAGCAAGTAATTCTTGTATCTTCCAGCTCTATATTCCAGTAGATTTGTCCTTCTTAGCTCCTGCCAGTCCTTTAGGAAAGAGATGAAACCTTGTCATTCATATGACCCAAACTGTGAAAGATTATCATGATGGGGCCTTGACATGCTACCATTAGAGAATGCAGGTGTTCATGAAAGCTGTATAGAGAATTTTCTTTATCAAAAGAAAGAGGGGGCAGCAGCTTCTCTTTGGTTCCCTTCTTTGGTCATCACTTACCACTTAAGTTTATTGGAGTAATGATATCTGTGGAGAAAGATGGATTGAACTGGGGTTGATGTCTAAGCATCACATCGGAAACCTGTTGATGTTAAAGCAAATGGTTTCTATCCGATTTAGAAAAAAGTTAAGGTATATCAAAACATCTTTTTCCAGTATCGGATCAGTATTCATGAGTCTCTCCTTTTTGTGTAAATCACACTTATGATTCATTCTGCTTAAACAACCTGTTTATTGATGAGTCATACATCACATGGTCTGAGAACTTTCTCCTACATTATTTTGGGACTTGCAGAGAACTTAAGGATGAGCACAAGACAGCAAATGACTCAGAGTCTTAAGGCAGTTTCATGATCTACCACCTGAACGGGGAGGGGAAATGTTTGATTTTACTTTTCATCAGCAGGACTCAGAGGGGACAGCTTGAATGCCTTAAAACTATTCTAAGGGATTGCTCTCTACATTTTAATGTGCATTGGAGAACTTATTAAAACACAGGTGCTTTTTAACCCATAAAGACGCACTTAATGTCTTTAACTCACTTAACGCACTTGAGCGTTGTGTGCTTCAAACTGGAAGTTACATTACATGGAGAGAGAAGTATATGTATGTGATTACTTTTACCATCTTAAGTTAGTTTTTGATGGGTTAGCAAGATTTAATAACCCATCATTTTGTGTCTGTATCACGGATGTGGGATTGTATTTCAAGAATCAGTGACCAGCAAATAAACTTCTTCTACAATTCACTGGTCTGCAAATAAATAAATAAATAAATAAAATGCAAGTGCTGACTCAGTAGATCCGTGATAGGGCCATGATTTTGCATTTGTAACAAGATTTCAAGTGACACTGATGCTGCTGCTCCGTGAGTAGTGAGGCTAGTCTAACGGGCCTGAAGGCTTTCTTCATTTGGCGGGGCACAGAACACATGTTTCAATATTTGCACCCAAATTATCATTCCGAACTAAGGATTTATCGTTAAGGCTTGTGCTCCTTCTCAAGACAAACTGCTTAGCTCCCAGCCCTTAATATCTGCGATACAAGAAGCTTTCAGAATAAGAATGTGGATATTGTCTCACAGTACATGTACACAGCTCTCGTGTTACGGAATACCAAATGACCGTACCGCGTTAATAGATAGAATTTTGTGGTTAACCTTAGAGCACTGGAGACATGTTAGCTGATTCCTGAATGTGATCAGTCAAGAGCATGAGTGGTGACCAGGCCGTGTAGTTTACTGAAAAGCAAAGGAAGTGAAAATTCCGACACAGAAGAAATTGGAGATTTGCTGGCTGTTCTGAGCTAGTATTCACTGGTTGTGTTGATCAAAACTGCTGATCAGTATTTTCTTCTACTCAGTGGGAATAAAAGTACTTTCTTCATAGAATTTTTGTGAGTTTGAGAATAGGTAATGCGTGTAAAGCCCTTTGTATTGAATCTGGCTAGTAAACATGAAACAAATAATTGCTGTTCCATCGAAGAAGGAACAAGGAAATGGAGGGGGTCAATGAGGAAGTGAGAGGAGCTGGTCAGTATTAGTTTTAGCCTGGGGAAATACATTATTGATAAGTGTTTAATATCTATATTTATCTATTTTGCACTGAAAGCAAAAATAAGGTTTCTGGATCAGACGAATTATTCACAGCAGTGATAGTCACAGCAGTGGTAGTGCTGAGTCCCCTGTCTTCAGTCCCCTTGCAGCAACATGAAGAAAGATGTTCTACATCTTTCTACAGGGGTTTATGCTTCAGGAACCCTGACATTATGAATCTGGACATTTATACAGGAGATAGACAGCTGCCCTGCTTCCCTCTGGAAAGAGGTTGGGGCGGGGGCGGGGCGGCAAACAAACAAAAACCCCTCTGTTCCTAATGTAAATGAATCCCCCCCCCCCACCGTGGAAAAGGTCCCTAAGATTTCACAATTCTTTGAAAGATAAACGGAATCCTTCAGAGTTTTAGCCTCCTTCAAAATGTGCATACATACCTCCAGAGAGATAAATCTGTATCTCTCCAGAGCGCTGTCTATTCAGTCATCTTTTAACCCAGATGCCAGTTTTCTTTGTTCATGCTGGGCCTTATGTCTTCTCCACATCTCCCCTGCCTGGGATTCCTGAACTTTCAGCAAAGTTCATACGAATCATGAAATTCTGGCTGTGATTGGGTTTCCCGTGGAAACTGGGGGAAGGACTAAGTTCCTTGTCCTGGTTGTTAGGAAGAAATAGGGAAAATATACCCAGACACATAGAATATACATACATATACATACATAGGACCCTCAGCTGACCTTAGAATTAAATACGTAATCATTAATAATGGAAAAAGAGGATGGAAAATCAGATGAATTTGAAAACGATTCCCACACTTATTCCTATCCAAGTGTATACGGTCCAGGACCCGGGTCACTTACCTGTTAGTACTCGAACTGGCACGTCTGACAAATGAGGGAAATTGATATCCTCCTGCTCACAGATTTCCTTGCGCCTCTGATTCTTAGACTTCAATATTTTTTTTAGACTTTAATATTTTTAACTGAAGTGCATTTTATTAGTGTTCTTTTCAAATGAAATTATTTTGAGCATTGATTTTTGGCACGCCTTTCCAAATACAACTCAAAATAACATTTATTTTTTAAAACATGTTCGATTACTTACATAATCTTCTTTCTGCCATTTTTAGTATTCTTTAATTAAATTTTGTTGTTCTAAAATGAGTCTAGGCTCTTTTTCCAAAATTTACAGGTTCGGGTTGGACCTGTATGTTTCCTGTGTATGATTCCAACAGTTCCTCATGATTTGTCTTTTCTTGCAGGCTCCCAGACTTCTTTATTTAGTGCAGTTGTATTGCTGCCTTGAAATGAACAACCTTTGTAACAATTAAATCCCTTTACAGAAGAAGGAATCTCTTCTCAGTGGCTGTGTTCTTTGTTTGGGTTTCATGATTCCAGATAGTTCGGACAAACTCCACAACCATGAATAGCATAAAAGTAGGTGTTCTGAGTGCAGTGAAGCAGAGTTAAGTTGAATATACGAAAATGTAGGTGAAGCTCGAGTCTTCAAAGTGGGGAAGAGAAAGGAGAAAAGAACCAGCAGTTAGAAGCACAAGTGCATGTGGGGACCTGTGTGCATTTGCATTTCATTTAATCATCATTAAAAACCTTGTCATAAAATACTGTAGTCTTCATATTACCCATGAGGTTCAGAGATTTCCCATGATTTGCCCAAGGTCACCCTGCTGCTAATAAGTAGGATGATGATTTAAATCTCCATTTGACTCTAAAACCTAGCTTCTTTCCATTAGATTTCACTTTCTTCAAGCCATGTGACCTGTTCTTTTGTGGCAACTTTGTTATTTATCAGATGACGTAATGGCCGCATACGCACTGTATCATCTGTAAAGTGACAACTGTGACTTACTGTTGCTATAATTGATAAAGCCGGGTAAGTCATTTAAGCTTCCTAAGGAACAATTATAAATAATTGATATGCACAATTATGCACTTCATTTTGCTCATGTAATTTTACTTCTCATGTGTGTATTTGAAGTAGCATTTTATAATTAATGCATTATTCCCACTGAAACACTAAACCTGCCCTTTCCATATTTTCTCAGTGAAATAGGAATACTGGCAATGTTTGAAAACTCATTTTATGATCTGGCTTGAGGCTTGTTGTTTGTGTGTGTGTGTGTGTGTATACACAGATTTTTTAGTAAAAATTAAATAGAACTTCTATAATTTGCTTTTTTCATGCTCTAATAAAGTATGAATTGATAAAATTACAATAATATTTTGATAGGAACCAAAAGTGAGTTCACTAAGCATGTTGTTAAAAAACGGTAAGTTTATTTAAAATGTCGTAGGACTTCTTTAAGAATGACTCATGTCAAACAAATCTTTCTTTGTAAATAGAAGACTTAAGGGTTAGGAAAATGTCATGGAGAAAACATCTTGACTTAGGCAGAACCAGCTGACAAATTTCTTATGATAGTCAGTTAAAAAGAGGAAAATGAACACAAGATGATTTTCCCAGCTTTGGGGATGACTAATGGCAAGGAGTCAGCTTGGAGAGTGGTTTCTAGCCCTGGGCCACAAGACTTAAATTTGGGGCTGTGTCTCATTGGGATTTCATCTGTACATTTTGATGCAGACAGATAAGATGTAAATTGACACAATGCTGAGTGAAATCAAAATATGACAAGGTAAGTTCACCTTAAAGAATTGACTCAAGTTGAGAAATTAACATTTATAGAATTGATTCAAACTTTGTATAGTTGGTTCAAACTGGAAAGTTAATACTTGATGAGTTTGAGTGTTAATTTTTCTCTTTGTTTGAAAAAGCCAGCTGTACACGTACATATTTCAGAAAACCTGATTTAACATTGGAGGGGTGGAAAAAATTTACCTTTCCCCCTTCAGGATCTTTGGCTGGTCTATTAATTGAAATAAGACAGATTAACAAGAGAAAAATAAATTTGATCTTGTATGTGTGGGGCCCCATAAAAATGTGAGACTCCAGGGGTGCCTGGGTGGCTCATTTGGGTAAGCACCTCACTTCAGCTCAGGTCATAACCTCAGGGTTCTGGGATCTAGCCCAGCCTTGGGCTCCCTGCTTAGTGGGGAGTCCATTCTCCCTCTCCATCTGCTCCTTTCCATCTTGTGTGCTTTCTCTCTCTCTCTTTCCCTCTCAAGTAAATAAATCTCCATGAGTTGGGCATCTGTTGGGCTCAGGTCATGATCCCAAGACCCTGGGATCAATCAAGCCCTGTATCAGTCTCCCTGAGGAGGGAGCCTGCTTCTCCATCTCCCTCTGCCTGCTGCTCCCGGTTGCTTGTGCGCATGCACTCACCCGCACACCCTCTCTCTCTCTCTCTCAAATATATAAGTAAAATATTTAAAAAAAAAAAAAAAAAGGGAAAAGAAAATGTGAGGCTCCAAAAGGCAGCCAAGTAATTAAAGCTCATAGAAAATCCTGAGCCAAGGAGAGGTGTAGGGGTCAGGGGAAGCAGGCATGGAAAGGTGAGAGGTAAAAAAGGTTATCCTGTTATGCAGGTGAGTTTCTAGGGTGAGCTGTATCTCTGGTAATAATTCTCTTCCTGGTGTGTGCCCCCTTTCCCAAATAAATTTAAGGCCATTGAGGGGGAGGTAAAGAGCTTTTCCTGAATCTGCTTGAGTTTATTTGCTTTTAGCTCAAAATAATCCTTATGCCAAACTGACATATTTTGGCGTGGTGAATTCTGCTTTTCTTCAACAGCAATTTGAGTAAAAAGAGATTCATAGATTGTAGTTTTAGGAGTTGTGGGGGAGGAAAAATAATATTCTCTCTATCTTACTAGATTTTTGGCTGCGATCCGCCCTGTAATAAAAGATGGATTAACAGGAGAAAAACAGAAGTTTAAATACATGCATACCTCCTGTGTACATGGGAGAGACCCCAGAAAACTGAACAGTTCCCTAATATAACCCAAGCCACCACTTTAAATACCATCTTCAACCGAAGATAAAAAGGTGTTTGGGGTGGGGGAGGCCAGTTACTGTGAAACCACCAGGTGGAGCACAATAAACAAGGGTAAGGTTGTTACGCAGATTAAACTGTTGATTCTCCATTGAAAGGAGTTTCTAGAGATTTAGTCGCCCTTTCTCCTACGGAGAGGGAGACACCCTTACACATAGAGATTGCCTTTATAAATGTGAACGTCTCTTACGAAAGCATAACTTCTCCATTTTTGAAGTTTTTCCTGTGTCTGCTGTTTCTTAAAAATAATCAGCCTAAAATAGCCCTTATGCCACCCCAGTATTTTGGGGTGGTAAATTCTCATCCTTCCCGTCAGAATGAACTGTTCAGTAATGTGGCATAGAAAACAAAAAAGGGGATATAATTTTAAATGATAAGGATCTCAGGGATACACTGTTGCTCTTGTCTACCCTAAGGAAGAAAGATTAACTGTCATCTGCATGGCTCCCAGAGGGTAGCTCTAAAACCAATGGGCAGATGTTCCAAGATCACTTTTTAGCCTTATATAAAGAAGGACCATATGAAAATAATAACCATAAAAGTAGGGGATTCTAAGACAACTCTGTCCTATATTTTATTTACTTGGCCCTTATAAAATAACACATTTATATTTTCTTTTTGCACAAAACCATGGTAATGTGTGTGCCATTCTATTTTACAGGATATGCCTTGCCACAGTTAACTTGTGTTTGCATTTTGATAGACTTCTGAAATGATTTCCTTTTTCTCCCTTAGTATTTCTACACTGCCCCAGTTGGGAGTGTCCCTTAGTAAGCCGCCCCGTGGAAGAGGTTAAAAATCTTGGCCATGGGACACCTGGGTGGCTCAGTGGGTTAAGCCTCAGCCTTCAGCTCAGGTCAGGATCTCAGGGTCCTGGGATGGAGCCCCACATCAGGAATCTCTGCTCAGCAGGGAGCTTGCTTCATGCTCCCTCTCTCTGCCTGCCTTTCTGACTACTTGTGATCTCTCGCTCTCTGTGTCAAATAAATAAATAAAATCTTAAAATAAATAAATAAATAAAAAGTAAGAATCTTGGCCATAAAGTCAGACATAGTCGGATTTAAATTCAGTCTTTACCAGTTACTATGTGATATGAGGAAAGTTGCTTAATTTATCGGAATCTTGGTTTCTACATCTGCCAACAAAAGATATTTTCTATATCACTGTGCTGTCCCAAGGATTAAATGTAGATAATGTATTTTTTAAATTAGGATACCCTTGAAACATAATAAATGTTTAACCAACATCTATTAATAGTAGCTGATAAGAGTGTGATAATTCACAATTTTGAAACACTTAGAAACACTTTTCTACATAATAAGTGGTAAATAAATAAAAGTGGATAACTATCATGTTAACTTGAAACAAACTGGTACTCCTGAGGTATCACACAAATCATTTATCCCCAGTCCTGTTCCTCTACCAACAAGCATAAACTCATGCTGTAGTCTCTCCTTAGTTTTCCTCGGGAAAGACAAGTTCATGTCACCATTATTCTTTACATTATCCTTCTCAGGAAGTGCAGTGGTAAAGAAGAAAAGATTCGCTCACTGTTGCCAGAGCACACAACATGTTTCTCGAGGGATATCATAAAGCCAAGCTCTTCTTTGAAAATCCCCCACAAATTATAAAACCAAGACGGGACATTTTTTCCCCCAGAGAATCACTGATCCCCACTGTGAGAAGATTTTTGCTTTACCAGCACTTTGGAAAAACTAAGGTTAGCAGATTGGTGGTTGATGTCTTAGGAGCATGGAAGCAGTTCCCTGAGGTGTGATGAGCTTAGAGAAATGGTTGATTTCAGTGAAAGTTGGAGAAGCAAGGCAAGGATTAACACTCAGTGGTTGAGATACAGGGTAGCCCAAGAGAGATTTCAGGGAGTGAACACAGATCTCAAAGGTGGTAAAGAAGAAACACATCATACAAACCAGGGGTAGGATACCAACATTCTGTCTAGACCCAAGTTATTACTTGGTTTTGTTCTTAGTTCTTACATGTTTCATTCTATTTTATCTTGAGTATACCCTGTAAGTTATATATTTGTTATCTCCATTTAACAAATGAACAAATTAAGGCCCAGACAGGTTAAGGAGCTTGCCTGAGATCTCATAGTTAGTAACTACTAAACCAAAGATTTGTCTTCTGTACAAAAGCAGGGGCCTTTTTGCTCTGTATCACCACTTTCTATGGATAAAGTGATCTACTCTTTTACAAACAGCAAAATTACTTCACCATTTTAGTAGGTATGAAAGTGATCTTCCCAAGCCCTTCACAGATCATTGTTTAGATTTGGTAAGACTTTAGCCACTAAGGTTATAGTTGGAGATTACTATAAATGTTACCCAACTTGAAATCTTAAAATGAAATAGTTTATAAGGAAGCAAACAAACAGCAGGCATTCTAAAACAAGTGTTTATTAGCCTGGTGATAACACCTGATTGGGAAAAATATATCCTCTTTCTCCCCCATAGGCTTTTCTTGGTCTTCATAAGGCAACTCTAAAAAATTTTGGAGGACATTTCCTAAATATGAAACTCTTGTTCAGAACTTGAAAAACATATAAGCAAGACTTATTTTTTCTCCCCAATCTATATTTCTGCCAAAGTTTAATCAGAAAATTCACGTACATATAATCAAAATTATTTAATTTTAGTGAATTTCCAGTGTGGGTTAGGCTTTTTTTCTTTTTTAATTTCCATTGCCTCCAATAAAACTGTGGTAGCATCACTGAATATAAATAAATTCAGTTTATTTTTTTTAATAAATTCAATTTAAATAAGTATTTCAAATATCTTATGCTGTTAGCTATAACCTGAAAGCAATATTATTGCAAGAAACTAAATTTCACATTGGCTTGAGGTCTAGGGTCATGAGAAAAAAAAATAATGAAACTATATGTAAATTAGTTCCCATATTTCAGAAGATTGTTTTTTTGTTTCTTTATTTATTTTTAAGCAAAACCTTTACCTATCTCTAGTTTCTTCTGTTGTTTTTTTTTTTTTCATATATGGATATAGTTTGTATCAATAGCAAACCCTCCCAGTCAGTGAGGGTATGGTAAATTCCTTTTTGCCTGTAATTGATTTCACATGTAGCTGGTCAGTCTGTTAGTTTTGGCTTAAGACTCCCAGTCTTTAGTCTCATTTTAGGAGGTCCCATTTCAATAACTTTATTATGGTAAATGGGCTACACCTACGGAAATTTATAACTTCTTTCTGTACCATAAGTATAAAGAAGAGGTTTCCTACATGTCAGCACTTCTTGGTGACATCTTCTGTGGCTGGGTCCGAATACAGACATTGGAGGATTCTACAGAGCATCTGTAAGGGAAAGTAGGAGGAGGCTACAGAATGAACATGATAGTTGTCATTCACAGATTTTCATAAAAGTCTTGTTGACCAAGTATCCTACTTTGAAATTAGTTCAGTTTGATTAGTTTAAACTGTATATGGTTATTCCTTTGTTTTTATAACCACCTTTATTTTAAACATTCCCATCAGAGATATATGGTCATGTTGTCTTTGTTTTTCCTGTTTTATGTTGTTGGATTTTCATTTTTGAGTACTTGAATGTGGGGATGAGAGGTTAGTTGATGATTCCATGAGAAAAGATACTGAGCAGTATACACACATCAAAAACAATAGAGAAGGGGTACCTGGGTGGCTCATTAGGTTAAGCCTCTGCCTTCGGCTCAGGTCATGGTCTCAGGGTCCTGGAATTGAGCCCCGCATCGGGCTCCCTGCTCAGCAGGGAGTCTGCTTCCCTTCCTCTCTCTCTGCCTGCCTCTCTGCCTACTTGCGATCTCTGTCAACTAAATAAATAAATAAAAATCTTAATTAAAAAAAAAAAACAATAGAGAAGACCAAAAACAAAAACAAACTGTGAATTGTGTAATTCTTAGAGATTTCTTTAAAAATTTATGGAAAGCTTCTGCCATCCTTAAACATGAAAATTGGTTTCTTCAGACACAACTAGGTGAATTTCTCCCAGTGGATACGCATTGGTGAGCAATATTCTATATAAGCTAAGATTTGCTTAGGAAAACAGAAACCACAACACTCCAGGTGTTTGTCCAAGAAAGGACAATACAAGGAATTATATGGGTATAAAGCTATAGAAGAGGCTGAGTAGAAGTCCGAACTATTGCTGGTTTAAAACAAAACGAAAGTACAAATGTGGCAGGAAGCTGGTGCTAATGCTCTCAGCTGTCTGTAGCACTGAAATAAATGATTTGTGGAAAGATTCAAGAAGCCTCTGAAAACCTCACAGTGCCAGCCACCCATGAGCCTAGCTTGGCCACTAATGAAAGCAAGTAACCTTCCTATCTTCTCCTTTCCAAATCTTTATTTCCATAAATGAGTCCATCTCCTACTAGCAGGAGAATAGAGCATCTAGTTTTCAGTTTTCAGATAAATCTAGCCACTTTGGATCTTTGTACATAAATGTCAAAGAGGACAGCATTGACAGCTATGCAATACGGAACACATGGGTCAACTCTCTAAGTCTTAGGTGGAATTATTTATTCCCCCAAAAAACTGGCTTGAGTAATATTGAATGACTTAGCATTCTAAATATTTATCCATTTTCATCCTGCCTCTTAACTGCAGAGATGACAAGATGGTATTTCCTTTCATTTACAAGATGGTATTCTGGTCAAAGCATATCATCCAAAGGGAGACATGATAGGTGCAATACCCAGGTGGTATGAAAGTTAACCTGTCAACCAATAGTATGTGAAACTTTCAGCTTTCCTTGGCCTTTTACAGGTATTTTTGTTAGCAAATCTGATCATTACATTAAAAGGCCAAGTAAACAGGAACATATTTCAATATCATGTTTATTTTGTTTTTGAAGGTAAAAGTTTAACCTTACACTACAGAAATGCTCTTTAAGCATTCATTATCTGATTCATTATCAATTGATGAGAGCAGTTAAGCATGTACATATATTATCAGTGGAAGGAACCTCAGAGCAAAGCTCACTGCTTTTTTGACTGAACTAAAACTATGTACAAATATTCTGTGTCCCCAGTAACTAATAATAATAGATAAAAAGTTATAGTGCTGCAACTTATCATTGTAGGACGTAGTAGATTCTCTCTGAAAGTTGTTTGTTTTTTTTTTTTTTAAGATTTTTTAATTTATTTATTTGATAGAGAGAGAGATCACAAGCAGGCAGAGAGGCAGGGAGAGAGGGGGAGGCCGGCTCCCTGCTGAGCAGAGAGCCTGGTGCAGGGCTTGATCCCAGGGCCCTGGGACCATGACCTGAGCCAAAGGCAGAGGCTTTAACCCACTGAGCCACCCAGGTGCCCCTCTCTCTGTAAGTTTTTATAGGAAAGATTGTATAGTTTTGCTGGGATGATTTGTAAAGTTTGAAACAAGGTTTCTCCAGACTGGCCCTAAGTTATCTCCTATTATTTCATTAACTTTTGGTAACTATCCTGTTAGGAGATAAAAACCTTCAAGGTGCCTAGTAATATATTGTGTAAATTTACCATCTAGATTTTGATTAGTTTATTAGTGTTTATCACTGAGAGAGTGATTATAGAAAAAAGTCAGTATTGCCCATCTTTTATCACTGCTATTCAACAGTTCTGGAAGTTATAGATTGGGCTTTCTCTGCCTCAGTGCTAATGCCATTTGGAGCCAAGTAATTCTTTGCTGTAGGAGGTTGTCCTGTGCATTGTAGGATTTTCAGCGGCACCCCTGCTCTCTATCCCTTAGATGCCGATAGCACCAACGCCAGTTGTGGAAACCAAAAATGTCCCCAGACATTGCCAAATGTCCCCTGAGGACAGAGTCCCCTCTGGTTAAGAATCATTCTTAAAAAAAAAAAAAAAATCATTTTTCTGGACAATGCAATATAATACCAAATAGAAATTGGGGAAAAAAGGCAACCAAAGGAGAGAGAAAATTACCGTTTTAGATAATGTAGTTGTTTATCTGGTAAAACCAAGGCATTCAGCTGAAAAGTCATTTAAATGAAAGACTACACTGAAGTAGTCAGAACTATATATAGAATCATAAATATATACAATCGATAACCATAAATAACAAGTTAGAAAATGGGACTTAGGAGTCCCTTTTATAATGAGTAACAAAAACAAAACAAGCTAGGAAAAAAGCAAGCAGGGAATGTATGGGCATTATAAAAAGAAAGAAATGAAATCATTTTGCTCTTCCAGATACTAAAGCATATCATAAACCTGTAGTAATCAAAGCCAGTGCTACATCAATGCCATAGCCAGCCAGTAGACCAGTAGAACAGAATAAATGGCCTCAAAACTGATTTTAATTCACATCAAAAATTAGTTTTTTTTTAATTTTTTATTTTTTATAAACATATATTTTTATCCCCAGGGGTACAGGTCTGTGAATCACCAGGTTTACACACTTCACAGCACTCACCAAAGCACATAACCTCCCCAATGTCCATAATCCCACCCCCTTCTAAAAATTAGTTTTGAAAAGTAGCATCATAAATCAGAAGGAAGGAAAGCTTATTTAATGATGCTGATATATTGATTAACCACTTGGAAGAAAAATGCTACATACTTCCCACTTTACATTTAAACAAAGTAACTGTTGACTCTTCTGTGCCATTTTGTGGATTCTCATTCTACCCAAGGGCCGGTTCTCCCTCTCTTTTACTAGTCTACTTGACTCTCACCATTGACCTTTACCTGGGCCACTACCTCCTCTGACGTCTACAGTCTCTGTTAGATTTCCCTGTTAGTGTGCCAGCGTGTGCTAGCTTGTACCATGGATGTCCATTTACTTCACTCTCTTCTCTGCTGAACAGTGAACTCTTTGAGGCTCCAGCATGGCAGACTTGTTATTGTAAAGTATATTTTTAAAGGAATCATTCATTTTTTAAAATTTTGATAAAATGCACATAACAGAAACTTTACCATTTTAACCATTTTTTAAAAAGATTTTATTTATTTATTTGACAGAGAGATCACAAGTAGGCAGAGAGGCAGGCAGATAGAGAGAGAGAAGCAGGCTCCCCACTCAGCAGAGAGCCCGATGCGGGGCTCGATCCCAGGATGCTGAGATCGTAACCTGAGCCGAAGGCAGAGGCCCAACCCACTGAGCCATCCAGGCGCCCCTAACCATTTTTTTAAGTGTTCCTCTCAGTGGCATTAGGTACCTTTCTATGGTTATGCAACCATCACTTCCATCCATCTCCAAAATGTTTTTCATCTTGCAAAACTGAAACTTCGCATCATTTAAACAGTAACTCCCCGTTCGCTCTTCCCCGAGCCCCTAGAAACCACCATTCTTTCTGTCTCCGAGTTTGATGATTCTAGGTACCTCATGTAAGTGCAGTAATACACTAAGTGCCCTTTTGTGACTGGTTTATTTCACATGGCATAGTATCTGTAAGGATTATCCATGTTGTAGTGAGAAGGCTGACTGAAATTCTATTTGTGTGTATACCCCCTTGTTCTCATCCATTTCCTCCATCAGTGGACACTTGGGCGGCTTCCACCTTTTGTTTATTGTGAATAATATTGCTATAAACCCATGTGCAAATACCGGTGTGTGTGTCCCTGCTTTCATTTTTTGTTTTGAGTGTATACCCAGATGCGGACTTGGTAGATATTATGAGGATTCTATCTTTTTTTTTTAAAGATTTTATTTATTTATTTATTTGACAGACAGAGAGATCACAAGTAGGCAGAGGCAGGAGAGAGAGAGGAGGAAGCAGGCTCCCCACCGAGCAGAGAGTCCGATGCGGGGCTCGATTCAGGACCCTGAGATCATGACCTGAGCCGAAGGCAGAGGCCCCAACCCACTGAGCCACCCAGGCGCCCCGAGGATTCTGTCTGTAATCACTTGAGGAAACACCATAATTTTTTTTTAATAGTGGCTATACGATTTTATATTCCCATTAATAATGCATGAGTTCCAATTACTTTATATTCTCTGCCAACACTTGTTTTTATCTGTTCACTTCTTAAACATTTTAATTCCAATATAGCTAACATATAGTTACATTAGTTTCATCTGTATAATATATCCGACTATGATTCGACAATTCTTTACATTATTCAGTGCTCATTATGCTAAGTGTACCCTTAATCCCCACCACCCAATTCACCCATTCCCTCACCCACCTCCTCTCTGGGAACCAACAGTTTGTTCTCTGTGGTTAAGAGTGTGTTTTTTAGTTTCTCTCCTTTTTTTCTTTGTTCATTTATTTCTTAAATTCCATATATGAGTGGATCAAATGGTATGCCTTTCCCTGAGTGACTTATTTCACTTAGCATTATACCCTCTAGATCCATCCATGTTTTTGCAAATGTCTATTTTTTTTTTGAATAATAATCATCCTAATGGTTATGAAGTGGTATGAATCATTCACTTTTATATCTTAGCAGTTAGCTGATTTGACTCACTCATTTGCCATAAGCAGACCCCGAGTCAGAGAATTCCTGGGACCTTTTCCAGGGTAAGAGGCTGCTGAACATGTTTCTTGACTCCTGGTCCAGTGCTCCTTCCAGCAAGGCGTACTGCTCCTCCAGGCACACAAGTAAATGCAGAGAGAGAGACAGACTAGAAACTTTCCACTTTCATGTCACTGTTGCCTGCCTTTTGCTTTGTGGTTGCACACAGTCTAATCTTTCACTATTAAAACAAAAAGAGAGAGAGAACAGGAAAATACGAGCTGATACAGGAAACAGTTATAAACATGTGCCTAAAGGGGATAGTACTGTATTGTGCACTTAACATTTTGCTAAGAGGGTAGATGTCATGTGAAATGGTCTTAATCACAATAAAAAAATGTTATAATATATAAAAAGCTGAGTGAGAAACATGAACAAATATTATTTCCTCTATAAAACAGTAGAGAAGGGTGAATTAAAAGTAATTCACACTGTTTCGACAATGAATGGTTAAGAGCAGAAGGAGTTTTCGTTTGTTAGCAGACTGTATGTGTGGGGCCTCAATGAAGTCGTTTGTAGGAAATTGCTATGTGTAAGAGAGCTGGCTCTGTTAGTGGGATGTGTATTTCCTATTGCTTTGTCATTTTCTATTAGTATGAAGAGATTTGGATTTGATTTTTAGAGTTCTCAAAATATTTGGGGATTCAAAGGTAATGCAGTCTGTGAATATGATAAAATGTGCCATTTTCTGGCAGCCTAAAACCAGCTGCAGGAGAAGCAGTACTTGTCTAAACATCCAGTCACAGAATTCTTTCCCTTTACTGGAATTGATCCAAACACAAAAATAACCCCTGCCACTTTCATGAATATATTAAAGCAGCATAAAGTAGCTATCCTAATGCCGGTGAAGACGACACCTGCCGCAAAGGCATGATCACTAGGAAAAAACAGAAGCAAGGAGATAAATCTGAGCTTTGGGTTTCCCTCCTCCCGTCAGTTGGAACAGCCTACATAGGAGCACAGCTCCTCCAAGCAGAGGTGGTGGTGAATCCCAAATCTGACGGCAGAACTCCCAGAGCATCATGGGTTTTCCCATCTTAAAACCTGTTAAGCCTTTTGGAAGTAACTTTCATGCCTCTCTAGACCATCGTCTCCAGGAAGACAGGAGTCAGGGCTCATCTGTGTCTCCCACACTATGCTCAGGGCCAGGCACATAGGAAGGAGACACTCTGTGACCATGTGCTGACCTTGTGAGTGAGTGAACATTGAATGTTAGCCAATAACATCTGAGCATGACTGGGAAAGTTCTATTTTTTTTTTTTTTTAATTTTGGAGTTTTATTTCTGGTCATAACACCAAAGTTTCTTTTTTGCTAATGTCCCAACACATCTCTTACTTTTTTTATTTTTAAATCTGTTTTTATTTTTTAAATTTCTGTTTTTGAAATGATGTCATTTAGATTAAAAACTAAAGGTATATGTGATAATAGGCAACTATCATTATCCACTTGGCGATCTTCCTGGGTCACTATTACAAAAGTCAGTTCTCACTGCTGCAGCTCCTGCCTTCGGAAGAAACACGGTGTAGCAGAGGTCATCCTGAATAAAAATAACAGGTATTTCTGAAGTCTTACTCTTTGCTTGGCATCCCACTAATAAGCTTTTCCTAGACTTCTAGCTTAATCTTTATAACAGGGCTGTGCGGTAGATGTTGTCATCATTCCTGTATTACATCTGAGAAAGCTGTGACTTAACTTGCTTGCAGATCTACCCAAAGTGACAGTGCTTCTGGGGAGTGGGACTTGGAAGCGGAGGCTGCTGGTCCTGGGCTTTACTGGTAATGCGATGGTCTCCAACTGCTCTCCTCTCTAAGCAGGGGATGCCAGGGCAGCAATGTTATAGTCCCAGCTCCTGAAACATCACTCCATGTACAACTAGAGCAAGAGCAAGAGCCAAAACCAGTATCTGTCCTCACAGTAGCATTTTGTGTGGCTCATTAGTGAGACTTCAGAAGCCTCACCTCTCTGATTTCCCTCATCTGTCTAGGACACTAGAAAAGTCCGAGGTAAGCAAGAGTGACGAGCAGCACAGCAAGCAGTGGTCCCAACACTTCAGCATCCAACGATTTCTTTATCCTAGAATGGGTCTCCTCTCTAACCCTCAACTAATTAATGCCTGTTAATGCTCTCAGACTTAATTCACATGCTACTTCTCCTGGGAAACCTTCTCCCGGTTCCCAAATGAATCTTTCCATTCTCTGTGCTCCCATTCTGTTCTACCTTGGTTTATTTGGGCAAATAATTGGAGTACTAGAATTCAGATAGTTTACCATCAAAAGCAGTCTTAAAATAAGTATGTAAATTATCTGGAAAATTTACTTATTCTGTAGCACTGTGTTTATTTTGGGAAATAGTCAATTAAACACAATATCCAGCCAACAGGCAGCTATGTAGGTGGGGTGCAATAATTGTGATTAGAAAATATTTATTGTTGAAATGAGCGAAATTTAGTTGAAACAACAATTAGCAAAAGAAATGAACCACAGGAAAAAAATACTCTAAAGTCCTATTCAAACACTTGGGTAAAGGACAAAAATATAAAAAACTTTTAATTAGTTTTTTGTTTTAGCATATTTGTTGCTTACGCAGGCTAAAATGGTAAGCTGCTCGAATTCTGATCTTCATTTGTGGTAACAGTTCCATTTAGAAAGCTGAGTCTAATCACATCTAAGTTCAATATCTTCCAGTGAGAGGGACTTGGTGTTCCTTTGTTTTTCTTTTAAATTTTTATTTATTTATTTGACCGAGAGAGGGAGGGCACAAGCAGGGGGATTAGGAGAGGGAAAAACAGGTTTCCCAATGAGCAGGGAGTCCCGATGGAGGACTTAATCCCAGGGTCCTCAAATCATGACCCAAGCCAAAGGCAGAGTCCTAACGGGCTGAGCCACCCACGCACGCCCTGCCTTCTAGCTAATTTTTTAAAAGTAGATTTGATATAAAAAGAAGGGCTCCATAAGTAATTCTTTGTGCCAGCAGAGTCAGTCATACCAGGGGACTGGGTGTATTCAGAGAACAGGGAGGATTTATGTGTTTTTTGAGATGCTCTGACTTCAGCTCTAGTGGGAGGCTTGGCCACCACGCTGTGTCTGCCTGGAGGGGAAGTGCTTGGCTGAACTTCCTGTTGTTGGAATTGCAGCAGCTGAGCTGGGAACCTGGCGGGTGCTTTCTCTATGACTCTGTTCTAAATAGTCCCTTCTCTTTATCAAGCAAATCGGTTTTGCCCGTGTTTCCCTCTCCACTATATGAATATCTTGTGTGGACAGCCAGCTCTGTTTCTATTCATAGGAAGTGTCCGTATGTGGACTTCAGGCCTAAACTTATTGCTACATTTAAAAATCAAAGTTGAGGGGCGCCTGGGTGGCTCAGTGGGTTAAAGCCTCTGCTTCAGCTCAGGTCATGATCCCAGAGTCCTGGGATCTAGCCCAGTGTCTCTGCTTAGCAGGGAGCCTGCTTCCCTTCCTCTTTCTCTGCCTGCCTTTCTGCCTAATTGTGATCTCTGTCTGTCAAATGAAAAAATAAAATCTTTTTTAAATAAATGAATAAAAAAAAAAAGTTGAGGGGCGTCTTGGGTGGCTCAGTCGTCAAGCATTAAGCATCTGCCTTCAGCTCAGGTCATGATCCCAAGTCCTGGGATCAAGCCCCGCATCGGGCTCCCTGCTCTGTGGGAAGCCTGCTTCTCCCTCTCCCACTCCCTGTGCTTGTGTTCCCTCTCTTGCTTTGTCTCTCTCTGTCAAATAAATAAATAAAATCTTTAAAAAAAATAAAAACGAAAATGAAAAATAAATAAATAAATAAAAATCAAAGTTGAATTCGGTATAGTCTGGCTCCCTAGAAATCTATAGGGACCTCAGAGACAGTAAATAGTAAGCCTTCCCAATAGATAGCATTTTGTAAGTTTAGCTGGTCATTGGCTGGATATATTTGTGAAAAACCACAAAGTAAAACTGCATCATGATTCTGATATAGTTTTGGAATATAGGTGACGTTTGGTGGGGTGGGGCGCAGAGTGGACAGCCAAGAAAGAACTCTTGAGACGTCTTTGATGCCAAGTGGCGGTTTTATTAAAGCCCGGGGACAGGACCCGCAGGCAGAAAGAGCTGCTTCTCCAGGCTTGTGAGGGGTTGGCCTGTTATGTGCTTGGTAGTTGGGCTAAGGAAAAAGGGAGGTTTTCAAAGAATTTTTGTATGGTAAACAGGACAAGCGATTGTCAAGTGAAGGTCATTTTTCCCTCCAGTAACAGCGTTAACAGACAGTTGGGAGTTTCCTCCGGAAGTTAGGTTATTGATAAGGATGCTTTTTTTTTTTTTTTTCCTTGTAAATCACTAGGATATTTGTAAACGGAGGGAGACTCCTGTCTTGCTGGACTGTAATCTCTATAAATTAACTATTTGTTTTTCCCTTCCCTTAGCTTTAGGGCAGTGGGGAGTGTCTGAGGAATGTTGCACAGATCCCACTGGGGGAGGGACGGGAAGGGGGGTGTCGGGGTGTCAGCGGGGTGTCAGCTTGTGCTCTCTCCTCAGCTGGCCTTCTGCTCCTTCGTCTGTTCCACGCATTCTCTGTGTCTTGAGAGATGATTCAGTGACTCTTGCATTTTCAAAAGATAAAAGAAATACAGCTTTTCTGGTGGGTAGAGGTGGCCAGGGCCTGTATTCATCCTGAGGTTTTCAGATACGACATTCATTTAAATCGCATTAAATTCATTAGTATAAATATTTCGTATCTCTTGACAGTAATGACATTGTTAGGTTCTCCGTTTATTTAGTTCCACATGGTTTCTAGAAGCCTGAGTGGAGTCAAGGGGGTGGATCATTTTAACTTGCTTCTCCAAATAAAGAATAGCACCCTGGATATCAAAGAATGTTTCCTTCTCCTCTTCGGTGCCCTTCCGCACTAATCAGAGTTCTGGGAATGCAGTGGGTGTTTCATAAACATTTCCTGACATCTTAGGAAAGAAAGTTTTTCTAAACCAGGAGAAAAGAAATTATAGGCATAACTAGAAATAAATTCTTATGTAGTAAAAGTAACCCTGAAGTCTTATGCATTAAAAAGTAAAACCAAAACAAAACCTTTAATGCTATTTTGTTCTTGTACGATTTCTATTCTTGTATTTTTTAAAACATTATACTCTACTAAAAACAAAATGTATACAGTCTCTCGCTTCTACCCCCAAGCCATGAATCTTGCTATTCTTGCCTACAGCTCTTTATTTGCCAAATTCCTCTTTTTACCTGAGGGCCATTTTCACCTTCCATTATTGACTTTTCATTTTTCTTTAGGGTTCAACTCAAATAGCATCACTTAAGCTACCATCTGTATTAATACTTGATATTTTATGCTAAAATTTCTCTTCCGCATTACCTTAAGCTCCCTTAAGGGCCAAGTTTATGTCCTGTTTATCTTTCTTTCCCAGTGCCTGAAATGTAGTAAACATTCGGTAAAAATGTTTAAGCCTAAATGCCAGTTTATTTATATTTGTATCTATATTTATATTTCTATCATAAGTTTTCAGTATCCCAGAATGCTATTTTCTTGTTAGATTCTCTGTAATATCCAATTCCTAGGATCCATCAAGTTATCATTTCTGGACACACTTACCATAATTTCCTCTGTGTCAGTGGTTATTAAACTTGACTGCACATTGGAATCACCTGGAGTATTTTAAAACTTAGTCATCATAAAACTTAACAACATTATGTATACCCCAAATGATGTACCAAGGGGCTACAATATCACCCCTGTGGCATTCTTCCTAAAAGGGCATAATCCAGTCTAATTATAAGAAAACATTAGATAGATCTATTTGAGAATCATTCTACAAAACAGCCAGCATTCTTCAACATGGCTAATTTTATGTTATGTGAATTTCATTTCCAGTTTCATGATCTAATGCAGGATCTTGAATTAGACCCTAAACCAAAAAGTGACCACTAGTAGGAAAACTCATAATATTTGAATAATTTTTGTAGATTACTTAAAATATTCTTTTAATTTCCTGTATTTGATCATTCACAATATTACAGGAAGCTGGGTGAAAGTTATATGGTGATAATCATTATTTCAACGTTACTGTAAGTCTACAATTATTTAAAAATAAAAAGTTGAAAAATGTTTTTATTTTATTTATTTATTTATTTATTTTAAAGATTTTATTTATTTATCAGAGAGAGAGGGGGAGAGAGCGAGCACAGGCAGACAGAATGGCAGGCAGAGGCAGAGGGAGAAGCAGGCTCCCCACTGAGCAAGGAGCCCGATGTGGGACTCAATCCCAGGACGCTGGGATCATGACCTGAGCCGAAGGCAGCTGCTTAACCAACTGAGCCACCCAGGCATCCCGAAAAACGTTTTTAAAAAAAAGTGATTTATGTCACCTCTAAATGTTCTGATTTAACTTAGCCTGGGTTAAGACTTGAGCAGAGGGACTTAAAAAAAAATCTTTCCCGGTGACTCTAATGGACAGACAAGTTGAAAACCAGCAATATAAGCCTTGACTACCCAATGGAATCACCTGGGAAGATTTTTTTTAAATTTCAAAAGTTTTTTAAAATCCCAAAAGTTAATCCTTCAACTAGATTAAATCACAGTATCTAGGTGTTGAGTCAAAGCACTGATATTTTTAAGAAATTCTTTGGACAGCTCTACTCAAGTCATGGTTGAAAACTGCTGCTCTAAGCTAATATTCCCAAATGTGCATGATTGTAGCATATCCTGGAATGTTCCATGATTGTGACAATGGTCATGGGCATTTTAACGTAGAGGTTCCCCACTCCAAACCTACTGTGTCAGTATTCAGAGGACCAGGAGTATTTTAATATTTATCCAAGCTGAATTTTATGACCACAAAAGTTTGGGAAACACTACGAACTATCTAGAAATACTGAAGTTGGTCCAGATTCTGCCAGTAAAGTTTAAGGCCCGATTAAAAGACTTTTCCTTAAAGGTAGCAGTGGAAAAAGGAAGGTTAAAGCAATGGACTTCCTGATAAATTCCCCAACTTTGCTGGAATATTAAGTTTGGCCATTATTTACTCAACAGTGATTTACTTGACATAGAGTATGGGAGGGTCAAGTCCCTGATTTCACAAAACTTGAATTCCAGGGGTAGAGGGAAACAAAAAGTAAAATTCTAAATGAACATGATAATTTTAGATATATTGTGCCTGAAAAGTAATTTTTAGTCCAAATGTCCATCAACAGATGAATGGATAACCAAACTGTAGTATATACATACAATGGAATATTACTTAGCCATTAAAAAGAATGAAGTACTAATACATGCCACAATGTGGGTGAACCTCAAAAACCTTATGTTAAATGAAATAAACTGGAACCCAGAAGTCACATATTGTATGGTTCCACTTATAGGAAATGTGCAGAAAAGGTAAATCCATAGAGACAGAATATAGATTGGTATTTGCCAGGGAGTGAGGAAAGTGAGATGGAGAGCACCTGCTTAATAGATTCCTTTGAGGTCATAAAAATATTTTGGAAGTAGATAGAGGTTGGTTGCCCAGCATTGCAAATGCACTGAATGTCACTGAATTGTTCACTTTAAAATTGTTCATTTTAAGGGTGCCTGCCTGGCTCAGTCAGAAGATCATGATGTGATTCTTGATCTTGGGGTTGTTAAGTTCGAGCCCCATGTTGAGGGTAAAGTTTACTTAAAAAAAAACTACTCTAAAATTGTTAATTTCAAGTTATGTGAATTTCAACTCAATAAAAATAATGTTTAAAAATTTAACATGGCTACACCATAGAGAAGGGTGGATAATGGGTGGATACTTCTGATTGGGCCATCAGGGAATTATCTCCAAAGAAGTTATTCTTTAATGACATAAATGGTAAGATCCAAGTCATGTAAACATCAAGGAGTAGAGAATCCCAAACACCTGGAGTAGCAACTGCAAAGGCCCTGAGATGGGAATGACCTACACATACTTTAAGAGGGGAAATAAGGCCAATATAGGGAGGAAGGGGGGAAATAGAGGAAATTACGAGAGAAGATTGGGTGGCTCATATTGGAACTCATAGACAGTAAGGCATTTAAACAATCATCATCTGAACCCAGTTACACTTTTTTTAAAAAGTTAGTGTGTGTGAAGAATGGATTGTTGGATATACGCTGGAATCGGAAAGGCCAACTAGGATGCTATTTCAGGATAGCAGGGAAGGTAGTAACTTGGGTCAGAATGACCGTCACAGAGAAAGAGAGAGACGTGAATGGCTCAGAATCTCTTTGAAAAGACCATTGATGGAGCAGATGTAGAGATAGGAGGGCAGGGGAGAGGAACAGGTTGGGGGGTTGGAAGTATCTAGGCACAAGTTTCCCTCTTCCAGACGGGGTAGAATTTTCAGACAGAAGGGGAATTTTTCAGGAGAATGCTTTTGTTTAGCACCTTTCAAGCGCCATGGTGTCTTGGTGGCCCTAAAGAATTCTGTGTTTGATCTTGATGATCAATGTCAAGGGCATCTTTGGAGCTCCCTTATTAAATGCTGAAGATGAGTATCTATTTCAGTTATTAGTCATGCCTGGCTTTATTCTAGGCAGGATAAGATAGGTGTCTTGTTTAATTACCATATCATGGTTTGTTGTTGTTGTTTTCTTTTTTTCTTTTTTGGAGCCATGTGAGAATTAGTAATCAAGATGAATATTTAACACAAAGATTCTTTATGTGCTTTGAATTCTCATTGCCCAAAAACATGGAGAGTAGAAAGAAACATTAATGTCTTTCTGTAGAAACCACTCAGTCCAGGTGTGCTGGGGCTCTTTGCCTGCTTCTCGCAGCCCCCAAGAGCATCCGGTTTGTGAGCCACCTGCTCCTTCCTTAAGAGTTCATTAGGTGACACCTTTGCAGAGGTGGCACTGACCCTTTCCTTGAACCGCAGCCCTCTCCTCTCCCTCCCATCTCTGGTCTTCAGTGATGGATGGTCTGCAGATCCTTGGAGAGGGAAAGTATGGCAGCTCCGCGTTTGGTCTGCACCAAAAGAGGGCAGGCCATGGGGTCCCCACCTTGTTTTTCTCACGTATACTCTCTTCGGACAGTGATACTTCTTTGAGGAAGAGGTGACATAGAGTTCCCCTTCTGGGGATGGCTCCTGCTTGTTAACCTGATGACTAAAAGCATTTGGAAGGAAGCGCAACTATAACCATACTTCCCTAAGTTGTCCTTTTATAACAACTACAGGTCTGATCAGGGATCTTTCCAAAGGATGAGCATGACAACCCCTTCTTTATTAACATATACTTGTTCTTGGGGTGCCTGGGTGGCTCAGTAGGTTAAGCCTCTGCCTTCGGCTCAGGTCATGATCCCAGGATCCTCGGATCGAGCCCCACATCGGGCTCTCTGCTCAGTTTGGAGCCTGCTTCCCCCTCTCTCTCTCTGCCTGCTGCTCTGCCTACTTGTGATCTCTCTCTCTCTCTGTCAAATAAATAAATGAAATTTTAAAAAAATTAAAAAATATATATACTTGTTCTTACCATGGGTGTTTAAAATGAAAAATAAATGTTGTGTCCTATTTGAACACATTTGAGTTTTCTGTATCCAACAGAAATAATTTTCCAATCTCTTTGCTTTGAAAAACTACCAGCACATGCTGACAAATATGGGCTAATAAGTGTTCTTGTCAGAAAGTAGTTGAAGCTGACATGTTTTTTTACCCCTTATGTAGAAAAATGAATTCTGCCTATACCAATTATGTGTTAAACCAATAGATTATGTCTAGATTCATGTCTAGATCTGTCAAACCAAAACAATTTACCAAAATGTAGTTTAATTTCCCCATGGCTTGAGAAAATAATGTGTACATATCCGTATCTGTATCTGTCTACCAATCTATCTATGTCCATTCTGGGCCTATCTATTAATGATATGATGGGAATCAAATAAACTCTGAGAACTGAACATTCTGAGTAACTTTCCTTTTCCAGTAGAGGGACTTACCGTATAATGCTCTGGAACTGGAATTTTGCCACCAAGTAGCTTAGCTGATGTACTGAAAAAAATTAATTGCCCTTGTAAAAGTGAGTATTTTACTCCAAGAATGTATTTTCCTTAAACAGCTTTTTGATGGGATCAGATCTACTGTGAATGTCCTGATTCACATTGTGCATAAAATGAATATGCTGGTTATAGTTAATGAGTCTTAGGATCTATTTTCTCAAATGATACTGAGGAGGCTTATTTCCAAGGTTTCAATTAAATGTGAACTGAAAACTCTAACCTCTGCTTTTGATGAGTTTAATAAAATATTGGAGGACAAGTTCTGACCTGCACTGCATGCTCTGGTTTGAAAAAAACTTTGCCACAGAGAAGGAGTTGATTGTGGAAATAATGATAAAGTGGCGGATGAGTAGGACTGACAGGCAGGCTGCAGACTAAGGATACATTGGAATGGTACATTTGCTCATCTATCAGGATATGGGTTAGAGAATGCCACAGTGTGGTTTTCTCCCCCACCTAAGGCAGTTCTAAATTACTTCTTTTGGCCTAAGTTCTACAAGTTCCTCAGCAGGGGGAGCCAGTTCGCGTATGGATAAACCCTTCTCTTCTCCCCGCCAGCCCCCCACCCCCACCCGCCACCTTTGGAAAGTAAGTTCTGTGCAGCGATAGCATTAACAAAGAACAAAAACAGAACAGTGGAAGTTTTCACTGTGGGGCTGAGATTGTTAAGGAGCAAAAAAAATGTTTGGGGAAATGTTAACAGATGCAGCAGGGGGAAATTCTCCAAAGATAACCAGCTCCCCAAGCCTTGCAACAAAATGCAAATTCTTGTGAGAGCCAGCAGTGTCTGAGAACTCTGCAAAACACAGCGCTGGGCGTGACCCCTGCCTGTGTCTCCCACAGCTGTTCCTGGGAGCAGAGGTTGTGAACCAGAGAGAAGAGTAAAAGAGTAAAAGGAAGCAGGAAGAACCGGATTGAATCCACATTTCCATTCCCTTGTGCCTTGAGCATAAGCAGTTTGGAGGCTAGTGAATAGGGAGGTATCACAAATGCGTTTTGTATGGTGCTTTCATTTAAGACGGTCAGGCAAGCCAAGTTCTCATCATGGTGGATTGAAGAATACAGAGTTTTACGTTTAAGACGATGTGGTCTCAGCATCAGCAGCTGCGGAGCTATGCCGAGCATAGATGTTGGTAGGTGTTGGTATGACAGGATCTGTTCCAGTCCTGGTTCTGTCCTTATCTGCGCGAGCTGGGGCGGGGGGAGAGCGGATACTGAGTATCTTCCCCCTTACTTCATCTGTAAAACAGCGTACGGAAGGATCCAGTTCATAGATTCGTAAATGCAGTGAGATTGTGCAGAAACAGCTGAGCACAGTAGGATGTCCATGGGCCTTGAGAAACAAGGCACAAAAGCTGCCCAGAAGCCCCTTGTTAGGCACGTGGACTGACTAACACCATGCCTGTGCTTTACATAATCTTTCCTTTTGGGTTATGTAAACGTCCGTGCTGGTGCTGCTTCTCAGTCGGCTTTCCTGCGTGTGCTTCCCTGCTGACTGTTCTAACTCACTGGTTTCCTAACAGCTAGTCTGAGCTCTCCTTCCATAGCTCCGGGCCCTGGCTTCCTGTTCTCTCGGCTGAAACTGAGCAATTCCCTTCCCTCATTAATTTTGTAGCCATGAAGCTATTTATGCAGTCTGAGCAAATACCCACCTGCGGTTTCCTTTTTCTCTCAACTGATGTGAATCAAATTCTTTCCTTTCCTTGTCACACATACCTGTAAACCCCAATTCCTTTTTCTGTTACTGCCTGTTCGGATTGTAGTTGATGAAACATTGTCTGCATTGAGCCCTTCCAATTAATTAATTAGGATTTTGTTTTTTAACGAAGGAGCTATAACCCATTACCTAAAAAGCTAATCAGTAGGATTTAAAGAAGCCTTCCCTTTTATGCTACTTAAAACCATCTTGAGGGACGCCTGGGTGGCTCAGTTGGTTAAGCAGCTGCCTTCGGCTCAGGTCATGATCCCAGCGTCCTGGGATCGAGTCCCACATCGGGCTCCTTGCTCAGCAGGGAGCCTGCTTCTCCCTCTGCCTCTGCCTGCCATTCTGTCTGCCGGTGCTCGCTCTCTCTCCCTCTCTCTCTCTGATAAATAAATAAAATCATTAAAAAAAAAATCTTGATATCTTGCTGTCCTTAATAAGGTAGCTGAAAGCATGGAAAATCATATCATATATAGCTTTAAGTTAGTGCTTGGTTTAGTTTTTGTTTTAAGATTTGCTTATGTATTTGAGAAAGAGAGAGAGAGACAGCATGTCTGAGTGGGGGAGAGGCTGAGGGAGAGGGAGGATCTCAAACTCGGGCTGAGGTGGGACTGGATTTTATGACCCTGAGATTACGACCCAAGCCATAAGGAAGATTCAGAACTTGACCAACTGAGTCACTCAGAGCGCCCCCGTTAGTACTCAATCTAAAATGAAATTTAATTTAAATTTTATTTATACAAAGCATACAGTTAAGGATTATGTTACCGACAGAGGCTAGTGTTCTGGCCTAGGTTTCTTCTAAATGATGACCGTGAATGGCAGTTAACCCAAGTATTCACATTTCCTGGACCTGTTCATTATCTGAGCCATAGAATTAGTAAAAAAGCCCTTCTCAGTAAAACTGCTGTTTGTGGAATTCTACTTAATTATTGGAAACAATCTTACCGTGAGACAGCTCCCAAGAAGAGAAAGACGGCCATATCTCCCCTAGATTCTGTTTGTTGAATTCATCCCATAGGATCCCTTCAGACTCTGTGTTATCTTAGCTAAGCTAAGAGGCAACAAGAGCAAACCCTCAGAGTCATAAAGAAGAGCAGTTATCCCGTACGGGGGTCAGATGCCACTCAGGTTCGTGGTGGAAACCTCCTCTCTGAGGTAGGATCTTTGACTTGTCCTGCTTATTTCAGTCTTTATTTATTTATTTATTTATTTATTTATTGAGAGAAGAGGCTTCATCTTAATAAAGAAAGGAAAAGTCAATTAGGAGTAATTTAAACATCTCCAACACAGAAACTGAATTGAAAATCGAAGACACGTCAGTGAACTAAAGTATCTCACATGTTACTGTAGATGTTAACCTCAGTGATCTGAAGTTAGATGGAACTGACTGAATTCTTGGATTTTGTGACTTTGAAGAAGTCATGTCACCTCTCCAAACATCCATTTCCTCGTGCATAGAACGGGAACGACTGTCACTTCATAGAGTTGCTATGAGAAATATAGAAGGGGTAAGCTGCTAATTCTGGGACATGTGTTGGCGGAAAAGCTTCCTTCTTGGAACAGGCCGCTGTGGGGAGAAGAAGCACCATAGCCCTTTTTGTATCAGTTGCTGCTGATGCATAACAAACACTCAAAAAGCCAGCAGCATAAAACAACAGCCAGTTATTGAGCTTCTACTTCTTTGAGTTGGTAATTTAGGTAACACTTACGGGGTGGGTCTTCACGCCTCCTCTGAGCTCCTTCATGCTTCCACAGTTGGCGCAATCAAGATTATGGAATTTTATGAATGTTTTAATATTTTACCCCTGTTCAAAGTGATATTTGAAATATTTAGCAATCCCTTTGGCAGAGGCTTGGGCCAGTTGAATGCAGGTGCAGGGCTGGGTCACCAGCCTGGATGCCCCCTGCCAGGTGATTGTCAGTCCTTTAGTTCCTGAATCGCAGTTGGTCTGAAGGGGCCAGTGGAGGAGCCTGGACTCCAAGGGAGAGGACCCTCTGGGAACTGGGCAGTAGCTCTATATCATCCAGTACAAAAGTAATTCTGATACAAACTGGTTGATTGTTAGCCCTGGCTCATCCATATTACAATCTTCCTATCCAGGTTGCCCCAAGACTCTTGATATCTTATCATTAATATATGTTACCCTGAAATTAACACTGCTGCCACCTACATCTTCATACACCAAGAATACTGCTTCCATCCACGTGTCTCCCCATCTGACCTCTCACAAATTCCAGTAAGCCCACATCAAGAATAAATACAAGTCATACAAATACTCCTTAGTAATTAGACAGCAGTTCTTTTTTTTTTAAAGATTTTACTTATTTATTTGATAGAGAGCACAAGTAGGCAGAGAGGCAGGCAGAGAGGTGGGGTGGGGGAAGCAGGCTCCCTGCTGAGCAGAGAGCCCGATGCGGGGCTTGATCCCAGGACCCTGAGATCATGACCTGAGCTGAAGGCAGAGGCTTAACCCACTGAGCCACCCAGGTGCTCCGAGACAGCAGTTCTTAATTAAGGAAATGATAGCAAAAATAGGTAGCTTGAAAAACCATATTGAGTATTGTATTACCAAAATCATCATATTTGTCAAGTGGGACAAAATAAGCCCAATTTTTTTTTTCATAATAGAAAATAAATATGAAGTTGGTGGAGATTCTCCTAAACACACAATTCTCGAACTGGAAAGAGACACACACCCTATTTCAAAAGGCATCGTGGATAAAAACCATTAAGGAACATAAAACTGGAGGTAAAATGGAGGAAGCCAGAACCTCTGGGTTGGAACCCAGGAGTCTGCACTTGGAACAAATAATTCTTACTGGCACTGAAGCTGGAAAACCTAATGGCTACAGGTTGCCCACTGTATTGAAGAACTGCTCTTATAAAAGGACACTAACCTGAGTAATCAAGAGAGGGCAGGGCTGGCAGCTTGCTAGGGAAAGTTCGAGAGATCCACTGATTACCGAAACCTCCCCCTTAAGCCTTTTCCGATAGCACTGATGCTTCCTGGTGACTTTTTCTACTTCTGTTGGAGTTGTATAAAGCTGACCAGGTTGTCCACAGCAGGCATCGGGAGGCAGTCACTGTCCTGAACGTGGACAGATAACCTGGAGGGGCTCTCCTGAAGCCCGTGTGTCCCTGCAAGTCCTATCTGCTGATCAGGGGCATCGGTCCCATTGGTGTACTATTGGTGTAGGCTCCAGATCGTATCATGGCGGTAGCCACTTGCTTCTGGGTCATGACTGGTGGATCCCACCCTCTAATCAAACCACCCTCCTTCAGCCCATTTCATTTTTATTCAGTACACTGCAAAAAGCTTGACTTAAGGGACCTGTATATCGTACCTTTCAGAAGATTTTTTTTTTTTTTCACACTCTCTGTATCACATAGGGTGCAGGACAAGGAAGCATGAGACAGCGTTGGTCGTCTTTTATCAATGCTTGTTCTGCAGATGGAGGTACATGGGATGTTGTCTTTATTGAGATTCAAAACAGGTGGACCAAACACTTCAGCTAGGTTCCTTGAGTTTTAAGATTACTCATGGCTCCAACAGATGCTTTGCAGTTTCATCAGGACCATATGCTTTATACAGAGGCAGCCTCGTAAGGAAGATATACTTCCTTTGATGCCACAGCTTTCATTTTGTGCTTGCCTCAGTGAGGAAGGAATTCTGATATACTTTTCAGGCTCATCTGTTTACATTGTTTTGTGTGAGTAGACTGCCATGTAATTACCCAAAGAAGGAGTTATTCTCCAGAGATGGACTGCCAAAATTCATTGTATTACCAAGTACAGATGCTATTAAAACTACTAAAGTGGGGAACATTTGGAAGCTCATGTTGGTCTGTCACAGTAGTAAATATATTCCATAATTTGGAAACCATGTCAACAATGCATGTCTTCAAAACACACAGTATTTAGGAAGAGTTGATAAAGATAATGGAACCAAAATAATTAAAAATAAAAAAAGTTCTGTGACTCTCCATTTCAGTTAGTTACTAAATCCAGAATATCTTCAATTAAAATGTAAATGGAATTAATTGCACGAAGCCATCTATCTGGATAATATGTGATCATTGAATAATTTGCTAACAGGCACTGAACAGTGGCCAAAGGAAAATAAAATTATTGCTTAATGATTCAAATTATGATATTTTATGATAACTTCTCTCTAGTGCTGATGGAATATGACCCTGGACAGGTTTTTCTTAGTCCCCTCCAGAGTCATTGTGTTCCCACGTGTAATATGAGGAAATGGGGATGTAGGATCTGTAAGATCCTTTCCTTTACTTATTATATCTGGTTTTCTCTACCAACCAAGTTAATGAAAGAAGAACTAATTTTGAACTCAGATATGAATTCAGATATTGTTCCCTTACTTCCTAAGGGCATGAACATGATAACCTTCTCCAGTTTCTTCATGTGTGACAAGTAGAGAAAACCTCCCTCATGGAATTAGGATGAATAAAGCAGTAGTTAAAGCTCCGTGTTGAGTCCTTCACTTATAACTCATCAAGTCTGCAATAAATTGTATTCCTTTTCTTATCCTTCATCATTTTAGATGTCTCAGATCTGCCTTTTCAATGAAACCTTCTGGCCACCGACCTCTGATCCCTACAGAAAAAATTATAATCCTGAGACAATACTAAAAGGATGAATAAAATATAGAGCTATAGCTGATAAGACCTAAAAGATATATAATTTTATCCCCCCTGAATTGTCTTGGTAAAAAGAATGGCATCATCTATTGAAATAGTTGTCCTACTTGGTGTTTCTTTTTTGGTTTGTCTTTGAGGTCTAACATTGGCCTTAATTTTTTGTAAATGAAATATATCTGAATTACAAGAAGTAGCTTGATTCCTGCTTGTTGAAAAATCTTTTCTCATTGCTCCTTTTCAATATGTTTTCATTATATCTGGCTGTTACACATCAAAGATTTTAGATTAAAAATAACATGATTATTTGCTCATCATACAAAATACTAGAAAATATTTTTAAAAATAGAAGAAATGAAGCATAAACGCACTCTCCAAAGTGAACAACTTTAAATGCAGTTTTCCAGGTTTCTAAACTACAGGGGAACTCTGTATACACATTGACAAAACAGGCTGATACTATGTGGTTTGAAGGTAAGCAGCAGAGTATGTGCTCTGCAAGGGAATATGCTTTGACTTGTTGCTCTGTTCTGTTGTTGCAGCATCTAGAACATGCCAATCACAGAGTATTTATTTAATTATTTATTTGAGGGAACGGCAGAGAGGGAGGAAGAGGGACAAGTAGACACCACGCTGGGTGTAGAGCCCAATGTAGGGCTCAATCCCAGGACTCTGAGATCATTCCCCGAGCTGAAACCAAGGGTCAGGAGCTCAACAGACTGCGCCATCCAAATGCTCCAGAGTATACTCAGTACCCTTTTTTTTTTTTTTTTAAGATTTTATTTATTTATCAGAGAGAGAGAGAGGGAAAGAGAGTGAGCACAGGCAGACAGAATGGCAGGCAGAGGCAGAGGGAGAAGCCGGCTCCCTGCCGAGCAAGGAGCCTGATGTGGGACTTGATCCCATGATGCTGGGATCATGACCTGAGCCGAAGGCAGCTGCTCAACCAACTGAGCCACCCAGGCATCCCCTCAATACCCTTTTGAACCTAACTTATCCTCTGTATCTTTTTGGGCCAATAAATTGATTCTGCAGCATCATTTTCAGTGACTATGTAGTATTCTACAGTATAGATAAATCACACCTAACTCAGTAGATCCTCTATTATCAGACTTGTCAGGTTTTCTTTTTGTTCATTCCTGCCTGTAGTAGTATTTTAATCAATATTCAGACAAATAAAACTATGCCTTTCTTCTTTATTATTGTTGGGGTAAATTCATAAAAGTTGAATTGCCAAGTGCAAGTTATCTATTCACAGTTTTAGAGAATTAATAAATATACTACCAAATCATTCTCTAAATGTTTATATATTCTATATATCCCATCCGTCAGATGTTTACATCTATATATAAATGTCAATTCACAATCCAGTCAACCGAGCTTGACTCTTTCCCTTCACTCACACAGATAGTATGTATATGCTGAAAAAAAAAAATAAATAAAAACCAGTTTTTATTTTTATTTTATTAAAAGGTTATTGCATATGAATGTTGTAAATACCCATATTCTGCATTTGCTGAGATACAAGGTCCTCTAACCCAGCAAGGGTAAAGTCTTGCTAAAGTAATGTAAAGAGTTTGATAGTGCCCATTGAAGTAATCCCAAGGTGTTATGAAACCCAGAAATGCTGTAAAACCTTGTGAAATATCTGTAGCCTATTAAGAGTTCTCGAACTCTCATGGAATCAAATATGAAATGTCTGTGTGGGAGCTGTTTTTCCAAGGTAAATAGATTATTTATATCTCTAGGTGCAAATGCTTAGAAAATAACCAGAACATGTTACAGCTAAATGTGGCCTTACATAATTTTCACAGCTCCTACTTTCCTGTCAGGGCAATGTCACGGTGTGGCTTTGATGGTTTGATCTGAGTTTGACCCCCGGCCATGATTCTTGCTTACATTTTTAACATCCACTCTTACGTGAACAATGCACCAGACGGTATCCCGTTGTGCTTCGTTGTGTTGTCTGACTTTGCATTCAGAAAAACCGTGACGACTGCTTCCGCTGTGTCAGCCTCTCCAGACTTGAGGTTTTTGCCCCTTGGTATTTCTTGTATATGTAGACCTAGAAGTCCAGAGACAATAGCTTTGTCTTCTGTATTGCATAGGGGTCAGTTTGAAATGATTAATTCATGATCGCCAAGAGATTTAGACATGATTTTTGCGGTCTGTGAAGTAGCTCAAAGAGGGCTAGCAACATGAGCAGTTAGGCAAGAGGCTGGCCGACACGGTGGAGATGTAGGGAAAGGAGGGGAGTGAGAATATAATAAGGAGTTAAATGGATGTTGAAAGAAAAAGTATGAAGCTTGAACTTCAGTGCACGCTGGAAAGAGATGATACAAAGGTAGACAAAGAGGCTGGCCCCGACCTGCAGAGCAAAGAGGTTATTATGGAATAGAAAGTTGCCACAAGGGGTGCCTGGGTGGCTCAGTGGTTTAAGCCTCTGCCTTCAGCTCAGGTCATGATCTCAGGGTCCTGGGATCGAGTCCCACATCGGGCTCTCTGCTCAGCGGGGAGCCTGCTTCACCCTCTCTCTCTGCTTGCCTTCTGCCTACTTGTGATCTCTCTGTCTATCAAATAAATAAATAAAAATCTTTAAAAAAAAAAAAAAAGTTGCCACAAAATCAAAGGAGAAATTACAGTATGAAAGTGGAAGAATGGTCAAGAATCATGCTTGAACTACAGAGATAGATTTGAACTATGAGTCCTAGCTTGGAGAGATGGGGAAGAAATCTGAAAATAGCTCTCCAGTAAGAAAACATTTGAAATATGTGGTGCCTACTGAAAATAAAGATCAAGGGTCAATAATTACTAGTTGTCAGACTATTGAAATCAGCACATGCATGTTTTCATTCATTCATGTCTCTTTTAAAGAGTCAGTGATACCTGCCTTATTTTGGAGATACTGAAGTTTCTAAATGACTTGAGAAATGCTCAGTTTTTCCAAAACAAAATTTTAGTTCTTAAAATGTTTTACAAATTTACAGAGTCAGGCAGTGGCCCGTGTTTCAAAAACTCACATATTAAATGGTATCTGCATGGGCCTGTTATTATTTGTTTGGAATTTGTTACTCATCTAAAGCAATCTAGTATAATAGAGATTGATCTCTGGAGATTCAAGTCCTAGCAACTGAGTTAACTGCTGTGTGTCCTTGGAAATCTTACTTCTCTGAGCCTCATTTTCTTTATAGATCAGTGGAAACCCTACCTTTCCAGTTAATTAAATAAAACAGTGCGCATTAAATGTCAGACAAAGTAGGCAGATGCTTTTTTTTTTTTTTTAAGATTTATTTATTTATTTTAGGGAGAGAGAGAGAGAGAGAACATGTGTGTGCTCAGTTGTGGTTTTGCAAGTCAGGGGAGGGGCAGAGGGAGAGAATCCTCAAGTAGACTCCCCACTGAGCATGGAGCCCATGCAGGGCTCCATCTAGGGCCCATGAGATCATCATCCCAGGTGAAACCAAGAGTCGGGTATTCAACTGACTGACACACCCAGATACCCCTAAGCAGAGAATTAATGTGGGTTCCATTCTCACTACCATCCCATGTAATGTAAGAAAAGTCTGCAGAGGCTTATGAAATGAAACATACTGTAAAGTGGTGTGATTAAGTTAAAAAACCAGGGACAACCTTGAAGGGAGGAAATTGGCATTATTAGGAATGTGAGATGAAATTAGTGTTGGAGTTAAGCCCTCAATTTATCTCAATTTCTTGCTGTCTCTATCAGGATGCTTTTGGTTACAAGCAACGGAAAAATCTCAAATTGATTTTAACAATAAAATAAACTCATAGGCAGAAGTCAGCGTAACAGGATCAGGCTTGATCTCTCCACTTAAGTGATGAAAGACCCATACTCACGCTGTCTCCATTTCTCGACTCTATTTCAGTGCTAACTCCATTCTGTGTAGGCTTCCCTACTTCTTGGTTCCAAGATGGCTACCTTGTTAGCTTCAGGTTTCTTCGTAATTAAGGTGTCCAGTCTGAAGTAACTAACAGGCTGTTATCAGTGGTTGAGAACCTGTATCTCATACATGCTGTCTTACTCATACTCAGCAAAGAAGACTTTTTTCTGCTCTCAAACAAAAATCCTGAGCCTTGGCCTAAATGAATCAACTTTGAGCACTTGCCCATTCTTACCTCAATAAATGTGGCCTAGAAATGGGGTTATGCCAATTACTTTAGGCCAGAGCCATAGATTTTACTTTTGATTTGAAGGTCAAGTCAGTTTTCCTTGAAGCACACGGGTTACATTGGAGTAGGGTGCTGGTAAGAAGACGGTTATGACTGGTAAGAAGACTATATGCTAGGTGGTTAAAAAAGCAGATATCCACCGGAGTAGCTGTGACTAAATAGGAAACATTGGGTTTTAAATGTATACCCAAGATATATATTTGAAAGGCAACTTGAAGTTTATCTTATACTTCTGGAAATTAAATTCAAGGAAGAGTTGATTGAATTAAGTATTGCCAGAAGAAGGAGAAGGAGGAGGAGGAAAAGAGAAAGGAAAAAAGAAAAGAGACAAAGACAGTGTTTCACAGAGACCATATATCCAGCAAGGACTCCTAGATTAGGCCAGAAACACCAGTCAAATACTAACTTTTTGTATACATATTTTGTTTTCTGGTGTTTTGATTTAATGGAAGACACGATTTGGAGAATATAGAATAGATGGCTACCTATCCATTAGTCTTTCAAATAAAGCCATTTTAAATGCTTGAACAGTATCCTATCATTGTTAATTCAAGATTTAGTTCTCTAAGAAGGGACCATAGTGTAGCATTCTAAGATATAAAGTAAGTAAAGTTTCTTTATACTGAAGAGGTCAGATCTGAAGTTTCTAAGTTTCTGTTGTGAACAGCTGAGAGCCTGATTCTCAATTCAGCACTGGTGTAGAAAGCCATGGGCCTGAAAGTGCTCCCAACATCATCCCAATAAATACTTTGAATCTTCTCCAGCAACTGAGTCTGAGCCATATGGCATATAATGAGTGATTTTTAATTTAAAAAAAAAATTCATTCTTAGGAGAACCTTAGATGGCTTCTGGGACATCTGGTTTCAAGTAGCATGGTACTCTGCACTCTCAAATAGCTATATTAATTGCCCTATAGAATGGGTTATTTAAGATTAGCTATTTAAATGTTGGGGAATGGGTCCTAAATATAGTGATTTTAGTTTGGGTGTAATTAATGGTGAGCTAATCTTCTAAAAGTAATCAACCAAATCCAGCTGCTTCTGCCAGATAGAACAGCAGATTAGTTAGGGTACTAATTTGGCTATTATAATAAAGGCCAAAAGATTTTATTTTTGCCCCATACAGCAATCTGAGGGTGAGCAGTCTTGGATAGGTTTTTCAGTGTCAACGGTAGAGACTTACTCTAGTTCCTCTGGCATCCTTAATATTCATCTCCCATCCCTTGGTCCAAAAAAGAATTCTCTAGGGTTCCACTCTAACATCTACATTTTAACCATGAAAAGAGGGGAAAGGGAAGGAAGTTAACAGAACGTTTTGTGTAGAAGCCCAAAAAGTCATCACGTTGCTTCTGTTCATTTCTCATTGGCCAGACACTAAGTGCTGGACAGTGTAATAGGCAGTTAAACCCTCTCTCTCTATAGAAGATGAGTATGTATGATAGGGAGAAGACCAGGAGGCTCCGGTAGAGAGCCTCTGGAGAAAAGAGGCTGTATAACTTCCTGTCCACCAAAGCCGAAATGATGCATCTGCCCAAATTCTCTCAATAAGTGCACCAGGTTGTCCAAATATAAACTAACATGAACAGAATATACGACTGATGTACATGGGAATAATGTTTCCACTTCAGTTACCATGGGTTATAGAATTCAGCATTTAAAAATAATTAACATATGCACTGTTTATTTCTGATCTCTAAAAATGCGCACTTTTGAAAGCTTGGAAAATATAGAAAAACATTTAAAAAGTTAATAATCAGCCATAATTTCACTAGCCAGAGAAAACCATTGTTAAGAGTTTGGTGTATTTCCTTTATGACCTTTCTCCGTGAGAATCTTCTTTTTACTCATGTAATTGAACACAGTTTTGCATATTTTAACCTAATATTATACAATTTTCTCACATCATTAAAATGGGATACTAATATCAGTTTTTATGTTTGCAGTAACTTAACCTATAGAAGTACCAGAATTTATTCTGCTGCTAGTACTAGATACTTAGAATTACCAGTCTTTGCTGGTATTAATAATGTTACTATGCACATCTTTGTGCATAAATTTTTGTCTGTATTTTGAAGTATTAGAATAGAATCTTAAAAATGAAATTCAGTCAGAAGGTAGGAAAATTTTAAAGGCTCTAGATCTATATTGCTAAGCCACTGTTCACAAAGAATATTGAAAATTCTCCAGCTTGTTCTGCTAATCTCTTTCATATCATCCTCACTACCATTGTTATAATTAAATAAATTAAAGTTGCCTCCCTTGGAAAAGGACATTTGCAGACCCTCTGTGATAGCCTGGAGTATGATTTGATATGCACCAGTAATGTTTTCATGTCTACATTAAATTTTATTTTTTTAGTCATTTATTCCTCCCTTGCTTTAATGCAAATATAAACTATCATGTGCCTGACTGAGTCACTAAATTAGGTAAAAGGGAATTATAATATCTCATTTAATGACACCTGCTTACATTTAATTTTAATTTAATGATACCAAACAACTTGATTCAGCCAAGAATCTTGAAGAACATACATTTTTTAAAATGAGCAGGTATTGAATTGCTAAAATAAATGACACCTCATTTATTTATGTGCCAAACCTCATACAGTCTTCTCAGAGGAGAGATTTCAGATTCTCATTTCAAAGCACATTAACTCTAAATTTGGATAAAATCCTAACACTTATAATTATATGATTTCCAAGCCCTTGGCAGATTAAAAACAGCAAATTAGAAAAGAGCAACACCCAGGGGCTCCTGGGTGGCTCAGTGGGTTAAAGCCTCTGCCTTCGGCTCCGGTCATGATCTCAGGATCCTGGAATCGAGTCCTGCATTAGGCTCTCTGCTTAGCTGGGAGCCTGCTTCCCTCTCTCTCTCTGCCTGCCTTTCTGCCTACTTGTGATCTCTCTCTCTCTGTGTCTCTCTGTCAAATAAGTAAATATAATCTTTAAAAAAGAAAAAAGAGCAACAAACACATTAACAACAAATAATGGTAGCTGAGAGATCAACAGAAGAGATAGAGACTTTGTATTTCTTTATAACACACATACACACACCCCATCACCATCACCGCCAGCAACAGCCTGAAATTCTGTTTTTTGAAATTGTAACATTTTTAAAACAATGCCACCTAATTGAATCAAGCTCGTCTAATCAAAGAATAGTATAAAGTCGTAAAATTATTTTTTATAAGTTTTAATATCACAGAAAATAAACATTTATAATAAAAGAGCTGGATATAACTTTGCATATAGAATTTGATCATAACTTTTAAAAATTAAAAAGACATATCTTGAAAGTAAGTGCACTAAAATATTAACTATGATTTTCTTTGGCTGCTAAGATAATCTTTTTCTTCTTTTTCTGTATCTTTTAAATGTTCTAAAATGTTTATGTATTATTCTAATAGAGATAAGTAAAGTTATATTATTTTTATTTTTTTTAAAGATTTTATTTATTTTATTTGGCGGATAGAGATCACAAGTAGGCAGAGAGGCAGGCAGAGAGAGAGGGAGGAGGAAGCCGGCTCCCTGCCAAGCAGAGAACCCGAGAACCCAAGAGGACCCTGGGATCATGACCTGAGCCGAAGGCAGAGGCTTTAACCCACTGAGCCACCCAGGTGCCCCGAGTTATATTATTTTTAAATAATATTCAGTGGTCTAGTTAAATAGTTTATTGAGGGTCTATTGGGCATGTCTCTTGGATGCTATTTAAATTATTTGTTCTGTAAAATAATGGTAATAATTAGTCATACATTTTGACATTAGAAAGAAAGTTCTTGAATTAAGTCAGACATCATTATATATTTAGACAGGATGTTCATGTTATTTAAATAATATTGCATACATTTTGCAAATTAAAATCATAGTTCAGGAGAACTGCAATAATTTAAACCAGAAAAGTATTTTTAAAAATTGTTTATAAACTAATCTTGCATATAGGAGTGAAATGTTTATGTACAGTTTTTGTAGCATTTCTTCCATGTAAATCTGTTTCTTTGTATTTTGAGGAAATAATTTTTAACTTTTACTTAGAAGAATTAATAGTATTATCCAGAAAATCATTAAATGTATGAAATATTTTTATAATGTTAGCTTGAAGTAATCATCTGCAGATTTTCTGAACTAATTACACGGACAGTTAGATTTCAAGATTTCCTTTATCAAATGATGGATTACACTGAACACATTTCTACAACTGCCTGTTTTTAAGTTATTTTCTCTCAGTTCAAAATCCACTCCTGTGGATTCAGCTTTGTGAGACCGGCTTGGGTCTCCTGAGAACCAGCTTTGCCGGCGGCTGTCTTTTAGGCTCTGCCCATAGAGGGCGCCAGAAGGAAAATGCAAGGACTGATTGAGCAGGAGCTCTGCTTGCCATTCCTGTGAGTATTTATCTGTTGAGCTCCGGTCCGTCCTTTGGCAACCAGGTTCGCTCCAGGAGCGACCCTTCTCTAAGTTCCTATGTTTAATGATTCCAAACACTCCCTTTTGTTCCCCAGCCCTAGAATTAGTAGGGGCTTCCTACAGTTGCCATCTCTGTGATAACTTGGTGTTATCAACTTTATACCTAAACTATTCTTTATATTCTCTTCTGTCTCCTGGCTATACTGACTGCTACAGCATAATTTCCTAAAGCAGAAATACAGAGATTGATAAAATAATTTTCCTACTAGTTGATGTTATAAGTTAATATGGATACATATGTGGTCACTCTGATAGAAGTTATCTGGATTTTGCAAAGAAGAAGTTCATATATAGGATATACCTAGTTCTATACAATTCAGGGGTAGAAATCATAGTTCTTCTCATGACCAGCATAGCTTCCTGATCAACATTTTAAGGAATTAAAAATTGACTATATATACTCTATTTGTATGTGTGTATATGTCTAACTTATGGTATGTGTGGGTACTTATATATGTTGTATAGAAGTACACACATATATATATAATTGTAAAAATATGACAGGAAGACAAGAAGGAAAAAACTTAAAAATTTAATATGCTTGTAAAATAGATCAATCGTTAATTCATAAAATTGATTAATTTCATCGTCCTGCTTGCATCTAAATTCTGGACTCGGTAATAAATTCATTGGCTAGTAAAATAATTAGCACATCTGGTTACACATTCATCAGCTCAGTGGTGTTTTTATTGTTTGTATCAACAAGGTTGTTCCATCTTCCCCTTTATTCTCTGTCCTGTGCCTACCATCAACCACTTACATTTGACCTTAGTTACAAACTAGATAATCTCAAGTTTCTTCATGCATAGGAAGAAAATATACCACTGTCCAATAAATGCCACATCCTTTATTGCTGACTTGGACTGGCTTCTGCTAGCTCCTGAAATTCTTGGCCACCTTTGCCTTTCCCTAGCCATGACTATTTTTATTTCTGAATTTTTGAGCTTACTCTGGGTTCCTGGCTTGTCCCAGACCACACTTCTGGCTTACCTCTTCCCTTTTGCCACAGTTTCGTGTTGATGGCTGAGTTGGTTATATAATAACCATGTAAAATTCATCCCTTTCTATCTCACATCCTATAATAGCCATTCCTTGACGCTTGAAACTCCTCAAAATTCTGGTTCTCCTGTGTGCCCTTCCACCTTCCCTAAGACTAGGTAGCATTAGCCTTGCTGCTTCCCAAGCCTGCCAGCCTCTACTTAAATAACATGAGCAGAAAAGCTCACTCCAAAATGGGAGAAGTAGATGACTACTTTTATATTTCTGGTTATCTCGAAGTATTCAGGGAAGGATGTCATAAAGCCTTACGGCTGAGTTTGTCAGCTCTGGCGTCAGAATAGAGCGAGCTCAAATCTTGGTTCAATCATTTACTAGTTGTGTGACCTTAGGCAAGTTTCTTTATCTGTCTCTACCTCAGTTTTCTTTTTTTCTTTTTCTTTTTTTTAATTTCTTTTCAGTGTAACAGTATTCATTGTTTTTTGCACCACACCCAGTGCTCCATGCAATCCGTGTCCTCGCTAATACCCACCACCTGTTCCCCCAACCTCCCCCCGACCCCGCCCCTTCAAAACCCTCAGATTGTTTTTCAGAGTCCATAGTCTCTCATGGTTCACCTCCCCTTCCAATCTCCCTTAACTCCCTTCTCCTCTCTAACTCCCCATGTCCTCCATGTTATTTGTTATGCTCCACAAATAAGTGAAACCATATGATAATTGACTCTCTCTGCTTGACTTATTTCACTCAGCATCATCTCTTCCAGTCCCGTCCATGTTGCTACAAAAGTTGGGTATTCATCCTTTCTGATGGAGGCATAATACTCCATAGTGTATATGGACCACATCTTCCTTCAGTTTTCTTAAGGATAATATGACTACAGTGTATCTGCCTCAAAAATTTTTATAATATTAATAAATTGAATAATCCATGTAAATTTCTTAGAATTGTTCAGCACAGAAAAAGCACTCAAATGTTAACAATGTTTATGTTACCCTTCAATAATGCTATTTAATGACAGTTGATACTGAAAATTGAATATCCTAAGTGACTATTTTCCTGACTTATGAACATTAGGGGAGGGTTATTAAGTAAGCATAGCTTACGATTGAACCCTCCATCTCTGTGCAGCATCTAAATCCGTAAGTGAAAATGATATATGAAAAAGGGAGAAAAATCACTACTAATAAAATCCTTCAGAATGTAATTTCAGTCTGTGTTTGAAAGGCCCAGTGATTGTTAGGAACCTGGAAGAAGCAGTTACCAGAATAGAAATCTCAGAACAGCCTGTTCCCAGGTTGCTGGGTTAAGCAATTAATGGTCTAGCTGGGTTTGTATTTAGATTTGAGTACCAGACAAAAGATACTGTTTTCACCCATGAAAGGGAACCTGTATGTAATTGGCTAACATTGATTTTGCCCTAGACAATGACTCCACAATGAACAGTTACCAATAATATATATCTGATAGATAAATAGATACGATAGATCATTCTTAATCTAATCATATATTTTAATGATCAGATAACTCTAAAGAACTTATTAGGGTTTGCAGAGTTTCTCTGTAAGCATGATCACAATTGATCACATTTAAATTACTTTCAAGATTTCAGTAGAAATTGATCTAATTTTCTGTACGAGGAACTGACCCAAAGGTGTAAAGTTAATGTGTCTAGTGTAACACAGCTAGTAATCAACAAATTGTTTACTCCAAATTTGTTACTCAAATTTAGCATTCTTTCCATTACTGCACAATGATGCCAATACTCTCTTGCTACTTCATAGAATGTCACAGAGTTTGAAAGTAACAATGGTAAAGATGGAATACCATTAATATTTGAATACTTCAATATTTGAAGAAACCAACTAAACTACAAATCAAAGTAATTATGAATCCTGATTTTAGAAACTCACTAAAACAATTTATTTTCCTACTCAGAATATTGAGAAGAAAATCTTTAGTTTAATGTATATCTTCCAGAAAGAAAGAGAAGGGAGAGAGAGAAAGAGAGAGAGAAGATACAACAGTAACCCAAGATTTCAGTGTTTATTACATGCCAGGTGCTACAGTAAGCATTTACATGAGTCACCTGATGTACTGCTCATGAGAATCCCACACAAAATAGTTACAACTTTTTCACTAAATGGATGAGTGAGGGGGGAAAAAAAAAAAAAAAACTTAAAACCTAGAGAGGTTAAGTAGTTTGTCCAAAGTCACACTGTCTCTACTAGGGAGGGGTCAGGATTCAAACTCAGAATAAGTTCTGAGCCCCTGTTCTTAATCATAGTGCTATATGTTCTTGATTTTATTTATTTTAGCATTAGTAAGTGTGTATTTCCTCAATTTCAGTAAGGGTTAGGGTAGCAGGGATTGGTTAAAACGCCAACAAGTTTCAGTAGTCTTGTGGCAGCAGCCCAGATGCTATTGCCTGAGGCTCACAGTAGAACTGTGTGCATTCTGACCAACCACATGCTGCCAGCCAGCTACGCAGAATCCCAGCGTGTGATTCAGCTTAGACAGATGACCAGCATTTTCTTCCTGTGTATGACTGACTGGCAGCTGTGACTCTAAATACACAGAATGATACACAGAGAATATTTTAAATAAGGATCGTTCAAAATATTATATATTTTTTTAAACCATCTTAACCATTTTTTTCCATCTTAACCATTTTCAAGTATATAATTCAGTAGTGTTAGGATATTTGCATTGTTGTGAAAGAGATGCTCAGAACTTTTTCATCTTACATATCAAAAACTTTATACTCATAAATGACTTTTTCCCATCTCCCCTTGTCCTCTTAATGCTAGCTAGCCCGTGGTAACTACCATTCTGCTTTCTGTTTCTTTGAATCTGATGACTTTAGAGAGGTTATATAAGTGGAATCATAAAGTATGTGTCTTTTCATGACTGGCTTATTTCACTTATCAGTGAAGAAAGCCTGTGTGCTTAGCATAAAGTTATCAAGTTTCATCCATATTGAAGCATGTGACAAGATTTCCATCCTTTTTGAGGCTGAATATTATTCCATTGCATGTACATACTACATTCTATTTACTTATCGATTAATGGACATTGGGTTGCTTCTAACTCTTGGCTGTTATGAATAGCGTTGCTGTGAAGGTGAGTATGCAGATATCTCTTTGGGACCCTGTTTTCAATTCTTGTGTATATAGATACAGAAGCAGTATTTCTGGATCTTTTGGTAGTTCCATTTTTAATTTTTTGAGAACCATCCCTATTGTTTTCCATAGTGATTACACCATTTCACTGTCCTACCCACAGTGCTCTAGGGATGGAATATCTCCACAGTCTTGCCAACATTTGTTATTGTCTGTAAAATATGTATCCTTTTCAGGTTTTGGTGAGGCAATTTATTTTTGATTTCAAAAATGTACTATCCTTGAAGGCCTCTAAATGCTTAATTTCAGGAGCTAAATATTTCCCAGAACATTCCTTGAGTAAATGAGTAATTTGCTCTTTGAACCTAAAACACGTATTTGTTTCTTCATTCTTTTGGCTACCACTGTCTTACCCAGCTCCAAAAGCTTCTTCAAATTAGTCCAAGGGAGACAGGTGGGAAGGTGTAGACTTCTTACTCTGACAGTCTGGTAAAGATGGAGGGAAAAAATGGTGCTATTCAAAGATACTTAGTACTTGAAGATTTAGAATTTAGGATGGAAATAAACCCAGTGAAATAGCAAGAATGTTTGAAAGAAAAGCCACCAACCCACTGCTATAGACGGCTGAATTCCAAGGAAATATGCCCAATATCCTTGAAGCTGAGAAGTAAGTTTCTGAAATCATTCCTTTCTCTATTCCTGTTTTTCATTTACTT